>NW_006912905.1:2055945-2518081 GCF_000585565.1 Capronia epimyces CBS 606.96 | reverse complement strand
TAGTAGTAGTAGTAGTAGTAGTAGTAGTAGTAGTAGTAGTAGTAGTAGTAGTAGTAGTAGTAGTAGTAGTAGTAGTAGTAGTAGTAGTAGTAGATGATCAAGGTAGATTTACCTGCCCCGTCTACTGTACGTCTATGTTCTATTGTGGTCTATATCGTACTGAGTACTGAGTTCTGTCGTCCTGAAAGCTCCAGACCGAAAAATCTTAGAGGTACTGTAAGGAAAGACCGCGAGACGGACAACTTTCTTTTCCGCTTCGACGGCAAAGCCTGAGTCCTTTATGGTAGAAGGCAGGAAGCAGGAAGCAGGAAATAGAGAGTTTCTGAAGAGGCCAAAGAACAGTATTATGACCTACAGCAAGGCTATTAGGGCTGGTCCGGAGCAGGTTCCGTTCGCCTTTCGAGGACCGGGCCTGTTGACTATTAACTATTAACTATGTATTGACCATTGACTATTGATCATTGACCATTGACTGTTGACCGCCGACCGTTTCTTCAAATTGAGGAGCTTATAGTACCTCACACTCTTAGTATCTTCCTGAACTTGGTAGCGGAGGAAGGGTACTAAATACTGTAATACACAAGGTACTAACTTATCCGCTATCAAGCACCGGGTTGCGACTAACCATATACTACGCTTTATGTCCGCGTCTCTAAGAGGAATATACTACTAGTACTAGTAGAAGGTTAAGGTTGTCTAATACTGGTATACCTACCTACCTATCTAATTCCGGATATGAAACGTGTGAAAAGTCCTGCCAGTCCCAAACCGAAAATTGAAATCTTAAGACCAACAGTCTGCGGGAAACGTTGTTTTCTTCCTCTTCCTCTTCCTCTTCCCCCGGTTAAGGTTTTAATAGAGCTACCATGACCATGACCTAGACCCTCCCGGGTCTACCATGGCTAGGTTCCAAACCCGCCTAGGCAAGTATAGCAATAGCACTCAGGACAGCAGCGGTGCCGGTGATGTAAGCGCGCTGCATGTTCTGGCCCCTCCATTTCTCCAGCAGAGCCTTGGTCTCGGCCTCGCTAGGGGCATTCGCCTTGCCCTGGGCCTTGGAGACGATGGCGGAGATGGTCGGGGCCATGATGGTGAGCGTGTAGGGGACGATACAGGGGGCGATGATGGCGGCGGCGGCGTAGAGGAAGGATGGCGTGACGGGGAGGGATCCCTTGATGTGACGAGCTGCACCAAATCCCCACCAGTCAGTCACACATGTCTTTGAGCTGAGCCTGGGCGTGAGTTGGGGGCCGACAGTGGCCGACCACTTCAAGTGCAGACTGTATATCCAGCACGGAAAGTAATGTATGGAAAGCAATGTATGAAAAGTCATGCAGTACATACATTGGTAGGCGAGAAAGGCAAAACAAGAGGCGCAAGTGACGGCGAAGGGCGGGGCGGTCGATCTCCCCAGCTCAAAGGCGTAGTTCCATTGCTTTGCAATGTCGGTGGTGGAAACCGGGGCGGCGGAAAGGGCGGGGACGGTGGCGATGGAGAAAGAGGCAATGTATGCTAGCGAAGGTGTTCAACAACCATGTCAGCCCTCTCGAGCATGGGATGGGACGGGACGGGATGAGACGGGATGCGATGCCATGGCTGGTCCCTCAACCTGAGCCAGGACCTCAACCGAATCCGCGGCCAGCTGGTTCATGTAACACGTACGTACCCGTGAGCATAGAGCTGCTGGCCAGGCCGACGACCTTTGCCACTGGCACCAGACGATGGACTTGGCCGCTCATGGTGAATGTGTCGTGGATGTCGTGGATGTCGTAGATGTCGTGTGTGTCGTGTATATCGTGGACGTGGTGTGTGTCGAGTAAGGTACGTCCTTCGTAGGTACTAACTGTGTATGTACTAGCAGTGGAATGAAGACAGGGTCGCAGAGTTAGAGTTCGACGTCGCGTCCTGCAGGGTCAGGTTCAGGTGCAGGTTCAAGTTGTAGAGGCGGCTCGGCTCCCCAGCGATCTGGTGTTTGTGCGTGTTACAGACAGTATGTGTTGTCCGTTGTCGTCCTCTAGACGTGTGGATGTGGATATGGACGTGGACGTGGATGTGGAGGTGGATGTGTGGCAATCAAAGTGATAGTCGATGTCTTATGTAGTAGTAGTAGACTAGATAGATCCAGTACATACCTAAGTAGCAGTAGGATACATATACGGATAAGAGGATGCAGTCCTATTTGTAACACCGAACCGCAACTCTATCGGCGCGGGCTTAGGCCTCGACGTCTTGTCTGGGTCTGGGTCAGATCGGCGAGATCATCCCACTGCCTCACGTAATACTGGACTAGCCAGCAGTTACAGTACCACCGAGTACGGATACTAAGTAGCATGCATATCTGCTACGGATGGATACTGATACTGATGTAATTACAGCACCACCGAGCACTGGTGCGAGTACTAAGTGGCATGCATATCTACTACCGAAGATGATCGCCGGCCAAGGGAGGCGGAGGCGACTCGGGATCAACCATTTCCTATCTACAGTACATGCATGTCGGGTGGGTCGTAAGTACCCTAAACCTTTGGGCCCCGCAGAATGGCGTTATCTTCCTTCCACCTCACCCGGGCCCTGATCTGACCCCGGCCGGAGACCGAACTAGATACTGTACGAGTACGAGTACTTGTAGATACAGTAGATAGAGAGCCCTTAGAGTAAGCGGAAAGCGCCCCTAGGCTACGGTATCCGTACGCATCTATTTTCCAGAATACTCCGTACGGATAAAGAATCCTACGTACCCACACAGTACACAGTACATACTGGACTCCGTAAGGGCTAATACGGCACGAACATACAGTAGGCTCAACTCAGGAGGCCAGGCTTAGGGCTTAGGACTTAGACATGTCTGTCTTCCAGTTCCTTAGGCGCTCGCCCACAAAGCAGCCTTAGTCCCCAGTCCTCCCCACTCACGCGAGACTGAGACTGAGACTGAGACTCGTCTAACACTGGAGATCCAGATGCTTACAGTATGTACCGTCACCATCAGGACCGCGATGCAGAGCACCGAGCGCTCTACAGTAGATCCCGTCCCTAACCCCGTCCGCCGTGGGAATTGGTGATACTGTATTTCCGGAGAAACACTGGTTAGTTTATCCCTCACCGGGATGTACGGAGTACAGTACTGTACAGCGTACGGAGCATAGGAGGACGTGAAGTGAGGTGAAGTGGCGTGGCGCGGCGAGGTGTGGCGTGTCCTAGAGATCTAGAATGCTGTGGGCTTCGGCTTCGGCCTCGACCAACAAACACCATAAGGCCTCCTGAGCCCTGGTTATATTATCGGCATACTGTAGCTATATCTCCCTTCATAATTACCTGACAGGATATAGTATTTCCTACCGAGTTGTACTGTACATACACTGTACTCCGCACGCAGTATCCATACAGGACTAGGTCGCCTCGCCTCGCCTCACGGTACTTAGTGCCAGGTTTAGGATTAAGCTCAATAAGCTCCCCTAGCCGACCTTTCTTCCACCGTACACCGTACTCGTATGCCAGAAGAAACCCGTCGGGAGCGACTGCACCTAAGGCTTAGGCTTGGGCTTACCTTACACAGGCTAGGTCCACCTAAGTAAGCCTTTTAGCCCCCGCTTTGCCGACGCGGCCACTACTACGTGCTAGTACTGTAGGAGTGTAGGAGCGTCTCGGGAAAGTTCGAGACGATTGAGAGTGGGAGTGGGAGCGGCCTGGGAAAGCTTGGTTGGCATGTCCTACGATACTCGGGTGGCATCGGTGCAGGTGAAGGTGCATGGCAGTGCCACCTGCCACCCTCTAGAGTCTGGAGTCTAGAGTCTGGGGTCTGGAGTGCCAGAGGGACAGGGACAGAGGCAGGGACAGGGGCAGGGGCACAAGATTGCCGCTGAGAGTGTCAGTCAAGAAGAGAGGGAGGGCTAGGGCTGGTGCTGGTGCTGGTGTTGGCGCGGCCACCAGTTCAGTGTGGAGGGTGGCAATTGCAACGGCAACGGCAGTGGCAGTCTAGGAAGGTTCATAGTTCACACTATCGTACGTACATACAGTTCATACAGTACAGTGAGTGCTATCAGCGGCTGACTGTACACCGGACACGGGATAGGACAGGACAGGGCAGGGAGACAGAGAGTGGACAGAGAGACGGGTGGAGCAGTATCATTAGGTACTGTGGTTCTATCCGAACGGTGCTGTGAGTGATGGTGAAAGACGCCGTGGCCGTGTGGTTAGATCTATCTGCCTGGGTGTAAACTAAACCAAACTATCTGAAGGTTGAGCCAGAGTATGAGCACTACATACATAGTACCTACTAAAGGTAGTGGTAGGTGAGACACTTCCCTCCCCTTCCCGCCTCTAATGCCCAACGCTGTCCCTCCACCTCTAATGCCCAACGCCGTCCCTCACCTCCATGGAATGCTACCAGTAACCAATACCAGTACTAATGCGTCATGTTCGTCAGTCGTCAGCCTGGGCCGGTCCAGTCAAGCTATGCCATGCCATGCCATGCCATGTTATGGGGTCGTTTTCGTTGTCGTCGTCATTGTCATTGTGGTGTCATCTCATACTCATTGTCATTGTGGTGTCGTTGTCGTTGTCATTGTCATTGTCTGTCATTGTCATGATTGTTCCTTGCAATTGGTGCAGCCTCGTAGTAAGGTCTGCACCACCTCGAACGAGACCGCGCGTAGCCGGCGGCGCAGCTCGGCGAGAACCTGTACGGACAAGGTGTTGGACAGTGGCAACAGGTGACCAGAAATGGCGGCCTGGATATCCGAGCCCGACCCTGCCGCGCCCGACCCGTGCTGGCCGTACCTGGCATCCGAGCCTGCGCCTGAGCCGTCCTTCATGTCCTGCAGCCGGGCCGTCTGGGCGCGGACGGAGAAGCGGTCGACAATATCTTGCACGCGGTAGAGGTCATCGAGGATGGCTCGCACCGCGGCCCGGCCCCGCTTGTCCCCTGCGGCGCCCGTGCAGTTCATGAGACCGCGGCAGCCGGCATGGGAATCCGACGCGCCGAGCAGGTCCGTGACCGAGAAGCGGCTGTCAAGAGGCATGCTGCTACTGCTGTTGCTGCTGCCCTCGGAGCTGCCAGGGCCGCTGCCAGGGCCGGCGGCGGTGGCGGCCGGTGACAGACTGGCGGCACGAGCGTACCATGCAATGATCTTGAAGATGACCAGCGACACGATGGTGATCAGGCTGCCGTTGGAGCTGCAGCTACAGTCCAGGATCCTGCTCAAGGGCTCGATCATGTGCTGGTGGATGGAATCCACCGTCTCCAGCGTCAGCGGCGGCGTCTCGCGCGAGAAGCTCAGCCGGCGCGGACAGGTGGTGGGGGACGAATCCGTGGCACTGCATCGCTTGAACAGGTCCAGCGCGATGCTCAGGCAATCGTGGCCGTCCAGATCCGGTTCCTGGAGGCCCTCCCACGTCATGGCCGTGAGGTCGTGGTCGTTGATGTTGAACAAGGCGTCGATGCTGGTGTTCGTCGTCGTGTTGGTGTGGGGGTCGCCGCCGCCCGGGCCAAAGGGATACGACATGAGATCGCGGTAGTCTGGCATGTCCTGGATCGAGGTCGACGTCGTTGACATGGACATGGATGCATCCATAGGGACGGAATTCATGTCGTTGAACGTGTCAGGCCCGTGATCATCGGGCGGAAAGCCCATGAGAGACGCCAGCCACTCGTCTTGGTTGACGGCCACCGCGTCAGGTCGGAGCATCATGCCCTCGCCGGGTGACTGACTTTGACTTGGGCACTTGGACCGGTCGCCGTTCGCGGTCTGGGTCTGGGTCTGGTTCTTCTGCTGGTAACCGGCCGTGCTGTGAGAACTTGAAGATGCTCGGCCGCTGCGCCGGGACGTACCATACTCACACCTCAGGCCGCGGCTGGAGCAACGAGAGCACGCGGGTTTCTCCTTGGAGCATCGCACCTTGGCCGCGGCGCAGGATTCGCACGTGTCACGGAGCTTGACCTGGCTCTGGCTGAAGTTATTGACCATGCTGCGGTAGGAGGAGTGGTAGTGGTAGTGGTCGTAGTAGTGATGGCAGTAGTGGCAGTGGCAGTAGCAATAGCAATAGCAGTGGTGGTAGCAGTAGTATCGGGATGCTAGTCAAATCGGTTAGGTTCGATTCCAACTTCCCTCGTCAATGTCGATCAAGAATCTGGTTCAGTGCGACTGCGTGGGGCGAGAGCGTCTTAATCTACGACTGGCAGTCTGTAGTAGTATATAGTAGTATAGCACGGAGATATAAATTCAGGCTGTCTCCCTCGTCGGTCAACTCGGTCGACGCACGCACCTCAGTCTGAGGCTTTCCCCCGGGGACACTGTTGAAAGGAATCTCCATCTCGGCGCTGGCTGCACTGATTGTCAGGTAAGGTGATTCATCGTGGTCTAGGCCTGGGACCCGGAATCCGACCATCGAGTGCTATGTACTAATGCTGACGAGATGCATAGCCGAGTAAGCCACGCCAGCAGGAGTGGTGGGAGGGGACTTTGTATGGCGAGTAAGGCAGCGAGCGAGCGAGCGAGTAGCAGTGGGAGTGGGAGGGGGAGGGGGAGTGGGAATTTAGGGTTAATTATGCGGAAAGCCGGTGCGACTCCGGATTACATCTTCAGTAGAGGGGCAGAGGGGGCAGAGGTCCTAGAAGTACTAGAGGTTCTAGTGGTCCTGGTGGTCCTAGCAGTACCAAGTAGTACTCCGTACAATACTGAGTAGTAAGGTAAATAAACCCTAAAGTAGGATGATTGATGGAGGGCCTTGGGGAGGGCGGGCAGTTGCATGCCGTGCATCGAGTATCATATCAGTTCATCTGAGTTCGTATCAGCTGCATATCATACCACCGATGTATTGCAAGACAGGAGACAGCGGCCAGCAACCACCAGCCACCAGCCGGTAGACGATCCAATCCCCATGGCCGGATCGACCCTTGGAGGAAAATCAGCCGGACTTGGGACTTGGACCTGCTGAAAAAGACGGCACGACGGGCTAAATTTGGTCGACGTCAAAAGACAGAACTGCCTCCCCTGGCCCTGGGAGGGAGGCTACGGCTAAGGAGGCTTAAGCTCCCTAGCCCCCTATTAGCTATCCTCCTAATCCTTCTGCACTCCCAATCCTTCTGCCCTACTGCCTAATTGCCCCTCCTGCCGCCCCCCCACCCCCTCTCGGCTCAGGATGTGTTAATTAGCATGTGTCGCGTTCCCGCCCGGCCGCCCGCCGTCCGTATCCTATCCCCATAGCGCACCCTAGGCGTTGTGGCGGTGTGATTGGTGGACTGCTGTCGCGTGGCGACGTCTTCGGCCTCCGTTGTTTTGGAATCGTGGAAATACAGGGCCAAGTAGAATGGCATGGAACTTCCCAGCACGCGACGTCGTGATTTTCTGACTCCTCGACTCCACAGCCTTGTGTGGTTGGGCAGGAGAGCCGATAAATTGAACTGATTCGGCAACAAAGCTGTCCATGACCGCGGGGGTATTCCGTACAGGTACAGGCATAGATAGGTACAGTACGGAGTACGGAGTACGTAGTAGTAGTTCGCTGGTGGTGCTGGTGCCGAAGCTGAGGCTAAGGCTGGGGCTAAGGCTACTTACTTCCTGTACGGTTGACGGTGGCAGATACATCCTCCGTCCTGTAACTCCCAACTCCCTGCTCCCTGTCGACCTGGGGCCCAACCCTCATATATCCTTCTAAACTGGGAAGTCCGGGACGGATCAACCATTTCCTTCCAGACATAACCCCACCCTTTCACCCATGGCCTGCCACTGTACGGCGCCTAAACACGGCCCGAGGAGTCGATCAAAAACAACCGTACCTATGGCGTGGTCGACTCCTACAGTACGCTGTACATAAGGAATTCCTCAATCTTGCCCAGAGTATCCATCGGCAGTCGCCAAAATAACCCTCCTGTGTGAACTGGGTTGGGGTAGGGCTACGCAACACTACATCCTACACGACTAGGTACGATGGTCACTGGTCACTGGTACAGTATCTGGTCCGACTCCACCCGGAAATGTCTGTCATATCTAGACTTCTAGTCAGTTCAGTTCAGAGTTCAGTCCCGTCCCCTACTGCTGACCCTACTGCCTACGGTAGGAAGATCTAGTGGTCTTTGGGGACTAGGGTTAGATAGAGCCTGGTTGTTTGCAACCTCAACAATCTGATCCTGGCCCAAGCTCTTCTTCCACCCCCAACATGGCCCGACCAGGACATACTGAGGAGAGGGTCAAGGTCAGGGTAGCCATCATTGCCGATGCATTAGGCCCCCAGTGAGCTGGGTCGAGGGTTCGACTGGTGAAACAACTCGCGAAGATACGGGTCTGGACTTGCGGACGATGCTACTCGGGATGGTATTGGCTTGTGCTTCGACTCTACTTACTGTACTCGAGTCCAGCCCGGATATGGTGCGGATACGGTACATACAGAGTACAGTACCTAACACATCAATGTCACATGGAATTCCCGCTTCCTCCCCTCTCCCTCTCACCCCTACGAAACACCGCCCACCTCATTCCTGCATGACTTCAATTGACCAAAGGGAAGGGCTGTTGTTTCGTCCTAATGAGCTCGTAGGAAGGGGACTGTGCTGGTGCTGGTGATGGTGCGGATACTGATGCAGTTACTGATGCTGATATCAGCTTACTGCCTTATGCTCCTCGCCTCGAAGCGACCTGTCACACAGTGAAGTACTACTATGTATGTACATGCTTTGCTGGTCGAGGACCTCCAACTCCAAGGACAAGGGGAACGTGACGTTGGAGCGCATCTCAACTCGTTGGTGTTAAGGCCCTAGCCTCTAAGGCGAAGCTTTCGTGCCGGCCCTGCATGGCGTTACCGCTACTAAGCGGTTACCACCTTGCGCAATGCCATGCCAGCACACCTGACCTAGCCACAAACTCGCCAATAGGACCCTCTCGAAATGGTTCCCCACCATGAAACGGCACGATTCAGTCTCTCAACAATCAATGGCATCCGTTCTCATACAGTACATTGTACCGGTGGATCCCTGGCACGGCACCAGGGCTCGGTACCGGCCTCGGCCCCCCGCCCCTTCAATGTTCATCCCTGTCTTCGTCTTCACCTTTCCTCCGTCAGAGTCGACGGTCGATGGATGATCGATGGGCGATGGGCAATGGGCGATGGGTTCAACCGGGACTGCCCAGTGTCCATACATATCACCACGTACCAGGACTGCCCATACATAACACCACGGACTAGTCCTGCCTCTCTACCTGTTGTTTCCTCGCCGAGCTGAGCTGATCAGATCAATCTCCGTCTCCATCTCGATGCCATTGTGACCGGTAGGTTGGTTGGCACTTGCGGTGCACACTGACCTCCTCCTAATCAATCACTTCACTCCTTACTCGCTCGATCCCAGACCAGACCACGGGGCCTCGAGGGGCTCGAGAACTGATTGCCACCTATGGATAGTGACAATGCCGATGGCCTTCCGGAGCACCGGCCGCAGGAGAGGGACCCGACCATAGAGGAGGAAGAATGGACGCAGACTCCAGATCGCAAGGCGAAGAAGAGGATGCAAAATCGGGTAGCGCAGCGGACATATCGTAGGTGTTTTACATCCACTCATCCATCTATCCATCCGTTACGCCCAGAGCTGTGTCACGGCTGCACAGTCACTGCTGCTGCATAGCGGGGACGACGACCAAGTCGCGACCTACTCTATCTCACTAACATGGATCAGGTCAGCGGATGAAAACGCGAGTGGAAGAGCTGCAAGCCAAGCTGGACCTGCTCGAAGGCGCTCAGCAGCCAGTTGGATCTGGCGGTGCCAGTGCCAGCACCAGTACCAGCACGAGCCGGGCCGATACTCCCCATGGCGCCATTTCTCGAGCGGGAGATGAGCGTGGCGGCGGAACCGGGACCGGACCCCGAACTCGAACCGGCATCGACGAGACTCTGTGCAACTTCCAGCAAGCTTCACGCTACATGGGCGGTGGAAGTGGAAGTCGCGACTACCAGCCCCTCGCACCCCCTCCTGCTTCCGCAAACCTATTCGCCCGGCGCTCCGGCTCCAGCGCCAGCACACCCGGGGCTGGGACTGGGAACGGGCCCGGGCCCAGCATGACAGATCTAGCAGGAGCATCGCTGCCGCTGTCGCTATCGGCTGCCGGCCAACTAAGGCGGACTCCTACGCAGAGCTTCAGTGCTCCTGTGGCCAGGGGCGACACCCGGTCGGTCGGCATGCAGCTGCTGGACAATCTGAGCCTCCACTCGCCCTATCACCGTGACTCAGTTGGACAGTGGGATTATTTTGGGCCCGGAGCTTTGCAGCAGCAGCAGCAGCAGCAAAAACACCAACAACAACATCAGCAACACCAACACCAACAACATCAGCAGCAGCAGCAGCATATGAACCCTCCTCCCGTCCACCGACTTTCCGACAACATGGCTCTCATGGACGCCGCAATGAGCGGCCGGCCCGACGACACATCAGTAACCGGCAACAACAACAACAGCAGTGTCCCAATGGACTACGAGGCCCTCGCCTTCGGCAACCGATCGACACTTTCTGCCAGCGGCGGCGGCAGCGGCACCATCTGGGGCGAAGCATCACCGTCGAACAATTCCTCCCTCTGTGCCGACTACATGCAACTGTCGTCGACCTTGAACTTGAACTCTTCGCCGCACGAGTCCCGAAAGGCCACCACCACTGGCCCCGGCCCCCCAGCCATGACAGCCCCGACGACGACAACGGCAAACAACCCCGACACCCTCTCACTGTCACCATCTACGACACAGCCAGCACCAGCACCAGCTCCACCCCCAGCTTCAGCTCCACTTCCACCCGCCAGCAATGCGCCGTTAGAAGAGCGCGTGAGACACGTGGCGGACGAAGCACGACGTGTGGGTTGTCCGGACCTCGCCGCTCTCGTCATGGAATACCACAACATCTTTGTCGACGACGAATCCAACATGTTGATGGGCAACGAGGGAAGCGAAACCAGACGTCTGCCGCGCCTCATAGCCACCTTGCGATATGCGATGCAGGAGTGGAAGGACTGGGAGCGACGAGGCTTTCCGCTAGACTAGGGGCTAGGGGGGGGGGAGGTGCTAAGGCTGAGGCTAAGGCTGAGGCTAAGGCTAAGGCTAGGAGATAAGGCTTACTGTCCTTGTCCCTAGGCTTACTGTACTGTCCTTACTGTACTGTCCTTACTGTGTGCTGTAAAGGTTAGGCTTGGGGCGTATGTAAGGCTCGCTGGGCTTCGGGCCTATGTGGCAGGGGCTTACTGGTACGAGTACTGTCCTTACTGTACTGTCAAGGTCAGGCTTGGGGGGGATTGGGAGGAGGGGGAGTGTAAGGCTCAGGCTCCGTAGGCTCAGGGGTCCAGGGGCTCAGCTGCTCGTCCCTTCTCCCTCGGCCACGAGACTTTGTCCAGTCCAATCAGGCCTGGCTTCCAGAGTTGGGCTTGTATGGTTTGATTTGGGTTGGGGTGAGCTGACTTGACTTGTTTGGCATTGCTTTGCTTGCTTTGTTTGGCTGACTTGACTTGACTTGATTTGACTTGTTTGGCATTGCTTTCCTTTGCTTTACTTTGCTTGGCTTCCTAGGCGACAGCGATTCTATCACCACTAGTAGTCTCTTCCCTACACTATATAAGGACCACGGATATACGATATACACAAATAGTATAGATATAAGCCTGCTGATCGTGATCATGATCTATTCGTATAGCATATACTATCTGTTATGTATATTGTCAGTGTCAGTGTCAGATATTCTAATTCTAACCTGACCGACGTGGCGTGACTGTGACAGGACAGGACAAGACCTACAGAAAAACAGACACAGACCAAACTTGACGCTCGCGTGACATGCTTGCTGTACCAAGGCCTGCCTGCCATACTTCATCGATAGTATCCAACTATAGTGTCATAGTATCGCCTTGATTCTCAGCGAATACTATGTGATCCTGATCCCGATCCCGTCCTAGCCTTGTCTAACCATCATCTCATCACATCGCGTTTATAAGAATCCTTGTGTTTCATCGTCTAACCATCATCACAACCATCATCACAACCATCATCACAACCATCATCACAACCATCATCACAACTATCATCACAACCATCATCGTATCGCCTTTATGAGGCTACTGCCAAACCCTGAGTGCAATCTAAATGTATGTACTGGTATCGGCGCGTATCGTACGTTTCCTACTATATCGTGTGGCTTCCACCGTCTGTTCCGTAGGTGCGAGGTTAATCGAAGTACGAACAAGTACGAACAAGTACTTAGATCCTGTAAAGTCTCGCTTTCCAGACCATTCCCACCCCACAACATCAGTCGAAGTCGAACAACATTAGGTACTTGAAATCCCGTCTCGCCTTTCCCTCGGTTTTGTCTATCACTATTACCATGGACGGTCGACTCGCACTCAAGCTTAAGCGCCTTGGCACTTGTGGGATCAGACCAGATCAAATGTCCTTGCGGGCATGCTTGCTGAAGTTCTTGCGTAGGGTTTCGCCGTACTAGAAGTCCAAGCCGCAGGTTAGCCCCGCCCCGCTACTTATTTACTGACGGCCGATGCAATCGGCCGAGGGTAGAGGGTAGATAGTACATGATCGATGGATCACGCCAGTCACTCTGTAGTGGCGGGCCAGGGGATGTGATGTGATGTGGACTTGACTCACCTTGTAAAGCACAAACGGGATGGGAATAAAGGCAATACTGATGAATCCTAGAGTGCTGCTCGCCCATCCCACCCCTAGGTTTCGGTACATGGCGGTGGCTGGGAAGCGCGTAGTGTTAGTAAATACTAAATAGATAAAAAGGCGAGATGGTGGTTGGGGGAATAGATAAAAAGCCGAGACGGAGGTTCGGTTGTCGGTTTCCTTATGATGGAAGTGGAAGAAAGACCAAGACTCACCGAATAGCGGAAAGCCGGCGCCAAAAGCGCTCCTCATCAGGTCGTTGCCGGCGAGCACCGAGGCGGTGTACTCGGGATAGGCGTCGGGCAAGTAGTTCAGAATGCTGTTGAAGAGCAGAAAGGCCCCGAACGAAAACCAGGACGAGCCGATGATGGGGACGATCCAGTGGACATCGGGGCGGGCGGTCCAGCCGAACCAGAAGAGGCAGCTGGTGATTGACCAGGTTAGGGTTAGGGTTCAAGTATATGTAGTTGGCGTCGGTACATACAAGGGGAGAGGGAGAACAGATGAAGAGAGAGGAGAGAACAGAAAAGGAACAGGGGAAGAGAAAGGAAAAACGCCAACGTACATCGGAATACACCAACACCCAAAAAAACACGCCGTCAGCCGGTCCTCGGGTCGAATGTTGCCATTGGCGTCGAACCGGGGCTCGAGGTAGAGGTACAAGTAGACAAAGTAGCACGGGCAGATGATGAACATGCCGATCAGGAGGCCGAGGTATGCGAGACCGGACGTGCCGAGGCTGAAGTGGTAGATGTCGATGAAGACGATCGGGAAGGACTCGAACCAGATGTAGAGCAGTCCGTAGATGAGGGCGATATAGAGATTGAGTAGAAGGACCTGAAGTTATAGAATGATAAGTACTTGGTAGACAGTGGGAGATAGTAAAGACAGTAACAGGGACAGTACCATTGGTTCAGTAAAGTTGAGAGTCAGTGGTCTCACAAGCACCATGGTGACAATATCCCGCGCCGTCATGTGCTCCTGATCTAGCTCGGGTTTGCAGGTGAGTTGGTGCTTGTCCAGGTGGGCACGCCGGCGGAGGCGAATGGTGCGGCGCAGGAGGATGTTGTTCGCGCTTGTCTCGGGCAGGAAGAAGAACAACACTACCAGGCAGAAGGCCGAGAGCCAGAGCAAGATCCAAAGGGGCCATGTCCATGGAGCGGAGAAGGTGTCGGTCGTGGGTGCGTATTCGACAGCGAAGCCACCGATGAGGGGACTGGGAAAGTCAGCAATGCTATGGTGTTTCTGTCTCTGTCTCTCTGTCTCTCTGTCTCTCTGTCTCTCTCTCTGTGTGTGTGTGAAACTGAAACTTACCCAATCGTCGGCCCGAAAAAAGCAGCCACCCCCCAAAGCGAGATGGCATATGCCCGCTTGGCCGGAGACCAGATGTCTGCCAGCGAAGCACCCCCGGTGGCCAGCACCGGCGAGCCAAAGAAGCCGGTCAAAAACCGAAAGGCGAGGAGCATCCCGAAACTCGAGGCCTTGGCCGCGGGCACTTGAAGCACGACAAACACCACCAGCGTGCCGATGTAAACGGGGTTGCGGCCGATGAGAGGCACTTCACTCATGGAAGCTAAATGTTGTCAGTAAACGCGGTCAGCATAGGACGGGAAGACGGTCGTGTCTCAGTGGTCGGGTTCAGGTGTCTGTCAGTACGTGTTTAGGGCGGGCTGGACTGAGTCTTGAGTCTTGAGTCTTCAGTCTTGGCCAAGCTGTCTCTAGGCAATACTCTAGACAGAGAGCGATCGAGACAGACAAATAGAGACAGAGAAAAAGTCTGGCCTTACCAAAAAGCATCGGTCCAACCCCGTAGCCGGCCACAAAGAGACAGAGGCCCAGCGTGGCCGCAACCTGCGATACTCCAAAGGTGCGCATGATATCTTGGGTGCCGGTGGAATAGATCGACGAGCCAATGTACACTGCGGCATCGAAGAAGCAGATGATGAAAGTGACGAAGCATTTTTTGGCCACGGGCCAGTTCTGGGAGGGGGTCTTGTCAGTTCAGGCTTTGCATTTCGATTCCCATTTCTTTCAGGCCAGCGGACTTGGAAAGAAGAGATGACCATCAAATCAACAAGAACAAGGAATAAGCAACAAGCAACAAGCAAGAAACGCACCAGAGGGTTCTCCGTATCGTGCCGGCCAGCCCATGTCACCATCTGGGGCCCTTTCGTTTCGAGGACAGAAATAGGCATGGGCCCATTCCCATTCCCAGTTTCGAAATCATGGATGGATTTCGATTCTTTTCCATTCTCAGTCTCAGGGAATTGCAAGGTGCTAGCATGTGAAGAACTAGAAGTTGAAGCCGACGTGTCATGGTCGGCCGAAGGGGTCCAGGTCCACGAGTCCAGCTCGTCGAGGTGCTTGAAGTATTTCCCTCTCGACCACCATCGGACGAGGTTGGCAAAAGCGGTATCGTGCACGAGTGAGGTTGCCATGGTTTGACGAGAGCGATGACAATCAACCAGATCAAGTCATATTCGAATGTCTTCAGGATCACTTTCCGTGCAAGTGTATATACATAGGTATCCAGGATGCCTGGAGTGTGACCATAACGACCACTGGCAGTCCCTGCGGACCATCACCATCGGCGGTGGCGGTAGCGGAACAGCATGAAACATGAAACAAATCCTGCTCCTGCAGTAAAAGGCCGGACACCGATGCGGCTTACTGTACTGTATTGTACCTTTCGGATTCCGGCGTCTCGGAGACGGTACGTGCACAGGCCAGGCTGTCCACGTACTGTACAGTAGGAATAAATACATAATCCTCACTGTGCCGGTCAAGTCAGGTGAGCCATCATGATGTCGCTGGTTACTGTCGTAGAGTTGGGTTGGGTTAGGTTGCGCTGGGTTGCGTTGTCTGGATTCTTTCTGAGGATAAGGTGGTTCCACCACATGTGCTGTAATTACAGTACTTAATCTAGACGGTTTGTCCTGGCTCCGTAAGGTCAGGACATGTTGACCTTGTCCCGGCTTCCATTCTAAATTGTACAATATGTGTATAGATAGGATAAGGGTTTCATTACATTAGGTATACATATGATTCCAAGTGATGGATGTATCACAGAAAACAAGAACAGTACTGCGGTATAAGGTCCAGGTCCAGGTCTAGGTTCAAGTTACAAGTTCAATGTCTATATCGTAACGTCTCAGCTCTGAAGCTGTCAGCAGCAACAGACCGGCTAAAGCAAAGGGAGGGTTGAGACGTATAGTAAGGACTTCTAAACTTCCAAACTTCCAGACTCTCGAGTAATGAATGAATGAATGAATGAATGAATGAAGAATGATTGATTGATCAATAAGCTATAATTGAAACCTGTACTCCACTCCGTACCCAGCAACCCATTCTAGATATAAAGGACCAAGACATAACCCAAGTCAAACACTCACTGTCTTTCTTTCTCTCTCTCAGTCCACCATGTAATGTTCTGTCACGCAGTTGATTTTATCTCTCCAGCAAACAAGTAAGGAAATCCATTTCATCACAATATAGTCGTGGTAGTAGGTAGCAGCAGCTCTCTCCAGTAAATCCATCACCAGGTGCAGTCCTAGATGCTGTCCTAGGCGTAATACTCCTCCAACCAAGCCCTCAAGTCGCCAATGGTGGGATAATCCATAAACAGAGTACCGCCAACCTTGATGTCCAGCTCGGAGCGGAACTTTTCCGAGAGAACCAACGACATGAGGGAGTCGATGCCGAGGTCGGTGAAGCTGGCGTCGTCGGTGAGGTCGGAAAGCTCCAGGGCGGCTTCGTTGGCGATGAGTTGTAGTGCAGAGGCGACGACGGTGTTGGCAGCGCCAGCGGTGACGGTGGCGGTGGCGGTGACGGTGACCTTGGGGGCCTCGTCGGCCTTGGGGGGAGCCTGGGCGGGGGCGGGGGCTGGAGCAGGAGCAGGAGCAGGAGCAGGAGCAGCAGCAGGAGCAGCAGTAGTAGTAGGTGCAGGAGTGGCAGGAGTGGCAGAAAGAGTTGGAGCAGCACCAACACCAGTATTAGTGATAGTGGGACCAACAGCCGCACCAGCACCAGCACCAGCAACAGCCTTCTGGTTGACCTTGTCTTGCTTGTCTGCTTTGTCAGGCGGCGAGAAGAAGCGATTGAGCAGAATGCGAGGGTATCTGCGGAACTGAATGGCGGCGACCAGGCCGACGACGACATCGTCCTGCAAGATATAGACGTCGCCGAGGTAGACGGACGGGTCGTCGGCGGTGGGGATCATCTTGACGTAGGAGCGATATTTGGCGCCGGGGGTCAAGGGGCGCGCGAAACGCATCGAGGCCCAGCCCGGGGTGACGCAGTAGTCCTTGACGGTGTCGATGGCGTCGGAGCAGTTCATGACGAAGCCGGCCAGATGGGCGACGCTGTCGATGAAGTACGGCGGCACCGTCCAGACGCCGCCCTTTTCCGTGCTCAGCTGCACGTCGGCGTAGGCCTCGAGCCCGTGCACCGTGACCGCCTGCATGCCGCGGTACTTGTCGGCATAGTCGACCAGGTTGTTCTTGAACAGCAGGTACGCCATGTTTCGCGAAAACCGGTTGGCCCGGCCCTGGCTGGCCAGCTGGTCGAGATCCTGGATCCGGCTCTGCACGAAATGCGTCATCGGCACCCAGGACTTGGTCCATTCGCCCGCGTCGCCGTAGTAGATGGTGGCGGTGGCGAAGACGTCGTCGTCCGAACCGGAGCTGGAGCCCACGTTTTGCCAGTGCAGGTGCGCCACCCGGTCGGCAATGTTGGCGATGCTGGCCGTCACTCGGATCAGTTGCGGTTTGTCCGTGTTCTGGTTGGCCACCAGGCCTTTGCTGACGGCGAGGTTGGCCACGTTCATGTCGACGGATTTGGCGCCGGGAGTCAGTTTCTTGAACAGGTATTCTCCGAGAGTGTAGGCGATGTCGGCGTGGATGGACTAGACAAACAGAGAGAGGGAGATTAGCAGTATGTCCGTCAAGGAAATGTAAGACAAGGCACACAGATAAAGGGGTAGGGTAGGGGATAGGGGGTATAGTAGGGTTAGGGTTAGGGTTAGGGTTATGCATAGAAAAGACACCCAAACGTACCGATGTCACAACACCACATCCATTCATCCGGTGCCCATGGGCCGCGGCAAGAAAATCCGGCTGCATCAGATCAGACTCCATGGTCACCACGCCCGAGCCGTCCTGGAAGCTCTCGTGGACAATCTGCTGGACGGTCGAGGTCTTGATGCTGCTGGGCCGGTAGACCGACACGGTTGTCTGGGGGTCTGCTGCTGCCGCGGCCGCCTTCTTCTCCGCGTCGTAGTAGGTGTTGCCCTTGGTGAGGGCCCAGTCGCCATTATACTGGATCCAGTAAGTCTTCTCGTTCCAACTGTAGGTGGGAAGGTCCAACAGGCGCAGGCGGGACTCGAACGGGCGATGGAACTCGGTCCAGCCCACCTCGACGCCGGCCAGGTGCAGGGCGGCAAGAGCCTGGGCGATGGTGGTCCAGTTGTTGTCACCGCGACGGAACGACGGCACGGCGGTGACAGGGGTAGCACCAGCAGCGGCAGGGGCTATGGTCGGGAGGCTCGACTTGACAAAGCCACAGCAGACGGGATGGGGGCCGATCTCGACCCAGACGGTGTCGTCGCCGACGGTGTCGATGTGGCGAGCGGCGGCCAGGGCGGCGAGGAAGTCGACGGTCTCGCGGGTGGCCTGGCGCACGTAGCTGGCGTTGAGGGTCTTTTCGTCAAAGACGACCTTGCGGTGCAGCGGCGAGATGAAGGGCAGGGTGGGCGGCTTGAACAGCACGGCCGTCTGGGCAATCTGCTCGAACTCGTCGAGGATCGGGTCGGTCTGCTCCGAGTGGAAGGCAAAGGCCACGTCGAGGCGGATGCAGCGCAGGCCGGCGGCCTCGAGCGGGCCGGTCACGGCGTCCAGCTGGGCCACGGTGCCGCTCAACACGGTGTCTTGGGGACCGTTGATACAGGCGACCGTGTAGCCGAGGGGGGTGGAGCCGACGACGTCCTGGATCTGCGCCAGCGACGCCCGCACCGCCATCATCTGGTGGCTGCCCGGCGTGCACTTTTGCTCCAGGAGCTGGGCGCGCCGGCCCACCAGGTAGATGGCGTCGCTGGCCGACAGCACGCCGGCCACGTACATGGCCGCGTACTCGCCCAGGCTGTGGCCCATGACCACGTCGGGCTTGACCCCCAGCGACGCCCAGTACTTGGACAGCGCCATTTGCGAGCACACCAGGGCCAGCTGCGTCACCACGGGCGAGTGCGCGTGGTCGCGCGGGAACGAGCCGTCCAGGGCCGGGATGAAGGTCGGGAACCCCTGGCGCTGGGCCAGGGCGTCCAGATGCTGGATCGTGGCGCGGAACGACGCGACGTCGCGGTACAGCTCCAGGTCCATCGACTTGTACGACGCGCCCTGGCCCGTGAAGCAGAAGGCAATGGGCGGCGCGCCGGCCTTGGGGATCGGCTTGTGCGCGTCGAGCCCGCTGCCGGTCAGCTGGGCGGCCAGGAACTTCTTGACGCCCTTGACGTCGGCCGCCGCCACGGCCACGCGGTGATTGTGGTGGTGGCGGCGCGCCGTCGTCGTGTACGACAGGTCGGCCAGCGACACCTCCGGGTGGGTGTCGAGGTAGGTCTGGAGCTTGCGCAGGTTGCCCTCGAGCGAGACTTTGGTCTTGGCCGAGAGGGCCACGACGTGGGTCGGGCGCGGATCTTGGGGGCTATCGACCTCGACCGGCCGCGGTGGCGCCTCCTCGACGATGACGGTGGTGTTGCCGCCGGCGGCGCTGAAGTTGTTGACGACGGCAATCTTCTTCCGGCCCGCGACCTGCGGCCAGGGGGTCTGGTCGAAGGGGATGAAGAGGCCGCGCTTGGCCAGGTCCTTGGGGAAGCCCGGGTTGATTTGAGTCTTGATGCCGACGTGGCGCGGGATGGCGCCCTTCTGCAACATGACCAGCACCTTCAGCAGGGCGGTGACGCCGGCGACGGCCTCGCCGTGGCCGACGTTGGCCTTGACGGCGCCGATGTGCAGCGGCTGGTCCTTGGCGCGGCGGCGGGCGCCGGCGGCCGGGGCGAAGACGTCGGTGATGGAGGTGATCTCCTGCAGGTCGCCGGCCTGGGTGCCGGTGCCGTGCATCTCGACAAAATTGACGTCGAGCGGGTCGAGGCCAGCGCGGGCCAGCACCTGGCGGTACAGGTAGGCCTGCGACGGGGCGTGCGGGTGGGTGATGGACACGGCGTCGGCCGAGTGGTTGGTGGCGGCGCCGACGATGACGCCCAGGATGTGGTCGTTGTCGGCCTCGGCGTCTTCGAGCCGCTTCAGCACCACCGACCCGACCCCGTCGGCGCGGCAGTAGCCGTCGGCCTCGGCGTCCCACGTCTTGCACGCGTTGGCCGTCTTGGTCAGGAAGTGGCCGTTGCCCAAGCCGGCAAACGCGTCCGAGTTGGTCAGGATGTTCATCCCGCCCGCTACCGCCGTGTCGACCGCGCCGTCCCACAGCGCCGTGCACGCCGTCTGGATCGTCGCCAGGCTCGACGAGCACGCCGTGTCGATGCTGTAGCTGGGGCCCGAGAACTTGAAGAAGTAGTTGATGCGGCCCGGCCCGAACGCCCGGCACCCGCCTGGAATGAAGTACGTGCTGATCTCCTGCGCTGTGTTGACCTCGCGGTAGTCGTCGCTGGCCTGCCCGTAGAACGTGCCCACCCGGTGCAGGTTGGTCGCCGCCGTGCGGTTGGCCACATATCCGGCCCGCTCGAGCGCCTCGTACGCCGTCACCAGCGCCAGTCGCATCATCGGGTCCGTCTGCTGCGCCTCGCGCGGCGACATGTTGAAGAACGGTGCGTCGAACCGGCCCGGCTCGTCGATGAAGCACCCGTACGGCGTCGGCGACGTGTTCATCCGCTTGCCCGTCGGGTCGTAGTGGCTGTCGACGTCGAACCGGTCCGCCGGGATGCGTCGGTGCACGTCGAGCCCCTGCTCGAGCACCTGCCAGAACTGCTCTGGGTCATTGGCGCCCCCGGGCAGCCGGCATGCCATGCCGACGATGGCGATCTTGGCCTGCGCCGGTCCGCGCGGCCTGGCTGGGACATTGGTTCCTTTCGACAAGGGGTCGCCCCCTGCGCCTGGCCCGGCCTCGGCCACCCACGGGATCAGATCGACCGCCGTCACCTTGAACTCGGTGACCCGGTCGGCCAGGGCGTCCGACAGCTCCTTGACCGGCACCGAGTTGCGGAAGCCGTAGATGGCGCACTCGGAGGTGTTGGTGCCGGTGGCGCGGAACACGATGCCGGCGATGACCTGGTCCCAGATGATGGGCTGGGTGAGCAGCTCCAGCACCACCTGCTCGACCAGCTCGACGGCGGTTTCGGCCTGGAACGGCTTGCCCGTGCTGGTCGAGTAGATGGGAATCATGGGCATCAGCCGGTGCGGCTCCAGCTGGTTCCAGGTGTGGGCACCGCTGTCGCGCACAATGGTCTGGGCGTGGCCCCGGTTGTAGACGTGGCTGGCGTGGCACAGGCCGCCAAACACCGGCAGCGCAATGGACCGCGCATCGCGGAAGAAGGCCGACCGCTTGAACAGGTTCGCCAGTCGCGACGGCGGCCCGCTGACCGTCAGCGACGTGCGGCTGACCGCGCTCACAAAGATCTTGCCCGTGTCCGGCAGGTTCTCGCGCGCGCAGAAGACGTCGAGCTCGCGCTGCGCCTCCTCCGGCGACACGTGGTGCACCACGTACGCCCACGTGTCCGGCGCCTCGTGCGGATCGCGCGCCTCCAAGTCGGACGACACGTCGGCCACCAACACCCCCAGCCGGAATGCCGTGCGCACCGCGTCGGCCCCGGCCAGAGGGAGCTCGGCCAGGCTGGGGGACAGGGCCACCGCGGTCGACGACAGCAGGCCAATGCCCAGGCCGGTCAGGCAAGTGTGGGCAAAGTTGAACAGCTCGTTCGGGTGCGTCTCCGCATATCTGGGGGGGTCTCCGTATTAGTATCAGTTCAGTATGAGTATCAGTTAGTATCAATATCAATATCAATATCAGTATCAATATCAGTCTCAATATCAGGAGCCGGTACCAGTATCAGTACCAGTCCCGGCAGCAGGGACAAGCCTCACCCAATATATGTGGCCAGTTGCACCACGCAAAGAAGAACCCCATCGACCGACCCGCAGAGCAGCCCTTCCCGGAGCTCGCGGTCATCCGCCCAGGCCAGGATGTCTCGGAAGGGCGGGATCAGTTCCTGGAGCGGCTTAGGCAGGGCCCTCACTTCGTCGCGGATGGCCTGGGTGGCCTCGGCCAAGAACTGGGCCAACAACGGATGACGATTCCCCTTGCTGTGGTTGTAGAGGTTGCGGAGCAGGGTCTGGAGGTCGTCGCGAGGAAACTCGTTGCTGAAGTGCACCACTTCCATCTTGGAGGATTCGGCCTCGGAGCTGGACGAGGGCGTGTAGATGGCCATCGTCTCCTGCTGGAAGTGTACAGGTCCAGACAGGACAGACAGGACAGATAGGACAGGACAGGACACTGCTCCTTTTCCGATTGATTCGATTCCAGGCCAGACAGAACTGGCGTCGTAGGCCAAGGCTATATAAGAGTTGAGTTGACTCGTCGGGACTCCGGTTGGCTGCTGATGGGGGCTACTGGCTACGGATAGTAGTACATGGTACTGGCCCGGGAAGCTTCATCCATGACTTGGCCAGCATGTGTATGCGGGTGCAGTATGCGGGTGGGTGGGTGAGTGAGTGAGTGAGTCTGTGTGTGTTGTGTGTGTATCTGCGACCGCCGTCCGTCCAACCTTGCCGGGTCCGTATCTGTCTGGCGTGTACTCAGTACGGTGACCCGTGATGAGCATCTTACTGGCTGGAGCTGGAGCTGGAGCTGGCTGTCTCGCTCATTGTTCTTCCTCCGTGTCCACACTACACCGTATTACCCGAAGGCCCAGGCCCAGGCCCGACGGGGATCGGATCCTTCAGCCTCAGCATCAGCCTTAGCATCATGCCGACTGTGGAGGTTCAAGTCGGTCTCTGATCTGATGTATGAGCCAGTGTTGGATGAGGTCGGTGTCTAGACTGAGACTGAGACTGTACCAATGTTGGGTGACAGGTCGGGGTTTGACGTCCTTTTCACACCGAGAGTGGCCTTATCTCTTCGCTCTCCGGTACTCGGTCCTTCGGTGTGGGCCACGCGCTGAACGAAGGTACAGTCAGACAAGGCTCACAGAGACCGGAGACCGGAGGCCACAGCACAGAACAGCACAGCACGGCGTCCAGCGCACAGCGAGGCTGGCAGTCGGAGTACGAGTAACAGAGTAACATAGACACATGTGATGTGATGAGATGACAACCCAGAATTCGGCATATACTTAAAGCAGGCTTACTCTCCCTCTTACTGTCCCTCTGACACATCGCATTCTGGGTGAGGTGATCGACCAAGTCTTACTGAGTAATATTCTCAAGTCTAACTTAGTAATATTCTGCAAGCCAAGCCCCCCTGACCCCTGACCCCTGCAAGGACCGCTCCCAACGCTGCCACCGACCACCATGGACCAAACCAAGGACCAGGCTCAGGCCAAACCCAACGCCAATGACAAGGGTGGCTATCGCCAAATCAACAAATCCCTGAACATCTGCGCCTTCGAAGACTACCTCGAGTCTCAGACCGCACGTCTCCCTCCGCTGGCCGATGTCGAGCAATGCTCACCACGAGTATTACGTGTGCTGGGACAGAATCCGGGGAAAGTAAGTGCCACGCCACCACGCAACCATGCCACTCACTACACCCTTTAATTTTCTTCTACTCAATCCCTCCCCCCTGGCCATGTCAGGGTCAAGGTCGGACGGGAAGCCCAGACACTGACTGTCCCTCCACTCCAGTTCACGCTGCAAGGCACCAACACGTACATTGTCGGCACGGGCCATGAGCGCGCGCTGATTGACACCGGCGGCGGCAGTCCCGAATGGGCCGAGCTGGTAGCGACGACGCTCCAACAGCACAACATCAGGCTTTCGCACGTCTTACTCACGCACTGGCACGGCGACCACACGGGCGGCGTGCCCGACCTGCTGCGACTGTACCCTGACCTGAGCGACTCCATCTACAAGCACACGCCGGACCGCGGGCAGCAGGCGATCGCCGACAACCAGAAGTTCGTCGTGGCCGGGGCGACGATCCGCGCGGTGCACAGCCCCGGGCACTCGGAAGACCACATGTGCTTCGTGCTGGAGGAGGAGCGGGCCATGTTCACGGGCGACAACATCCTCGGCGTGGGCACCAGTGCGGTCGAAGATCTGGGCATCTTCATGCAGTCGCTGCGCAAGATGCAGGCCCAGGCCTGCCAGGTCGGCTACTCGGCCCACGGCAGCACCATGGCCGACCTGCCGGCCAAGATCGCCCAGGAGCTGGCGGCCAAGACGCGTCGAGAACGCCAGGTCCTGCAGACCCTGCAGCGGCTGAACCGGGAAGGCGTCCAGCGCGTCACGGTCAAGGAGCTGGTCGCCCGCATGTACGGCGGCGGCATCAACTCCGACGTGGCTGAGTTGGCTCTGGAGCCGTTCATGGACGAGGTCCTGAGGAAGCTGGCCGCCGATGGCAAGGTCGCCTTTGAGAAGCGCAAGGGCGTCAAGAGGTGGTTCGAGCTGGCCGCGCCTAGGAACAGGGACACGGAGAAGGACGTTCATGCTCATGTGGCCGCGGCGGTGCCGGTTTCGCCCATGACCGGCTCGAATTCCATGAGGAGTGCGCCGGCCATCAGGGCATTCTGATCCCATCACCATACAATATCTCATACAACATCCCCCAGACACCATACCCAGACCCCAGAGAGTCGACGTTCGCTACTAGTATCTGTTGAAATTGGGATTGGGATTGGGTAGAAAGAGCTAGAACAGATCATTAGAGGGGTCAGCTCACGTATAAAATATCTTATATTTCATATATCATATAGTGCGAGCTATGGGATTTCATTCATGGCACTGACCCCTGTTCGACTGGTAGAGCAAGTCTGGTCAGCAACCACGAAGAATAAAGGCGACGGGCCCAAGACAAAGAGGATTCTGTCAAACATAGGCACTGACTTAGGCATTTCCAGCCTTGCCCTTTAAACAGAAGGCTGGTATAGGCACACCTATATAGTCGGGGCTCCCCCCATACCCCTTTGATAGCGAACATGGAACATTTCAACCTTTGACAGATTCAGGACACCAGATACCAGTACCAGGCATCCTCCCAGGCTTGTTCACCATCATGTACATGTACATGTCTTTTACAGTGATACTGATGCTGATACTGATACTGATGGTGACACTGATACTGACACTGATACTGACACTGATACTGACACTGATACTGAAACTGACACTTGTGGAAATCCATTATATTCTCCTATACGAAGATACATGAACTCCAACATTCTACCTTTGAATCCAGTATCACAGTTGAAGAATATCAGATCCGGCCCGAGACGCAGACGCAGACGCAGACTCAGTTCAATCTTCTTGTACTTGTTGGCCCTGGATCTAAGCGGCGCCACCATCAATTCCCAACACCTTGCCATTCACCCACTCGCCCTCCTTGCTGGCCAAAAACACCACGGCGTGAGCGACGTCGAGTGGGTAACCGCAGCGCGTGAGGGGCGAGGCATGGGCGGCGCACTGTTCCGTCACGTTAGAACCGAACCGAAAGAGAACAGCAGAAACACAGAAAAACAGAAAAACTAGAAATACCAAGAGGAACACTAAGAGGTAGTAAGAGGAACAAAAACTCACCTCCTTCAGCTGGTCAATGTTCAAATTCTCCCCTCCCGGAATATAGTGGTGGGCGACGTCGTAGAACATGTCGGTGACGGTGCCGCCGGGCGCGACCGCGTTGACCGTGATCTTCTTGTCGCCGCAGTCCTTGGCCATGACCGGCACGAACGACTCAATGGCGCCCTTGGAGCCCGAGTAGATGGAGTGCTTGGGCACCACGAACCCGCGCGCCGTGTTGGAGCTGGTCAGGATGATGCGCCCGCCCTCCCGGACGTGCTTGGAGGCTTCGCGAGCCACGAAGAACTGGCCTCGGGTGTTGATGCGGAAGACGCGGTCGAATTCGTCCTGTGGGATGGAGTCAGTGTTGGGAGAGCAGGGGTTTTTATATAGGATATATGATGAGGATGAGGATGAGGGTGAGGATGTAGGATGTAGGATGAGGATGAGGATGAGCATGTACGGTACCTACCTCACTAACTTCAGACAAATGACCAAACGAAACCACGCCCGCGTTCGAGCTCACAATGTCCAACCCGCCAAAGTGTTGGACGGCCTCGTCGAACAGCCGCACCGTCTCGGCCACATTGCCGACGTCGGCCTGGATGGCGATGGCATCCGACCCCAGGGCCTTGATCTCAGCCACCACTTTCTGCGCCGGCCCGCTGGCGCGAGAGTAGTTGACCACGACTTTGGCGCCGTTGCGCGCCAGTTCGATCGCGATCGCTGCCCCGATGCCGCGGCCCGAGCCGGTGACGAGCGCGACCTTGCCGTCCAGTCGGAACGGGAGGTGGACGGTGTCGACGCCGAGGGAACCCATTGTGCGGTGCGGTGGGTGTGATTGGACGGTCTAGATCAAGGAGTAGAAGTGCTTTGGTCGGTCTGTCAAGGGGTGGGACTGATTTGGTCTAACTGAGTGATGGGGGTAGACTCTAGTAGGGCAGGGGAGGCGTGGCTATAAGTGATTCGGAAGAAGTCTGATCTGATCGGGCAGGGAAAAGCTGGTAAGGGTAAGGGTGACTGTCTGTCTATATTTCTTTTCCGTCTCTGTCGGCTGTGGTAAGTACTCAGAGGACGTCAAGTGGATGGAGTGTGTCTAGTCTTGGTCTTCACTTGGATGGTATCAGAGAGATACCTATTACTACTACAACTCCGACCATATCAAACAAGTACATACTACATACAGAGTACTACATACTACATTTCCCTCTATGCCTACTCCGACAATATCAGACAACTACCACTATCCGTATCCGTAGTCAGTATCAGTACTTACCACCAAGTACAGTAATCTAGTCAGGACCGGGTTCCGGTCGAGATCTCTCGCCTCTCGCCTGCCGCCCTCGCTCCGACCACTACGCTACGGGCCGGTGGGCGGAGGCCGGGACTCCGACCGGCTAGGCTGGCTTACTGTACTCGGTCCTGTCTGTGGAACTTTACCGAAGCCTTGCCTTGCCTTGCCTGGTGCCTGCATTGTCCCTTTTCCCTCCCCCCTTCCCAAGCGCTAGTCTAGTCATTCGCTTCACTTCGCATCAGATCAAGATCAGGCCACGTGCATATTCGGAACAGTGCTGATTAGGTCATGTACGTACGTATGATATATTCCGAGTGGCCGGATACCGACGCACTGAACTAACTACCTTCTTCTTCTTGGGTACGGCCCCTCCACCTCCAGTAGGTCCAAACTCAACCTTACCTGACCCCTTTCCCTCAACCTCGATGCTTGAGTGTGTATTTGGGCATACAGGGACCCTTTGGATAGAGCACGACCATCCATTATTTGACTTCAGCCACTTCAGCGTGGTTTGAAGGGAAGATACTGTAGTACTGTAGTAGTGGTACTGTAGAGTGGTACTGTATCGACCAGATCATATAGTCAGACTGTACTGTATAGTAAATACATCACCAATGTTGTTTCTAACAGTACTACTACCACTCTTCCCCCTTCCCCTTCTCCAGCATCCACCATCCACCATCTAATGTGTTCCATTCTCAGTCGCCCCCGTCCCCCCATTTTGTGGCGGTGGCTGAAACATCCGATCATAGTCGTATTCGAACCACCTGATATTCGGGGTCAAGCCGGCAAACTTCCACTCGCCATCAACCTTGCTGTACGCGATAGTGGCGGTGCCGTGTGCGTGGCCCTTGAGAGCCACCGTCTTCAGCGACTCATCGGTGTATCGCTGATGCGCCACCCGCAGCTGGTGGTGGCCGACCATCTTGTCCGGCGACTCTTGCACCCACCTGCTGCCGCCGATGAAATGCTGCGTGCGGAGTGTCTTGTCGCCCAAGAAATGCGGGTTGGACGCCAGCGCGACGAGCTCATCGGCCGGCATCTCTTCCCACAGCTTGTTGAGGACGGTGCGATAGTCGACCTGGGAGCTGGACAGATTAGCTTTGCAAGTTGAACTGTATCGAAAGCACTATGCTAGTGTAAAGATCAGAAGAGAGGGAGGAACGAAGCACTATGCTAAGGTAAAAGCCAGAAAGAGAAGGAGAGGACGCTGACCTTCAGCGTGGGCGCCAGACATTGACGAAGCCGCTGCCAGTCTTTAGAGTCGTAGCTGTCGGCCCATTCGAACAAGGCACCTTGACACCCGACCACATCTGCGCCCGGTTAGTTGGTTTGGTCGTTGCACGCAATGATATTGGTATCGGGGTTCAGAACTTGCCTGCTGGACTTGGAGGTTGAGTCTGAGTTTGAGTTTTGGCCATTGTTGGGGATCAGATTCCAAAGTCGAGGCAACCAAACCGTCAAGATGCGACTGATATCTAGGTCAAAGGAAGAGGCAAAGGACTTGTTGACCTGGTAGGAGATGAGATGATTGCCGAGAACAAAACCCATGTGAGGAGGACTGTATGGCGCGAGGCTCTTTTATTAGGGCCGGGCCGAGAGTCATCCTGATCCTGATCGTGATCCTGGCTGACCTGACCTGATCATGGTATAGGAGCCCCCTCTGTCATTCTCGTTCCCTCCGACTCAACCGGTCATCAGTCCTGCGATTCCTCCATATCCATTCCAACAGCAGCGGGACGGGATCGGTGTACCGCGGTCACGATCGGACTCCGGTCCTGACGGGACTGGAGATTGAGACCGGGTTTCGGCGAAGCCAAACCGCACCGAGAGGAGGGCTAGCTACCTTTCCCTTTGGCCGCTCGACCGTCGTGGCCGGCTGGCGATGATGAGGCCGGGGAGGACGAGGATGATGTTGGTGACTGTACTTGTTACTAATATCGTAAATAGAACCATCTTCCCTCGATGTCTCCGTCTCCAGAAAGACTTCGAATCAAAAACTGCCTACCAGTAACGTCCCGGTCGCTTACTATCATTCCCAGTCAGCCAATCCAATATATTACTCATACATAGACTACTGGTACCTGTGACTAGAATGGGGGCCGAAGCAGCATCAACTGACAGCCAGCCCAAGGCCAAGGATGTGCAGCTCGGCAATGACAAAGGCAATGACAAAAGCATCAGACTCCGACAATACAGCATCTTTGGCGCCACCGGCAACTGCGGCACAGCCCTTCTCCAGCATCTGGTTAAGATGCCCAACGTCAAGGTGAATGCATACTGCCGCAACCGACAGAAACTCCTGGCGCTGGTGCCGGAAGCAGGCCAGAGCAAGAAAGTCGAGATCTTCCAAGGCAGCATCCAGGACGTCGACCTGCTGGCCCAATGCGCCCGGGGCAGCCAGACGGTGTTCCTTCTGGCCAGCACCAACACCAACGTGCCCGGCTGCCGCATCAGCCAGGATCTCGCGCAGTCGACCGTGGCGGCGCTGAAGCAACTCCAGGCGGAGCACGACGACGGGGAAGAAGAATATCAGCCGCCCAAGCTGGTGCTATTGTCCTCGGCCACCATCGACGACCACCTCAGCCGCAAGATCCCTCGGTTCCGGCCCATCATGCTCCGGGCGGCTTCGAACGTCTACGAGGACCTGAGACGCGCCGAGGCCTTCCTGCGCGCCCAGGAGCACTGGCTGACCACCGTCTACATCAAACCCGGCGGTCTGTCGTGTGACATTGAGCGAGGCCACAAGCTCACCCTCCACGACGAAGAGACCTTCCTGTCGTACTTGGATCTGGCCGCCGGCATGCTGGAGGCCGCCGATGATCCGTCCGGGCAGTGGGATGGGAAGAATGTCGGAGTGGTCAATGCAGACCCGCGCCGGAAAGCAAAGTTCGCCCGCGGCACCCCTGAGTGTATCTTTTGGGGTCTGGTCCGCCATTACTGCCCTGCCTTGCATCCTTACTTGCCGTCTTCAGGCCCAGCCTGAGGGCAGGTCTCCTGCTCCGTCGCTGGTGCGCAAAGGGCATCAATATGACATTCCAGGGAAGGTTCTTTTATCATGGTCCTATCCAACAGCAGAGACTGAAGAGACTGGGGAGTAGATGGTGAAGAGTGAAGGGTTAATGATGAGGGTGAAGGGTATACGGCGAATGGTGAATAGTAAAGAGTGAGGCTGAATGGTAAAGGGTGAAGGGTGAAGGGTGAAGGGTGAATAGTAAAGGGCGAAGGGCGAAGGGCGAAGGGGGCGACTTCAAGTTGAATTTACCCTAGATTTCTATTATATCTGCTCTGTGTACAGTCTGACTCCAACTCTGACCAAGGATGTTGGTTGTCATTGCACTGGCAGCGAGCTTCGCTCCGGGGATGGGACAATAATGCTACATACATTACTACGACGGTCAAGTAAGCCTCAGGGGGTGAAGCCATCTATGCCTAAGCCCTGCTTCATCGTCTACAGACATTAGTAATAGTAGTAGTAATAGTAGTAGTAATAGCAACTGCAGTAGTAACAGTAGTAGTAGTACTGGTGACCTCAATATACTGGTCAGGACTGATCTTGCCGTCCCGGATGAACGAGTATTACTATTGCTGTCCTTTCGCAAGTCAGCGTACAGGATCCCGGAATCATCGCCGCCCCAAGTTTAAGGTTGATACTACTACTAGTATGGCAGATCATGATTTGTCCATCGCTTTCCGGGCACCCCAATCCGGACTAGCAGCGGTGTCGACCGGGCTCCGAACGCAGGAGAAGCAGGATCCGATATTAGATCTTACGTGGTCGAAGTCTCCCCCTAGCAGACCGGGAGAGAGCATGGAAATCCAGGTTCGGGCACTGTACTGATTGATACACCATATGTACGTAACAAATGCTATCCGGTCCGGGCATGCATGTCTGTATGTCTGCATGTCTGGATATTCGGTATGTCCATGTCTGTCTGTATATGGAGGTAGGTACATAGCTGGACGGGCCCTCTCCTCTCCACTCTCCACTCTCGACGTCTTCCGCGGCCCAACAGACGGTTCTTGCAGCATGTCTCAAACCACCACGGCCACCATGACCATGGCAGAGGCCATTGTCAATCCAGCCAAACTGGACCTCTCAGCAGTTGATCCTGTTCCTGTGCCTGTCGACCACCAGGCCAGCCAGCCGAAGCCACAGAGCCAACGCAAACGATACCTCAGCATCACCATCCTCGGCTACCGGAATCCATCTCTGAGCGAAGCGGAATACGTCGAGCACATGACCAAGATCACCGCGCCTCTGAACAAGTATCTCATGGTCAAGTGTGGCGTCAAGCGCTGGACGCAGATCCACTGCACCGAGGAGACCAGGGCGCTGACCAAAGAGCTCTTCGACCGTCAGATGGCCAATGTGGTCGACTACGACTGCTTCAGCCAGGTGGTGTTCCACAGCTTGGAGGATTACAAGAAGATCAAGCAGGATCCGTGGTACCGACAGATGTTGGTGCCGGATCATGAGAAGTTTGCCGATACCAAGAGGACAAAGTGAGTGCACCTATCTTCTCCAGCATTCGGTATCCTCTACCAGAGCACATACACCATCGTCATCGTGTTCCGCCATGTTACTCCAGCAGCGTTCGTGAATCACAGCAACAGGAACCGCCTGACTGACTGACTGACTGACCGTGCCACTAGGATAGCGGTGGGCTGGATCGAGGAATTCGTGAGGGACGGCGAGGTTTGCGACAGGCTCGAGTTTCCAGAGGACAGAGCTCAGAACGCATCATCAACATCAGCATCAGCATCCTCCTCGTCCCCTTCCTCACTTCTCACGTGGGGCGCCATCTCCGGTGCCGTTGTCGCCGGTGCCACGGCCGCTGCAGCTGCAGCTTACTTCCGATCCCAGTGATCGCAACGAGGCTGTGTAGGGAGGGGTCGGAGCATCCAGCCGGTCCGGGCTTCGGGGAGAGATATTACTAGTTATGCAAATAAGATAGATAGCTAGTGACTAGTAATGGGATATTATCAGAATTTGGTTATGGTCTTGTGCATCTATCTTCCAAACTCAACTCGAGGGCTTATGCTAGTATGTTGTGTTATATTTATGTGATGCCGGTGAGCCATGTGAAGAAATCGATATCGTTAGGGGCTTTCATCTTCATCACCTACCGTTCTACCTCGACCCGCGCTCTCACAGGACCCGATACTGGACCTTGTACCTAGGCTAGGCTCTCATGGCCTGTATCCAGGATATCACCACTTAGTATTATCCACGCCGGTGATTCCGTCGACCGGAGAATACGGTAGTACCACCACTAGTACTGCAGGACCGACCGACGCACGAACTCTCTTCCCTCCGCCTCCGGGGTTCCGGCGTTCGGACGTTCCGGGGACAATACATCGGTGTGCGAAAAAAAGAACACACTACACGCCATCGTCGACGGCGGCCGGATGGGCCAAGGACAAGCCGGCACGCCACAGCGCAACGCAGCAAGAGGAGAACAGTGCGGGAGGTGAAGCATGCCATGCAATGCAATGCAATGCGCTTGGGAAGAACTATTACTACTATTACTACAAGTCGTAGTAAGACGGCCAGACATCCTCCCAGGATGTGATTGTGTTTATCTACTAATACTCGTACTTGTCGCTCACACTGGGTGACATTACTCTCTTCCAGGAGAAGCGACGGGACGGTTTGAACTAGAGCTACTTCTTACTACGACGACACGAACCAACTGCGTACTAATCAGGTACTTACTACGACGTACCACGTACCACATACCACGGACCACTCACCACGAACGACGTACTACTCACAACTCACCACGACGCACCCCTTTCTCACCACATAGGACGAAGGACAAGGATTACTTAGTAATCGGAAAAGAAAAGCACTATGGCAACCAACACCACGCCACCTGCAGCCGTGCAGCGGCTGACTCTGACCAACTTCATTGCCGCGTGGGAGACGTGGTCGGCCGAGGACATGATCGCCTGCTTCTCGCCCGACATCCAGCAACGGTCCATGCCTCTGGCGTTGGGGATTCCCGGCCGGTCGAGAAAAGAGATCGAGTATACGCTGCCCAAGTTGGTGCAGGCGGTTCGCAACTACAGTGTAAGTTGAGTTGGTCTAGTTCAGTTTGGTTCGGTCACAGCAGAGCAGAGCAGAGAAAGCAAAGGACTATAGCTGACCATTCCTCTTCCAACACAACAGTTAAAGGTCTCCAACGTCATCCACGACACGGCACGCAACAAAGCGGCCATCTACGCCGAGGCCCAGGGAGACACGCCGTTCGGGGACTTCCAGAACGAATATGCCTGCTTCGTCGAGTTTGACGACAAGGGCGAGAAGATCAAGCAGCTGGACGAGTTTATGGACTCGGTGTTCCTGATGAGGTTCTTCCCTGGCTTCAAACGCTATCTGGAAGAGCAGTCGAAGGGGAGCTGAGCTGATAGGAGACGAGATGAATTCAAGATCGATCTGTGGGTGGGGGTGTGGGCGAGGATTGGAGCATTTAAACCACTTTGATATCGACATCGACATCGACGGCGAGGAAATATCTTCGACCAGTCATTTGGAATCCCTTTACACAGACTGCCAGTGGGGGGAAAGAAAGAGGTCCAGAGCAAGAGGACACACGGCCGGGCAGGACAGGTCAGTATACAGTTACTGTTACTGGTCACCGACGACTACTACTTCTTCTACTTCTACTCTATGATTGATGTCAGTATATACTTACTCTATAGAATCTTGGAATGTTTAAGCGTGCCTTTCTCTACTCGACCTGACATTGGCATCTGAGAACCTCCAGCTGCTAGGTAGTGGCCGTTGTATGTATGGTATTGGTATATATACTCTACTTCCTCTTTTCTCTGATCACTAGTGTAGTGATGGTGACGCTGACGAGGAAGTAATCTAACACGTGATGCTGTTCTCTTCTACAGGCTGAGGGAGTCATCTAACACAGTATACTGTTCTTTTCTGCAGGCTGGTGAAATACTAGTATATGTATCTACGCTGTTCTACTCTAAGGCAAGGCGAGGCCTTAAGGGATCCAAGATATCCGCGATGAGGCTGCTGGATCATAGGAGGGGGATATGCTTCTCGAGGAAGTCAGCCGTGGTCAATGGCTACAGCATATATTGTTTACCAGGTACTATACTATAGGAGTGTAGGTGTAGGTGTAAGTACACCCAGAGTGTAGGTGGAAGTATAGTGTAGGTGTAGGTCAAGTCATAGTCAGCAAGCCAAAGGAAAGGATCAGAGGATCTGTCGGCAGTCTTAAGAAAGTACAGAGTATCCTGTCCTATCCCTAAAGTACCTACTGAATACAGTACAGTACATAGTATCCGTTAGGTACTTTGATCAACCTCTGCAACGTCCATCATTCATTCAGTACCAAGTAGATCAAGCACCAGATACTACCTATTCCTGATACTGGTACTGGTACTGGTACTGGTACTGGTATTGTATGTACAGAGTAACCTGAAGTATGGCACGGCCAAGACTTGAGGCTGACTCGGGACCGACGGCTCCGAACAAGAAGGGCAAGGTATGGTACGGAGTACATAGAGTTACATACAGAACCTGAACAGTACGGATACCTAGATGTAAATCAGGGCGATGGTACCAGTGGCCAGTAACATACCATAACACAAAGTAGATGGATGATGGATGGGAATATTGAATCAACAGTTTAATCATAATTGAATCATGGTACACAGCATGGAGTACCCAGCAATTAATTATCATCCTGGGTAGCAGTGTAGATCTCCCTCCCCCGTAGGTGCCGGTGCCGGTGCCGGTCATATGGAAGTGTACGGGGTATTGATTATTGATTGATTTCAAAGCTTCCCCAGGGCCCGATTCTTCTCCGAGATTCTATGGACAGATTAATTATGTATTATCGTTATGTATTATTCTCGACGTCATAGATGATATAGCTAGCACCACTAGAATATCAAGAGAACAATATATATTCATGTTAGAAAGGATAGGTTACCTGGTAATAAAAAGAGTAGAGTGGCGAGTACGGAGTCCACTGCCTAGTCTTCCTGACAGACTATCGCCATCGCCATCGGGATATCTACTATTACCTTCCCACCGCTTCGATTACACTACCGCCGTAACAGAATTATACACGACTACTGCCACTGCGATTCCCAGTCTTCTCTTTGCTCTTACTAATACTACCACCTCTGTCACCACCACTACCACCACCACAACTCCTACCACTCCTCTGACCACTACTCACCACTATTACTCTTCACCATGTCTGTCCCGAAGACCACCGAAGCCTGGATCATTGACAGCCACAATGAATTCGACGGCTTGAAACTGGACAAACACCGGCCGCTGCCGGAAGTGGGCGACTACGATGTGGTGGTGCAGATCCAGGCCGTGTCGCTGAACTATCGAGACCTGATCATTGCAAAGGTAAGAGATATGATAAATCGAGACATGGCATCAGCATCAGCATCAGCATGGGCATATCCATCCCTTCAAGGCGACGAACCCTCACCCACCCTCACCCAAGGCAGTGTTTTCAATGCCATGCCATGCCATGCCATGCCTCGGATCTATCAATCTAACAACTACAACCACTGATACTGACTGACATGAACCATGTAGGGCCAATATCCCTTCCCCATGACCCTGCCCGTGGTGCCCGGGTCCGACGGCGCCGGCACGGTGGTGGCGGCGGGGAAGAAAGTGACGCAATTCAAGGCGGGCGACAAAGTCTGCACGCTCTTCAACCAGGAGCACCAGGCCGGGCCCGTGACGCCGCTGGCGCTGGGGAGCGGGCTCGGCGGCGCGATCGACGGCACGCTGCGCAAGGTGGCCGTGTTCCCGGAACACGGGCTGGTGGCGGCGCCGTCGTCGCTGTCGCCCATCGAGGCCAGCACGCTGACGTGCGCGCCGCTGACGGCGTGGAACGCGCTGTACGGGCTGGCGTCCAAGGCGCTGAAGCCCGGCGACGTGGTGCTGACCCAGGGCACCGGCGGCGTCAGTCTGGCGGCGGTGCAGTTCGCGGCCGCGGCGGGCGCGACCGTCATCGCCACCACCAGCTCCGACGACAAGGCTCGCAAGCTCAAGGAGCTCGGCGCCCACCACGTCCTCAACTACAAGACCACGCCGGACTGGGGCGACAAGGCCAAGGCCCTGACCCCGAACGGCGAGGGCGTCGACCATGTCATCGAGGTCGGCGGCGCCGGCACCTTGGCCCAGTCGCTCAAGGCCGTCAAGCTCGAAGGCGTCATCACCATCATCGGCTTCTTGGGCGGCGTGCAGAAGGAGAACACGCCCTCGCTGCTCGACGCCCTCACCTCCGTCACTACCGTCCGTGGCATCGTCGTCGGCTCCAAGCAGCAGTTCCAGGATATGAATCGCGCCATCGAGGCCAATGCCATCCGTCCCGTCGTCGACCAGACCATCTTCAAGTTCGACCAGGCCAAAGACGCCTATCAGTATCAATGGGACCAGAAGCACTTTGGCAAGGTCGTCATTGAGCTGTGAGCTTCGCCTAGCCTAACCGAGTATTTGTACCATCGCCTAGCCTAGCCGAGTACTAGTATTGTACAAATGACTTGTAGACCAGATCCTCTTGGACGTCTATGTTTGGCAAGTCGCCCTGCAGAAGAATCTACAAAGTATTCATTACCAGCTGTCATGTTCCTGTGATTGTGTTCTTGTATGATTGTGTGCCTCTCTCCGTGCATTGTCCTGTATGCTCTTACATCCTTAGATATGGGATCGAACTCATCATCTACAGTGGCGCCACGGTTGAGCCTGCTGCAGTATCCGTCCAGTCTTCTGACCCAAACCCTAGCACCCGCAGCACCTACTACAGTATCTGTCTAGTCTTCTGATCAAACCATACTACTTGCAGCACGGTCCGACATAGTATGCGAGGTCTCAATCTTCTCTCCCATCGTCGTCTTCACCATTAATGATGCGAGTAGTCTATATCCTGGCATTCCATCCTCCTCACAACCTGTGCACAACGCTCGTCGGCGTCCCTGAGGAGTTCGGGTCCTTGGTATCTCAACGGAGCAGTTGCAACAGGGTGTGCGAGCTGGTTCTCTGGAGGAAGAGAATCGTCTAAAGGGAGGGGGAGGTAGTCGATGGACGCGTTGCCCGCCTGCCACTGGGCTTGGAGGTCAGGTTCGGGCGCAGATGTCCTCATCGTTAATGAGGCCCAATGCGGTGCGCGTCACAGCAATGGCCATGGGCGATATGGCGAACCTGGAGGCGGGTTTAAAGCCCATCAGCGACATCAGGATGTATGTAGTAGTACTCCATACATGCAGTACATATCGGTGCTGTGTAAGAGGCCGGAGACGGAGCTGCAGACGGTGTCACCTCCAACATGCAGGGTGCCCCTCACCTCCCTTGGTGCCTCCAAGATGCAAATAGGCAACCCAGCCGAGTCACGTGCAGCGCCTAGGCACCTACTAGGCAATACTAATATTACCCCGCGACTCGGCTTACTGAGTATCTAGGTATCTAGGTATCTAGCTGTGTACCTACACACTCTGCCTTGTTCACGGTCCTCAATGTAGTAGGTAGGTATGGTTCGGTTCGTGATAGAGGGGATGTGAGATGAGGTCGACCCATCTCCAGTACCCAGCTACCAGCTACTGTGGGCTGACCTGACTCTTACAGTACCAAGTACCAAGTACCTGTACCTCATTGTCCCTCCCACCTCGACCACCCAACGTCAACGGCCCTACACCACCACCACCACCACCACCACCACCACTACCGCTTGTGGGGTCGAAATCATCCCCTACATGGGAACAGGGAACAGAAAATCAGAGGCAACGGCAACTGCAACTGCAACCGCCCGGATCAGTGCCACTGCCGAACGTCCAACCCCATAGTGGGGTAAATCCCGATGAGGAGCACAGAGGCACAGGGGCACCGAGGTGGGATTGTCCCAATGCCTGAATCCTTGAGCCTCGTGGGACTCACGTCCAAGAGCCGCTATGATGTCTGGTCGTCGGCAGATACGGAAGAGACCTGCAGTGGGGCAGGGGGTGTGGATGCTCGTTGTCGGTGATATACATACGAGGAGCAGGCCATGGGCAGCCCTTGAACCAGAATTTCTCTTTGCTGCGCTGGACCAACATTAGACCCCCATATCGAACACCATACCTATGACCATGGCCGACGTCCAAGCAGGGTCGAACGAGCCGCTCGTCGTGGTGGCACTTGCGTTTGTGAAGGCGCATTTTCTGCTGGTGGCCTTCTCCTTGATCATCGGCCGAGGCCTGTACAGACGATACGTCTCTCCTATTCGAGATGTGCCAGGACCGTTTCTTGCGTCGTGTTCTCGTCTGTGGAAACGTAGGCCTTCACCCCTACCTCGTGTTGATCCAGCTGCGATCGTGACTGGTGACTGACGAATCGATAGTTTGGAGCACGTACTCGGGTCACACTGAGCTCGACCACATCGCACTGCACAGGAAATACGGTATGTGGATAGTGTGGTGTCAGTCATATATGGTGGTGCCTCAACCCGCCAACAACCACTCACTCCTGTTCCTGTTCCGCACAATCTTGTATGACTGAGTGCTGACTGCCGTAGGACCTATCGTGAGAACGGCGCCAAAAGAAGTGTCGTTTGCATCTCCCAATGCGGCCAAAGACATCTTCGCGGTGGGCAAAGGATTCCACAAAACCATGTTCTACAGCGTGTTCCCGCCCAAGGTGAGCTATCATCGAATATTGTATACCAGCACACAACCTCGCTTTCTGGTCCGAGTCCGAGTTGAAATTGACCTTTGGTCTGACCTGTTCGTTGCCAGCACGCCCCCGACATCTTCACCGAAGTGCGAGAATGGAAGCATGCGCAGATGAAGCGGTACGCCGTGACACCGTACAGCCTGGCGCAAATGCAGAAACGGTCCGGGCCCATCGAGGGCATGATCCAGCTCCTGATGGACCACTTGGACAACTACGCCAGCGACTCCAAGAGACTCTGCGACCTGAGCAATCTGCTGCACTACTTTGCATTTGACGTAAGGGTGTCCTATCTACCGGCTTTGTAGACCGTTGTGGTCATGGCCATGGCCATGGCTTGATTGTTTGCTGACCCTGACCCGTCTCCAGGTGCTCGGCGAGGTGGCGTTCTCGCGACGATTCGGGTTTCTCGAGGCCGAGGTCGACATCGAAGGGTCGATCAAGAACATCGACGACGTGCAATGGTATGACGGGCTGGTGGGCCAGGTGCCGGAATTCGACATTTTCCTGCGGAACAATCCGTTGCGGCCGTACCTGCCCTTCTGGAAGCCGGCGCCAACCACGATGACCAAAATCGCGGTGCAGGAGCTGGCCAAGCGAAAGCGGCCGGACGGGACTTACGATTCTTCCGGGATCGACCTGTTGGCCGAGCTGCTACGAGCACACGAGACCAACTCGGAGAAGTTCAGCATAGACGACGTCTTCAGTATCGCCCACGGAGCCATCTTTGCCGGCTCCGATTCCACGGCGTCGACCATGCAATCCTTTTTCTACCTGGTGCTCAACTCGCCCGAGGTGTACGCGACGCTGCAGAAGGAGGTCGACGAGGCCCAGAAGGCCGGCCAGCTCTCGCCCATCGTCACGTACGCCGAGGCCCAGAAACTCGAATACTTCCAGGCCTGCCTCAAGGAGGCCATGCGCGTGCGTCCGGCCGTCGGCTTGGGCATCTACCGCCGAGTGCCGCCGGACGGGGCCGAGATCGACGGTCGCTTCTACCCGGGCGGAGTCGAAGTCGCGCTCAACGGATGGGTCCTGCATCGAGACAGGGCCGTATTTGGAGACGATGCAGACGACTTTCGCCCCGAGAGATGGTTTGAACGCGATGCGAAGGTCATGGCCTCGCATATGGCTCAGGTATGTTGATGTCGACCCTTTTGCGACCGAGTCACCAGTGGTGTTGTACTTTCTCGAGTCACCAGTGGTGTTGTGCTTTGTCGTCACCGTGGTGTTGTGCTTCTTTCTCAAAGACACAAATAAAGTCGGTGCAGAATGCTGACATGTATATGATTCCCCACGCAGTTCGGAGGCGGCAGCCATCTGTGCATCGGGCGCAATCTGGCTCTGTTCGAGATGAACAAGGTTCTCATCCAGATCCTGAGGGAATACGACATCACCCTCGCCCATCTGGGCCGCCCGTTGCAGTACCATTCCACCTTCTTTGTCGTGCAGGAAGGTCTGGAGGTCTATCTCCGGAAACGAAGGGAATGAGATGGACAGGAGTGTCAAAGGTTGAAATGTTCCATATCCTCTGTTAAAGAGTCGTAGGGGGCACCTAGGTGGGGGGGAGCGTATACTATATAGTGTAGTATAGTATAGCCTAGACTAGCCTTCAGGTTAAAGAGCAAGGCTGGGAATGCCTAAGTTGGACAAGAACAGGCAGCGTTCCGTTCGTTGAACGCCATATGGTGACTGTGAGGGTGGGGTGAGGGTAACTGTGACTGTACTGTGACGGGTTCAACAGGATGGATTAGTATAGTAGGGTATAGTATGGATTGGTATGCCATGGCGCCGTTCGTTGAAGGCCATATGGTGAGGATGGCTGTGGCTGTGACTGGAACTATGACTGTGACTGTGTCTAGGGTTCAACAGGATAGATTGGTATACTATGCCATGTTATGGTATGCCATGGCGCAGGTGATCGCAGTGAATATATACGTTGGCTGAAGATCAAGCTCCTCGCGAACATGTCCTAAGATTCTCTAATTCAATCATTGGTTCACTAGGTTAAGTCGCGGCATTTATAGCATCCTAACATGATATGAAAGGAAGAGTGAGCCTCCTCAAGAGGCAAGGAGAGTGGAAGCAATCCTAGCAGTGCAATAAAGAAAAGGGGGACCTTGAAGGGACACTCAGACTAAGACTGAGACTGAAACAGTTACTGAAATTGAAACTGAAACAGAAACCGAAACTGAGATACTAGAACGACCGCGCCCGTCTCGTTCCAGACAGCAAAGGTATCTTGAGTTGGACAACTACTATACAAATAACGCTTCTGAGAACTCGACCTCTTTATAAGTCTATCATCCTATCAAACGTAGGCACTAAGGCACTGACTTAGGCATTGCCAGCCTTGCCTTGCCCTCTAACTAAAAGCCTGGTATAGGCAGGCACACCTAGGTATATAGGTCTAGGCTCCTCCCATACACTTTTGATAGCGAACATGGAACATGACATTTCAACCTTTGACATATCCTAATTAGTGAGCATGTCTGGAGTCTCGATATCTTGGTCTTGATCTTCAACCATTCACATTTATATTCACATTCACATTCCTTGTTTATGATATATAGAGATAGATAGGTATAGAGACGTAGTGGCTACATTCATTCAATCCGTCACTCCCGCCGCCGCCGCTTGGACCGGCATAGTGGTGTGGTCTTGAGACGACGAGACATCGACATCGACATTGCCTGGCTGGATCTTGGTCGTGGTCGTGGTCGCCGCCGAAACTTCTCCCCCTGACTTGTTGGTGTAGGCTTCCCCCCCTGACTTGTTGGTGTAAGCTTCTCCCCCTGACTTGGTGTAATATTGAGTAAAGTCATGCTTGAGGGAATTGACGCCGTTCTGCAATTCGCGGGAGAAATCACGGTCCGCCTCGGCGCGTTTACACAGTTTCAAGAATTCGTCCTTCTCCAGCGCCGTGTCTGGGTCCTGGCCGAACAGCCGGACAATGTTCTCGCTCGAGATCGGGTTTACGATGTCGTTGTACTTCTGCCGTCGAATGTCGGAGTATTTGTCTAGGATGGAAGGGTCGGCGACGCCCTCGTAGATTCCGGCCAGACAGTCGTACAGGCCGCCAATGTCGACGATTCCACCTGTCAGCCCTAGGCCGCCGAAGGGGTTGCATACTGTGATCGAGTCAGATATGACACGAACGGACGCAAAGGACACGTAAAGGTATAGGACGGGTATAGATGGGACACGCAAAGGTATGGGATGCATGAGTGTATGTATGGGTATGGATATGGATATGGGTATGGGTATGGGCATGCTTACAGTGAGCCGCATCCGCTGCCAGAGCAAACCGTCCGACACGCATGCTCGGGGCCAGTCGCTGGTGGATGCGGTAGGGGCTGAAATTGACGACGCGGTACTCGTCAGGCTTGGGATGGCCGGGGAGCATGGCCTCGAATTTCCATGGCTGTCGTTCCCGCAGTTGCTCCAGTGACAGGCCCGGGAGCTCGCCGTATGTAATGCGATAGAGTCCATCCTTGCCGATTCGGGCCGCCATGTACCAATGCTCAGGGTGGATGATGAAATTGGAGTCGTGCCAGCCGAAGCGTGAGAAATCGTAGTACGTCTGAAAACCCGGGTAGGGTGTACGTGTCAGAAGAAGCGCGATAGTGTAGGGTGTGCGTGTTAGAACAAATGACCCTTAAACAACCAAGTAGATACAAGTGACAAACTCCACTCACATTGGTGGCCACAATCTGTTCGTCCCAGGTCTTGCCTGGAAACTCCCAGTCGCCAAACAGCGACCTCCGGATCTGGCTGTTGGCACCATCGCATCCCACAATATACGGGGCCTCGAGCGTGTTGGGTCCATGGGGCGTTTCGACGTTGATCCACGCTTTCTCCTCGTCCTGGCCGATCGAGACCACCTTGTGGCCCCAGGAGATGGTGGCTGCCGGCTGCCGGTTGAGGTGTTCCAACAAGATCCTGCCGAGTTTGTTCAGCGGCAGACACGTCATGCGATCTGGGTCGTCGGCGGTGACGGTGGCGTCAATCCCGGCCAGGAACGTTCCGTCCAGCTTCCTCCACGCTACTCCGTCCGGCAGGAATCCGGCGGCACGAATGTCATCGACCACTCCTGCCCGGTTCAGTTCGTACATGGCTGGTGCTCCGTAGTGAGTCGCTCTAGGTAGCTCGTCCAGCTTGTCTGAGAGGTCGACCAGCTGAACTGGGATATTTCTCTTGGCCAAGAGCAGCCCCAGAAGGAGGCCGGACGGGCCTGCGCCGACAATAATCACCCATGGGTTTGCCTTCGGTGCCATGTTGCGATCGGATGAGCGAGCCTATCTTCTCCATATCAGGTAGGGCCAGGCACAGCACTCCCCTCCATCTTATAGCTTCTCGGTTTCCAGGCCTTCTATCGGCCATCCAGACCTCCCGAATGTGTCCAGACAATGTTTGCAAGCATGTGGTCGAGATGTGGGGTAACAGGGATCCGAAGTGGAAGGATGGGGAGGATGGGGTAAATCCTCATCGCAAATATGGGATGGCCTGGCCGTGAGGGGAGCCAGTCTCAGTCTTAGTCTCGTGTCATGTCAGTCCTTCCACACTTGGGACATCTACCGATGTGTTGTCACAGTATGCCTGACGGGCTGACGGGCAGACGAGGGCATTCAGGGTTGGGCCTGGACCTGCATCTGCATTTGACGCAGCCTCGTTGGCCTACTGTAAACTGATGCTGTTTCCCAAGAGAGATGTTTCGACCGCTCAAGGCACAAACACTCGGGTGGAAATTTGATGCTTGGTGCCCCTCATTGATCCATCTTCATACTGAAAGACGTGGTCTTGAACGTTTGAGTCTAGGTGCTCACTAGGGGCTTCTTGTCTCGAGCATGGCTACAAGAATCGCGTCGAGGCCCTAGAGGTTCGAGGAGTGTGGAATGACCTTCCTAGAGCTTCGTATAGAGTATGAGATAGGTAACCGGGGTACGCTGTCGTCTTTGTCCGATGGTCGGACTCGCCAAGTTAGGTGGTAGGTAAACAGACATGTTCTGTGAAGGTGTTGATCAGCTTTCTGCCGCACCCACACCCGGTTCCACGCCCGCACAGTTCAAGATCCAAAAACAAAAACACCAATACCGTGGGTCGAACCAGCCAAAAACTTTTTCCTACAAGCCCTAGGCCGGATGACCTAGAGGTTGTAGGGAAGTGAAAGCCATGGCGGGAATGGCCTTTTTGGGAGTCGAATACAGGAACCCGGTGATTCTGGGCTGGACATGCATGCTAAACCAGGGGGGTTTAGAGCCAGAGACATGCCACTACACCGTGGGACCACTTGATCTTGCGGGTGCGACTGGGCAAAATTACGCCAGTGAAATATACATAGACACCATTAGGTGCGAGGCAGGTGTTGGGTATTTCCAGTGAATATCGGGCTACCTAGCAGTCATGTGATGGGTGTGTCAACCTTAGGCATCCCCAGCCTTGTGCTTTAACCAGAAGGCTGGTTTGGGTACTATCTATACTATATAGCATGCGCTCCCCCTGCGACCATTTGATAGAGAACATGGAACATTTCAACCTTCATTTGACAGGGTGATGGGTGCGTTGGTTGAGTTGCCTGTACCGACACATAACACATACTCACATAGCACATACTCTGTGGTACTCGGGATCTGTACCTACATACCTATAGAGTATGTACTCTGTACGCATCAATTCAGGCCTTCAACACTCAAGGAAGCTTTCATCCAGGACCACATCCATAGCACACCGCCGTCCAGAAGCACACACTGGGACACGCCCCCCCAGCCTGTCGAGGCGCCGACATGTCTACCAAATAGACCTTGCTTCCCAGTGACAGTCAGTTCGAGATCTCAGGGGTTCTTTCACGCATCACATCGTTATCTCTTCCGCACTCTACCTAACCCTCTTTTGTCAAAGGTTGAAATGTTCCATGTTCTCTATCGAAGGGTCGCAGGGGGAGCGCATGCTATATAGTATAGTATAGCCTAAACCAGCCTTCTGGTTGAAGCACAAGGCTGGGAATGCCCAAGTTTGACATCTTTGTCCCTAAACGTCCGTCTTGAACAGTCTCACGGTCAACGGATCTCTGCCGACCATGCATTCGCCATCATTGGAATAGCTCGTCTGCAAAACCCACCTCATGCATTCGCCAGCATCGGAATGGCTCGTCTACGAAACCCACCTGTGGCGGACGAGCCTTGGCCCAGAGCTCGAGCCACGGCTAGAGGCTAGGACAGAGGTGTGCGGTGTCAAACAACTGATGCTGATGACCATCTCACTGGATCTGGATGCAACAGTTGTTACAACACATGACACAGAATCATGCACTGTTACCATTGGAATTCAACAGCCTTTGAATCAACCAAAACAACGTTAAAATACCTGGTAAACGAAGGGAATAATGGTTATTAGTAGGTAGGTACATATGGACTCTTCAGAGCTCTCTGAGATAGTTGAACCAAACCACAGTCCGATTCACCAGCAAAGCACCAAGTTTAACAGGAAGCTTGATGAAGAGAACTTGGAGAACAAGCTTCGCAGAAAGGGGTAAGTTACAACAACAAGATTGAGAAGAATTCAAATACCTTACGACCGTCAGTCATTCAGTCCTGTACGACCCTCTTCCTCTTCGTTTTGGTCCAGCGCCCGTGCCTTTGCTGTCCCTGTGATGGAAAGGGTAGGTACATTAGGTATGTACATACCTTTCGAGATATAACCAGTGTCGTGACCGAAGAACATCAAATTGGCCCTCCACCCAAGTTCACCTGGTCAAAAATCCTGTCCACTACGCACTTGAAGTTGAGGTACGCCTCAGTGTGTTGCTTCCACTCCCGAAGCTCGGTCTCGGAGTTGTCGTCAAGCCAGCGCAGACATAAAACCACAAAGTCGGCATATGGCTTCCCCATTTCCTTTGGCAAGGACCGCTCCGCGGTCTCAATTAGGACATCCTGTAACTTCTGTCCCGACAGCCGAGGCAACTCTTTTCTCATGGAGATTCTCGGACGGTTTCCTGACGAGTCAGCCGGTTCGTTTCCAGAGCTGGCGATGGGTTTTTCCTCGGCAATGGTGCAGAAGTGTGTGGACGGCCTTGGATGTAGGCGATCTTCATCATCTTTATCAAACTTGATGAGAACCTTCCAAAGTCCTATCTCGAGGAGACAGACTCCAAGGCTGTATGCATCGATTCCAAGGCTGTATGCATCGATTCCAATGCTGAACAAATCTGTGGGAGTTTTAACCTGGATCTTCGGATGCCGATAGACCTTCACACGAATATCATTGGGCCGTTGGTCTAGTTGTGCTGTCGGTGTTCCCCGCTTCGCAAGGAAATCCCACTGGGTGATGTAGAGACTTGGACTTCCTTCAGGAATTTCATAGCCACCACTATCGCGAAAGAGGTTGTTTGGGTCTTTTCCTCTGTTCGCGCTCTCCGCCGTTGCTGATGTAGCTTTTGGCTGGTTCGTTGCGTCAGGCTTCTCTTTCTGTCCCTCAGCACCCTTCTTGTCGGTGCCTTTCTGGTCACCGCGAAGGTCCTCCCACTCAACCTTCGCATTAGACGGGTAACGCTGTTCCTCCTTGGATTTTTCGGCGCCTGCTTCTCTTCCTTCGAATCTTCGTGAGATCCTGGCTGGGGTCCGGGTGGCTTGTCAGGATCCACAATGGAGTTGACTGCTGGGGCTGACTGGGTCTGTAGACGGTTGTCTGGCTCCTCTGGCTCCAATAGGAGGACGTTCTTGCAGCGGAGATTCCGGTGTACCAATCCGGTAGCATGGATCTTCACCAGTGCCTGGGAAAGCTGACGAGCTAGTCGAAATCGCTCGTCGAGAATCGCGGTTTTCGCCTCGCTCTTTGCGATAAACTCCTGTAATGTCTGGAGATCCTTCGGATTCTTCAGATTCTTCGGCAGGAGCGATATAAGCTTGGAGTTCTGATATCCAACAAACGGGAGTATTCCAGAATAGTCCTTTGACTTATAGCTTAGGCTATCCTCGCCCGCAAGAGACTTCAGTCTTGTCGCAATTGTGGCAACTGGATCCCGGCTGTCGACTGTATTCCGGCTGTTGACTAGATCCCGGCTGTCGACGATGACATTGATTTTGCCACCGTAAGGAAGATTAGAATCAACTTGGTAATGAGCAGGTGCGGTAAGCAGCCTAGATTTCGACTTTTTACTCTCCTTCCATAGCCTGAAATTGTCGGGATGAAGTTCCGGATCTGGTAAAGGTGTGTTTTGGAGGAGGTGAATCAAGTTCAAGAAAATCGACAACTTGTTTTGTGCTTTCTCAACTGTGTTGAGAAGGTCCTTGGCTTTTTCTTCACGGTTTAATAAGGACCATTTAAACCCATCCTTCCAGCTCTTAGGGTCCTGGTTCTCAAGGAAAATTTTCGCATTTTCCAATGCATTGCTTAATTCCTGAAAAGGCGCCACAGTGAGCTGAGAGAAATCCTTCTCGGGGTTTCGTCGACCTATTTGATGTCCTGAATGAATTCTAACTGTAATTCAAGGAACCCTCTGTATTGTTCACTGATGCGTTGCAAGCTCAAATGGACTCCAGGAAACTCTTTGTAGCTTTTGGCCTTTCCTATGAGCCATTGGGTCACTCCGTAGACGTCTTGGGCAAGTTCGATTATGTTTGTAGCGTCTGCCATTATTCCTGTATTTGGCCGATGGAATAACAGGATACGGAAGGTGGCAAGGACGAGGTGAGACGAGGAATAGGAAGGATGGGAGGAAGGGAGGGGAGGGGCAGAGCGAGGGGCAGATGGAGGGGAAGAGGCTCGCTAAGCACGCAATTCTAACCTACTCTGTACTTCGGCTTGAGCCTCATTACTCGGTACTGTGTGCATCAAGTAAAATCTTTTGGGTTGCTTATTAGAAGTCCATGTGTCAAAATCCGAACCTGAGCACCTTCGCTTTTCCTCAACATCCTACAGTCAGCCTACTAACTCGATGTCTTTTGGCTTTCGCATGCCCGGAGCGGCCCAGTCCATGCCTTAGGCCCCACTACCCGCTTGATCTGCCGGTAGCACCATCTGGCATCTGGCATCACCACACTGGCCGGCAAAGACAATCAAAGCCTTAGGCCTTAGGTGCCTTCCAATTGGCAAGAGTCGTCTCTGCGGTGCACGTGAGCATGGTCGCCGTCGCATACATGTACATGTACGGAGTACTACTAGACCCTCGACCTCCACAACTAGTGAGCATACTACCGGCCCTCATCTCCTCATAGTGTTTCAGTGGCATAATCTGCTCCCTAGCGTTACATTGATAGCCTCCCCGACGGCACGGAGGTCGTCGGTGAGGAGGAGATTCCGCAGATGGACGTCAAACACTACCCATCTCTTGTGTATAGTAAGGAAGGCTTAGTTGCAGCTTCAATTGTACTGAGAGAGGGTCGTGAGTTTCGATGTAGTGTTCCAGCGAACCCTGCCTCATTCGCCTAAGCCCAATCCCGCTGGGCGTAATCTGTAAGCATTGGATGATAACCGGGCAGCCTTTGAGATGGCGATAGACTCTCTTTTCATTTTCTATGTCGTCATATGTCAAGAATGATCGGATTGCCGCCTGTGGGAGGCCTGGAAAGCCGGATATTGGGGGATTTGGAGGACCGAGTCAGAGGAGTCCAGCACCAAGCCAGTCCGACCGTAGTGGAGGGGACTGTGCCATTCTAATCTTGTTCCATCGGTCCAAAGGAACGACACATTGTGTTCAGTGGAGGCCATGTACGAAGAAGAGGAAGCATAAGGTTGGGAGGGGTAAAGTTGACATGGTAGTAGTAGTTACCTAGGTGTTGTAGCTTAGTGAGCCTTCACCGCTGCGTAGTTGGCTCTCGGCGCAGCTGCACCCCAGACCGCAGGCAGCTGTGTCACAGGCGCCGCAGTCTGACTGATTTATGGTGAGAATGGAATGTCCTGGGTCAATTACTCAATTACCTAGAGGACGTGGACTTTGGCCTTAGATTCCCCTCCACAGAATGGGCTTAGGCCCAACATGGGTTTCCCACCATCCCCGCACGCCTCCGTGGCCTTTGGGCCAGTGTCTTCGATGTATCTGCTCGCCTATGCCACCTGCCTGCAGTTTGACACACTGGCACATCAACCTTCCTCTCTCAACACTGCATCTCCTCGAATACCTTTGGATTGAACGTCTTACATGATGCAAAACAGACTTCTCAATCCTATTCGCGCAACGAGCATACCTTTCCAGAGGAGGATCTGCAGTGGTATATGCGATTGATGACAAGAGGATTGTAAAGGAGTACTACCCGCACTGTGACGGCACTATTGAGCGTCGAGCATAGGAACGCCTAGGCTGCCATCACATCACAAAATATCTAGGCGACCTTCCGGACGGGTCGATAGTCCTTGAGCGAGGACAAGTACTTCGGTCGATCCTTCAGCAACCGGCGGATCGTATCCCACTCCAGACCAAAATTCGATGGCTCAAGCATGCGGCAGAAGGGTATCAACATATGCACGAGAACGATATCGTCCACGCTGACGTTGGTTGCAATAATATGATCCTAACGCCGGATGAAAACCTGAAGGTTATTGACTTTGAAGGTTGCAGTATAGATGGCGCAGAGGCAGGTTCTTCTTATGAGTGGTTTAGTTACCGACGATAAATACCCAGCACTAGCAAACAAACGGATTTTTTGCCTTCGGCTGCGCAGCGTATGAAATCATTACCGGCAAGCCTCCGCACCACAAGCTCGAAAAAGTGGCTGGCAATGATTATCTAGTGGAACAAAGATATGAGCAGAATGAGTTCCCCGACGTTTCCGATCTATCTCTCGGAGCTCTGATACAAAGCTGCTGGCAAGGAAAGTTCGAGTCTATGGCTGATATCAGACGACAACTCGAAGCGTTGAGCCCCTCAATCTGGACTACCGCCTGCGAGGATTTCAAGTCTAGAAAGTCTGAAGAAGAGGCAGGGAGAGATGACGGGATGAAAAGCGCTGGAGTATGTTCGGCGTGGCCAAGGCTGCAGGAGAGCTTCTGAGGCATCAGCTAGCCTATTCCCATATGAGAAATCTTTGAGGAAGGAGTATTGCCGCCAAAATATGTCAGGAGTGGCACACCTTGTCGTGGAGGTCGATTGCCGTGGCTCGAGATGGACGGTTCTTTGACGGAGAGCGTTGTGGCCGGCGACCATCGAGCAACTTTTGCAACAGCAAACAGGATTTCCAAATCCATTTTCCAGACAACGACGCCTTACCCCGGACGAACAGGATCACTCGATCTAACTCTCCTGGCTAGAGTATGCGGGACCAATGCGCCAACGCCGGGTCGGTCTCCAACGCCAGAGCAGAGACACAAGAGTGACGAGAAAAACGAAAGAGAACGTGTCTCGGTTCCAGAGCCCCAAAAAGGTGGAAAAGTTTCCACCACGGCACGAATCTGTAAAACACGTATATTCAGGCTCAGATGTGCGCTGCTCAGTGCTCACTACGTAATACTAGCTGCTGACCAGGTATCTGTTGTGCCTCCGATGGCGTCCCCTATCAGAGGGTCTGGACCTCCATTTGCTCCTGGTCGCCGGAGATTGTTGTGGTACAACCCGGCCCGTTCCCACCAAGGAGAACTCTTGGGCTCCCCAGCAAGGTTCAAGGTCGCCATCGGCACTTACAGTAATACTCCGTACGTACTCCGTATACATGACGAGCAACAGGCCTTCGGCGTGGACCATCCAAATTGCGGATGCCTTAACTTGCTTCCTGGCGGAGAAACCTAAGGAACCGCATTGGTTGCCCAATGACCAGCCCGATCTAAGCCTGACAACCCCTAAAGGGAAGTGGACGCTGATCCCCAGAACCAATCCCCAGACCCGTGCCCAGACCCCGCAGGAAATCCCCAGCAAACGGCGAGAGCATCAGAAGGTCTCCTAACCCTGCTGACAGCCTCGGGAAGAGAAACTACAGTTTCGGGGTTTCCTGCTGGTGAAAACTCACGAGATCCGCGTTCTCCCTTCCTCGGAACTTCCGCCTTCATCAGGTCTTTCTTCTGGGTCTGCTAACGGGCATCCTACCTACCCTATCCTCGTGCCTCGAGTCCGTAAGCAATGGCTGTCCGAAAGAGAAAATCTTCATCCCATTCCAGTTTGTACAACCGACTTATTACCGTCGCCGTCGCTTTCGGGTCTATGGTACGTCCACCTGGAAACCCTTCCATAGGGGATGGGGGCCAACACTAATTTGCAAAGACCTATGGCTACTCCTCTTCCATCATCGGAAGCACTATCGGTCAGCCGGGATGGTATCGATACTTTGATCTTCCTATGCAAGGCGAGCCAGGCTATGGGGGAAAGACCACCGAAGCCATCGGGACGGTGAATGGTCTCTACAGTGCCGGCGGAGCGGTCGGCAGTCTGTTCATCATGTGGTCAGCAACAGCCATCGGCCGCAAGCACAGCATTCAGATCGGAGCCATCCTCGCCATTATCGGAGGTGCCTTTCAGGGCGGAGCAGCTGCGATTGCGTAAGATCCTTCACTTTCCGGGAGGGCCAAGTAAAAGTCCTGACGGTGTAGCAGAATGTTCCATGTCGGTCGAGTCATAGCTGGTCTGGGAGTCGGCATTCTGGTCACCGCTTGCCCAATGTATCTCTCCGAGCTGGCACCTCCCGAGAACCGTGGTTGGCTGGTCGGACACCACGCAATCTTCCTGGTCTTCGGCTACATGTTGTCGAGTTGGCTTGGGTATGCGTGCTACTTTGCCACCAGCAAGAACGAGTCGTTCGCCTGGAGGTTTCCTCTCTGCATTCAGAGTCTTCCACCGCTCGTTCTGCTCGTCACCTCGATTTGGATCCCGAGGTCACCGAGGTGGCTACTCCAGAAGGGCAAGATCGAGGAGGCGTGGAAGGTGATTCAAGCTCTGCGGAGAACACCAGACGATCCCGACGACCTCGCGGCCAAAGAAGAACTTTACCAGACCAAGGAACAACTTGCCCTGGACCACGCCAAGCTGAAGGCGGTAGGATATGGCCCGTGGAAGGCCTGTATCAAGAAGAAGAGCTATCGGAAGAGGATGATTATCGGCTTCTTGACTCAATGGGGCGCCGAGTTTGCCGGCCCGCTGGTCATTGTACGTGCCATACTCTGCCTCGAGATTGTGAATGTGAAGACGTGGAAAGAAGGGCGCTGACTTGGGACGCAGAACAACTACTCTGTCATCTTATACACCAATCTGGGACAAACGGGTAGCATGCCACTCCTTCTTTCCGCTCTTTGGCTAACCACCGCTGGTAAGCATTCTCCCGCACCACCCCCGTGAAGGGACAGCCGTCAGTATCTCTCTGGTCATTTCATCTGCTGACACATGCATCCTCCTCTCTGTGTATCTCATCTGCTGACACATGGCCCAGGTGTCATCTACAACCCAGGCGGGGCCTGGCTCCACGACAAGGTGAATTCTCGTCGACTGATGTACATGGTCGGCATCACCGGCTGTCTCGTTACAACCTCCTGCCTGTGCGCCATGATTGCCAAGTACGCCGGGACTTCCAACCACGCTGGGAACTCGGCGGGTGTGGCCTTTGTCTTCTTATACCTCATGTTCCAGGTCAGTCATTTGTCCTCTCGAGTGTTGATTGTCCCAGATCGACCTCGTCCCCTCCAGTGTTGATTGTCCCAGATCAGAGCCGTCCTCTCGAGTATTGATTGTCTTGGAGCTGACCTTTCCCTTTTCAGGGCACCTGCTGCGATACGACCATGTATCTCTACGTCTCGGAGATTTTCCCCACTGAGATCCGGCCGATTGGCATGGGCTTTTCCATGTTCGGCCAGTTCGCGGCGACGATTATCCTGCTGCAGACCGCGCCCATCGGCATCAACGACGTCGGCTGGAAATACTACCTGGTCATCGTGGCCTGGTGTATCGTCTACTTGCCCATGATCTACTTCTTCTGGCCCGAGACGGCCCGGCTGTCGCTCGAAGAGATCTCCAAGCAATTTGGCGACGACGTGGCCGTCCATGTCAACGACGTCAGCGAAGACCAGCGTCGCGAGCTCGACGAGTTCTTGAGGTCCAAGGATATTGTGCATGCCGCTCCCTCTGAGATTGAAACAGGGCCATCGCCGAGCGGGGGGGTCGTGGAGACGGAGAAAGTCTGAGCGGAGCCTGAGCTTGAGCCTTAACCTGAGCTTGAGCTTGAGCTGAACCTAAAGCTGAACTTGAGCTTGAGCTTGAGTCTGAGTTTAAGCTTGAGGCTGAGCCTAAGCCTTGTCAAAGGTTGAAATGTTCTATATTGTCTATCAAAGAGTCGTAGGGGGAGCGCGGGCTATATAGTGTATAGTATGCCTAAACCAGCCTTCTGGTTAAATCACAAGGCTGGGAATGCCTAAGTTAGTGCCTGAGTTTGACAAGCCTGAGCATAGGCTCACCTTCCCTCTTATATGATCCTGGTATCTGGTACCTTAGTGGAAAGGAAGGTGGAAGGGAAAAGAACATAAGCGGTCGGACTGGACACGAAACGTAACCGTAATACCTTAAGCATCAAGTGGGCGCTGGTTCCGATATATCATTCTTACTTGGGTTCGTACTACCTACTGCCTAGATGTAGATGTAGATGTAGATATAGATGCAGATAGAAGAGCTATATTAGATGTAGATGTAAGAGTTATATCGATATAGGAAGGTGAAGGTGAAGGTGAAGGTGAAGATGAAGACGAAGATGAAGACGAAGATGAAGACGAAGATGAAGACGAAGATGAAGATTATAATGAGACTTCGGGTCCAGATGGATAGATTGAGAGGCACGAGATAGATAGAGAGGCACAAGATAGATACAGACCTATAGAGCTATAGTTCCTGCCATCTATCCGACATACGACATACAAAGAAAGGCCCAGCCCAGCCCAAGCCCCAGCTCCAGGCTGCCATCAAAATATGGCAATGCAGTTCGGTGGACTGCTGACTCCGCCAGGCATGTTGAACGGAGTGCTAGCAACAAAGAATTCCCACCGGTTCTCGCGCCGGCACAGCTCCGCCAAGTCCTCCAGGTCAAACAGCTCGCCCACCGGCATGCCCCAGCCGGCCAGGAGATACTCGTGCATCATCAGGCCGGGGACATGCCGGCCGTCGGGTCGCGGATGCGACTGTTTCGGCGGGTAGACCTCGAACGAGATGGCGTCGCTGGCCACGGCGGCGAAGCCACTGTCCCAGATCCAGCGGAGCACCTCCTCGGTGCCCTCGATGCCGGCGTGCAGGGGATTCCGGCTGGTTGCGTAGGCATCCTTGTCGTCAGCGGTCATCTTGGTGTCCCATTCTTTGGTGACGCCGATGCGGACGAAGAGGATGTCGCCTCGCCGAAACGTCAGGTTCGCCTCGGCCGCCATCTCGAGCAGCACGCTCAGCGGGATCGCATGCTCGCTGAACGTCGAATATTCGACCCCCCGGCGCTCCGCGTACGAGACGTAGTCGAGGAGGATGCCGCGACCGCAGATACCCTCCTTCGCCCAGTGCTGTAGCCCAATTCGGTCACCGCCCGGTTGCGTGATTTCTTCCTTGGTGGTCCCGCCGTAGAAGAGCCGGCGACCAGGCTCCTCTTCGGTTGGGCAAGGCTGTGAGTAATGGCGCAACCCGTCCCATTGGCTGCTTTGCTGCGGGTTGAAAGTGTAGATGTCGTCAAAGGCTGCGCCGTTGAGGATGGGCACGATCTGGTGCCTGCAGGGCATCCGGCCAAAGTTGGCAATCTCTAGCTTGGTCAATTCCCAGCCAACCGTCACGCGCCGGCCACTGCGGATGCAGGAAGCTGCTGCAGAGGCGACCACTTCCGGCGTCAACAGCACCAGCCGGCCCAGTCCTTCCTCCCGTGATCCTGGAGTCCCGGTCCACACTCGTCGCTTGTCAGGCAGGGAGTCGAAGGCGGTGAGGTGCAGAGGGTGAATCGGGGTCTGATCCTTCTTGTCGGTTGTTGTCGGTGGTGTGGAGGTCATGGTTGTCGGCTCAACCAACACAGCCAAATCTCGAAGTTGACCCCGGCCAAAATGGTGAGCAGGATGATGCTGCAATCGTGAAGATGGCCCGGGGTAAGGTTGTTGGCGGAGGAAGGAATCGGACTTGGTGAGGGGCAATAACTGATGCGATGCGCTGGCCAATAAACGGAGCAAAAGCTGACTTCAAAAGAGGCCACAGTCGGGACGCTGCTGAATGACTGATTACCTCTCCCAGAGGGAATCAAGTGCTTGATTCACAGCCGGGGACTTAGAGTACCAACCTCTTCATGTGATGCAAGCTCCAAATCTGCCTCGCTTCAAACTCGGCCGCTCCACGATTCCCCCCGCACTGTTGGCATCCAAGCTTCGGGCGTGCCACAACAGTCTGTTTGACGTGGGGAGTATGAAGCTTACCTCGGTGGAGAACAATGCGGCGCCCCCAGAGAGATGGTCCAACTGCTGCTGTTGCTGTCGGCGAGGTCGTACTTTGTCCTGCAAATCGCTCTCGTTGAGTTGTCTGGGTTGGAGAGGCTGTCCCCGCCATTTGCTGCATGCATACATCCCATCAGGGCAGCATGCGACGGAAGGGAAGCGAAGAGGGGTACTGCACATACAGTACGTGGTCTCGACATTGACCCATCGCCAAATGCTACCGAGACCAGTAGCATTCGTCGCTCTCTCTGACACCCGCTTCCTGTCTCGCAAGTCCTCAATCCTCGTTGTAGTCGAAACTCTCCAAGATCCGGATAAATTTCTTGGCCAGTCCCCAGAATCGCATCTTTCGCAATATCATTTGAGCTTCTTGACTGATGGCCTTCAAGCCTCCTTCGTCGTATATGTTCTTGACACCACCGATACTTGCTGGCCCCCCAACGTCGATCCAGGTGGTAGTCGCGGTTCTTTGGCCCTCGATTCGATTCGACAGGTCTAGTCGCACAGTAAATGAGCCGAAAGCAGATTCTGGAGACGGTTGAGGTCCATATTTGGCAAACGCCAGAAGAAAGATGTAGCCCATGAAGACCCGCAAAATTTCACAGGGTGCTGAGACCAAGTACTCGTTGGCCACCGCGATGATCTGAGCGGCATGCCAGGCCAGCTTGCGAGCTTTGCTGGGGTTTTTCACCAAAATGGATCTCAGTCGTCGCTTGGCAGATATCAAGCTGAAATCAAGATGTCTCGACGGCGACGCAGAGGCGCGGACGATGTGGACGACAAGATCCATGGCCTCGTCCGCACTGTACAAGTGGGAATAACGGCAGATCAGAGAAGTGATGCTGCAGGCCCATGTTAGCAGAAATGCCGACTCTAGAGAGGAAGACTTACTTGTAGTGTATCAATTCGGCGGTGGAGGTAAGTGTGTACATTGATTCGCATAGAGCGTTCAGGCCTTGCAGGAGCACACTTTTGGTTTGTTTCTGGGCCGCAGACATGGACGGGAGTTTCAAGTATTCCGGAGTGGACATGATATCCAGTTGTTTCAAATCCCAGAGCAGCCGACCAATCTTCTGGGCACAGAGCCTCTTGCCCCAGGCCGGCAGATCTTCCGGGATGGCCTTGCCGGCCAGAAGATTGCGAATGATTTTCGCAGTGGGTGCCCCACGGGCCGTCGGAGATAGACGTGAATAAAGTGCAGCCCAGGCCTGAGCAGTTGGTGCGTCCCAGAGCGGTTCTGCACAGGGCAAGTGAGTGGGAAGTTCGGGCAAGTCAACTGCTGCCCGCCTGGACGTCAAGGTGCAGAGACTGCAGTCGTATTCGAAGGATGACCACGCGATCCGCTTGTCCTGTTCTTGATCCTTCCACCTCAGCCATTCGCTTTCCGGGTTTTCGATGAAGGCTGCATGTTTAAAGTCCTCCTTCTCAATCTCCATGCTGATACGTGACTTCAGCAGCCCCATTCCTCTGAGGCACCCGATCAAGATACCTCTCGAGCAATCGGCATTTTGGTAGAGCCGTCGGTTTCCCGAGCCCAGTGAGTATATTTGATGGAGGCAGGATGCTATGAGATATGCGGGATCGTAGTAGTTCGTGCTATCGGCACCTCCCTATCCTTACTATTAGCAGGGCACCCTCGTTCCACACAGGGGTCGAAACTCACCAGCCAGGCAATCATCTGCAGGCACATCTCACTCAGGGACCAGGACTGATCTGTGCCTTGGCGATCATCGGAATACATGGCCCCAATGCACGACATGGCTGCCAACGTCACGGTGGGCACCTTGGTCATGTCGAACGTTGGTATATGTACCAGTGGCAGAACGCTGTGAAATTCGGAGAAGTACAGGTCCAACGAGTTTTTCAACAAGTCCATAGCAGACATGATGCTCAGATCCTGGACTAGATCGATTTCTGGCAGGACCGGCGCGGACAACAATTGGACCAGGCTTTTGGCCGTGTTACCACAGTCTTGCCCATCTGATATTATTGTGCCCTGAAGAATCTGGCGCAATGGTGGCAGTTGATACCTTTGCGGTTCAGGATGGCGAGTGTGATCGAAAGGCCACTGTTGGGCCGAATGCTGCGAGTCTGATACGTGAATAGCAGGCTGGTTCGTGTCTTGAGGCCGGAGCTGGTCATATCGTGCCGCCCCAGTGTCATGGTCCCGGTTGTGAAAGGTGCTCTCCAGTCCAATCGACACCGAGGGCTGTGCATGAAAGGGTTGCATATAACCAGTGTGGTACTCCTGGCCCACGCTTTGGGCAGCGAAATCACCGCTGCTAGGAGAATCCAGCTCCAGATTCAGCCAGTCGACTCCGCCTTCAGCCATACCAATTATTCTGGCAGGCGGGTTTGACATGAAACTAAAATCCCCCTGCAAATATGCGCTGTCAAAGCCCATCATCGACTGATGGAAATCGTTTATCGTCGTGGTTGGGCTCGTAGTCGGGAAGGAATCCAGGCCTGAAGGCATCATGTCGACAGAGCTGGGTTCTGCACCAGGCTGCAAGAAATGCACACTCTCATTGTGATATGTCTGAACATCTGTCGACCGTTGTGTCGCATTCTGCATGAATCCAGTCGCTCCTTTGACGAGGCTTGGCTGGGGCGCCGAGGGACGTCGAAAGCCACCAGAGGTAGTATCAAATGGTTTGTTTGTACATTGAATGTGCTCTTGGAACGATCGGCCTGTCTGAGGAGACGTTTCGACCTTTCCCTCCCGCGCTTCCGTCTCAGCACCAGGCTGCTCGGCGGGATATTTGCAGGCGGAAGATGACTTTGCGCATGGACCGCATGGTTGGCCACGGTCACATTTCAACTTCTTGCTCACGCAACGAAAGCATGACTTTTGTGCTGACCTCTTCCGAGATATGTATGCTTGGTGAGCCGTCCGCAGGTGCCGAAGCAGAACATCATTGCGAGAGAACTGGCGGCCACATTCGCCGCAGGAGAAATGCTGACGTCGAGCGGGAGGAAGGTGAGACTGGATATGGCGAGCAAGATGGCTGGGACGAGCCACAGTGAGGTGGCAGTCCGGGCAGCTGAGGGTCCGCGATTTCTTCGTAGTGGCCTAGAGAGAGGTGAGTCAGTCGTAGTGCTCAACAGAAGGGCATTCGTGGAAGCGTGTGAGGAGAGCGGCCGTACCATGTCAGAGCCTGATGTGGAATATGCTAGGCATCAGGCCTTGAGGAACTACAGAGCGCATTGGGGACAATTGTCCCGGCTCACTCTTCCATATGCCAGTCTAGGTGCCAGTGGTGGTGTTGGGAGATCGCAACAATTCAAAAAGTTGTGGAAGCGCCGCCACCACTCAACGTTCCACACTATCCAGCTTAGGCCTCCTAAGCCCCTAAGCCCCAACGCTACCCCGAATAATTGAGGCCGAACGAGAACCTGGGGAAGGGCGCCGGTGACGAACAGTTAAGCCAGTCAAACCAGGCGCCCCCAAGGCCTCCTAAGCCTCCTGCTCCATCACCAGCTTCTGCCCAAGCTCATGCTTCAGCCTGAGTGACAGCCATTTCCGCAGTACTCCAAGCGAGTCCATTCTGCAGCAATTCCGTCTGATGCGGAATCTGTGTCTTCCATACCTGGTGGCAGCATGATCAACGACGGACTTTGGCAGGGTCCAACGCGCCTTGGTACTCTCGAACCTTGTCGACTTTATCGATTTATCCCTATCGGTTCTACCCTCATGCTCCTGCCTACCTCCTCGGAGTTCGTACGGTCGGCCTACCTCTAGAACCGGGGAAAAAGAAGGTTGAAGCTGCGAGAGACACTCTGAACAGGCTTCCCATCTTCGAAATCGCGGTCCATTCATTTACTCTTCGCTCTGAAAGGGTGTTTCTGTTTTGGCCTGCAAGAGCACACGCTTCAATGATTTTGTGAGCTTGGGACACTAAGAGACTACGGTGTGACAGCGATTGGAAGGGTCTGTTCTGAATTCCTTCGTTTTTCCTGTACCTAGTTTGCCAGGCTAGTAATGTTCATCGGCAGCAAGGCAGCAGACACGTCCTTGTCGATACCCTGTGTCGGTGCAAGTTGTCAGATATTCCTCTGAAGTCCTGCGACTCTTTACACGCAGCGGCCTCCATCAACCTAGAATGACCCTGATCAGCAAAGCATGTGGCAAATATTGGAAAAGAAAAGGGCGGGCATACCTCGAGGTTGACGCCAGTGATAAACTCAGCCTCATCACTTGCAAGGTAGCAGCAAGCGTTTGCAACATCGGCTGGTGTGCTTCCGCGACCGATGGGAATGGTTGAAACAAAACCAGCTCGATTTTCTTCGGTGTCTGGCTTGCCGAGAAACAGATGCGTCCTGCATTTGACATGTGAGAAGAGTCCAAAGATGTCCACGCGATGTAGCTGCACACTCACATTCCTGTGCTTCCCACCACTGGGCAGACGGCATTGAATCGGATCTTCTGAGGTCCATATTCCACCGCCAGGGTCTTGGTGGCGTTGCTCACGGCTGCCTTGGACGCATTGTACCACGTGAGCCCCGGGCGAGGACGGAGGGCAGCAGTCGAGGATACTTGGATGAACACTCCCGGTCTCTTCTGTTCCAGAAAGTATGGCAGAAACACGCTCGTGGACAGGTATATGGACCTGACATTTACATCCATCACGAGGTCAAAGTCCTTGTCGGTGACTTCAAGGGTGGGCTTATTGACATATGTGGCTCCGGCATTGTTGACAACAATGTCAAGACCTCCATATTGGTCTTGAGCACTCTTGAGCAAAGCTTGCCAGTCCTCCCTCAGAGTGACATTGATCACCGAGAATTGGCAACCCAGCTCCTTTGCGGCAGCCTCGGCAGAAGCAGCAGACAGGTCTGCGATGATGACTTTGGCACCTTCATCGACGAATTTCTTTGCGATGCCTTTCCCGAAACCACTGGCCCCTCCAGTCACAATGGCGACTTTGCCTTCAAGCCGCCGCGGTGCCATTTTCCCGTGCTATGAGGATCCTTCGTCGTTGGGTACAGAGATGAAAAAGAGACGGAGAAGACTGACCAGGAATATAATTTGTCGTATGCTGCGACTATCACCGATGAAGAACTCGTTGCGTTGGAGACGAGCATCGTCCCCGGACTTGTGCGGAGTTCAACATCAGCAAAATATTTCTCTGTGTCGCGGTAATCGACTGGAACCACATAGTGCATCAAGTACGTACCGTGCGGCGGCGTGCGTGCTGCGAGTGGTACCTCCGGAACCGGGCCACATTATTAGTGAGAAACTCCATCTTGAGCGTCGACCGTCGACCACCACACACTGCTTTGGAGACCTAGGCCCTTTGCTGCTCATCGCCATATCTTCTGGGATCTGTTGGCTGGTGCCGGGCCGAGAGTAAGAATGGTCGGGAGACGTGCGATGCCTTGTGTCGCGGGGCAAGATCACTGATGGTGTTGGTGATTCCGACCAACATCATCCAGGTTGTATCGGGCTTGCGAACTCATACGGTACCATCACAGCACCTGGAGAGTCTAATCTAACCTCCGCGTGGCTGGGATTGCCATTCTCATCGTGGAACGCCGGAGGCAAGCCTACCGCTTGACGCCAGTCTAGCACATCGAGGCACATCCTGGAGCCGAGGAAGAGAATGCGGGGAAACCGTGTTGGACCTGATCCCTTCTCCAGAGTGCGGATACTCAACACTCATGGCATGATCGTTCAAGTACGTTGTGTTGGTTAAGGAATGCGGTTGAAAGCGCTCAAAAACGAACATGGGCGAGTCAAGCAGGCGATTGATTCCCGCATCCGAGGTGCAGAGACACAACCATGTCGATGACGTCTGGATTGTCGTAGATGGCCAGGTTTACGATATGACCAGGTTCGCACCGACGCATCCAGGAGGATCACAGAGTGAGAAAGGTTGAAGAACTGGTGATGATCGCATACTTAGTGACGAATGCAGTCATATACGCTTACGCTGGCCGAGATGCCTCCCAGGCATACAGAGAGGTTCATGAGCCAAATCTGATCACGGCTACACTGTTGCCACAGGAGCATCGAGGCTATCTCGACCCGTCTACCGAGCTCGGTGCTGGTTCTGCTAACAAGACGGTGCAAGTGCCTCAGAGCCGGGAGCAAAAGCCACCCTTGGACGCGCTGATCAACTTGAATGACTTCGAAGACGCCGCCCGGCAGTCCATCTCAAGGAAAAGCTGGGCCTTCATCTCAGGAGCATCCAACGACAACATCACCCGCGACGCCAACAAGGCCCTGCTTGAAAAGATTTGGTTCCGACCTCGGATCCTGAGAAATGTGGCCACGGTATCTACCAGGGGCAGCATGCTTGGATGTAATGTGCCCCTTCCGGTCTTCATCTCCCCCGCCGGGCTGAGTAAGACTGGAGGGCCGGAAGGCGAGATTGCCCTGAGCCGTGGAGCAGCAGAGACCGGCATCATACAAATCGTACGTCGGTCGTGGTAAGGGGTGAATCATTTTTGAGCTAGCTGACTGTCGCAGATATCTACCAACGCGTCTTTCCCCTTGAGTGAGATTCTCAAAGCAGCGCCGGAGGACCATCCTTTCTTCTTCCAACTGTATATCAATAAAGACAGGAGCAAAACGGAGGAACTGCTACGGCTTGTGAATAGCAAACAGCAAGTCCGAGCGCTGTTTGTCACGGTCGATCTTCCGGTCGTCTCCAAACGCGAGGCCGATGAACGCGTCAAGCTCGAACACTTCCAAGCCAGCGGTCTCAGTGGTTCTACATCCAGCGACAGCAAAGGATCTGGTCTCGCTCGACGTGTGGGGTCTTCGATCGACCCCAGCTTTTGTTGGGATGACCTCGCCTGGCTGCGGCGACAGACCGATCTCCCAATTGTTTTGAAAGGGATACAGTCAGCCGCAGACGCCAGGATTGCCATGCACATGGGTTGTCAAGGACTGATGGTCAGCAACCATGGAGGCCGGGCGCTTGATGGGGCTCCAGCGGCGATTCTCGTTCTTCTAGAATTGCACAAGGAGTGCCCGGAAGTATTCGACCATATGGAGATTTTCATGGACGGTGGCATCCGGAGAGGCTCGGACATCCTGAAGGCCATCTGCTTGGGTGCAAGCGGCGTTGGTCTTGGACGGCCGTTCCTGTATGCACTCAACTATGGCAAAGAGGGCGTGGTACACCTTGTGGACAGTGAGTGATGTTTCGAGCACTCTTGTTTCTGACTGTCTGACTTGTCTTCTCGTGCACAGTCCTCAAAGAGGAAGTGGTGACAGCCATGCAACTCACTGGGCTCAAGAGCCTGGACGAGGCCGACCCAGCCATGGTCAACACGGCAGAAGTTGATCCTCTGGTGTCACATGGCTCCCGCCACCCATATGCACGCAGACGGCCCAAAGTCCGACAAGCCTTTCACTTGTGAAGCTTGGAAAGCTTGACCTTCCCCATCAGATCTCCCAGTGGCCGGGGCGGCAAGTAACGGGCAGATGAACTGGTTCAACCAGCATCTCGTGTGGCAGGAACCATTCTGGTGGGCGAACGCGCCCGTGCCATAAGCTGACTTGCCTGGCAGCGACAAAAGATCCAAGGGCCGCAACGCCAGGATTGAGCTTGGACGCAGAGTGCGAGGGTATGAGATTTGCACAATGGGAAAGCCGCCAGCCACGCGTCAAACATGACATTCTCCTTGCGGGCATGGCCACGTACGACTGCAACTAGATGGCATTTTGGACTCGTTCGTATAGGAGGTGACAGAAGTATCGCGATATTACTCCGAGACATGTGACAGGCACCTCACAGGTACAGTAAAGTGGCAAGCAACACAAGCTTTCCAGCCTCAAGGCCGCTGCAAGCTCCTCAGGCCTTGCGAGCCTGTAAGATGAGGAGCTAAGGACGAGCGGCGCTCTTAACTGCATATGTACGGACGGATACGAAGTCCAGGTACAGTACGGATCTGTCAGTCTCGAGCCTACCGAGGCTTATGGTCCCAGGGGCTCGAGGCTAGGGGCCTTTGGGCGTTAGGGTTCAACCCTAAGCCTGGGCCTAGGGCTTAGGGATTCCCCTAAGACCACGGCGGTATCTATCTCTGGCCCCAAGGCTCACTCCCAGCAGGCTGAAACCCACCCAGCCCCTTTCTGTCCCTCCTGCTCCTGCTCCTCCCCACCGGCTCCTCGATCGTCCAACCCACCACCACTGCCACCATCTTCCCGCCACACACATCCCCTCTGCGTCAATAATGAACCATCATTATTCACAGTGTCGCCATCGCCGCCGCTTCTCACCTTGTCACATGCCAATGCGAGTGGTGGGCGCAAGGCAAGATAGGAGACAACGTCAGACCGTCAGCAACATCCTGTCGCTCCATGACTTACGGTACCCTCTGGTACCCGCGTTGGAGATTTTCTCGACTGGTGACTGAGTGCAGTACTCTTGGTACATGACGCAGCTGTCGCCACATGGTACCCGTACTCGTACTCTTACGATCTCCGTTCCTGCCAGCGAACGCGTCGCGAAGGGGGACAGTGCTTGACAGCTGTCAGGTCTTATGGCCAAACCAGTCACTTCTGTCGTAGTCCCTCCAACTACACAGTCCATTCCTTGACAAGCCAGTCCTAGCACTCGATCTCCCCACGCGCAGACAGTGGCCTCTGGTCGGGTCCAGGGGCTTGCATGGTCTCTGGGAGGCGTGATTTTGGTCACTACTTACAACAACTCTCCCGGACATATGGTGGCTCCCATCTAATCGGCCAGGTCCGTTTTCTGATGAGATGAGGTTCTGGGTCGTGCAATCTCGTTGGATTGCCGATCAGGGGCACCGCCTATCGGAGGACGCACCATACCCAGCGAGATGGCTCTACGGCTCCTCTATCTGGCGGTATGTACCGGTTGTTCGAAATGGACAGGCGAACTTGAACACGGTCATGTTGTAGTGGTACAGACTACAGAGTAAGCTTCTCCTTCGACGTCGCGACGTCTCCGTCGCGGCCTTGCTCATGTCACAGGTCGGTCAATGCTTTGACACGCGCACTGGGCTCCCTTCCAGCCCGGCTGGCAGCTGCAAGTGCGTTACCGTCCCATCCCCGTCCTGCTTATCCTGGTAAAGTACTTGGTAGGTACTTCACATGAACGCCCGTCGGGCGAGTCCTTCTTTTGATTCAAGTCTTCGTTGCCTCCCCTCCTTCAAGTCTTCTCATTCCCGGCTGTTTGGTCATGAGTCCAGCAAAAGATGAGATTTCCAACATGCCCTTCGCGCAACCCTTGGAAAAGGGTCCTCTGTCCATGAGGCAATTGCTCAGCTTGAACATGCGCCCGTTTTTCTCCAAACGGGTATTAATTACATGCGCTACCCTTTCCGTTTTGTCTCTGCTGTTTCATCATGCACACTACTTGCGTGAAAGCGAAGTGAGTTGCTGCCGTCGAGTACCGTACCGTACCGAGTGCTGACCATGGATACGGACAGTTATTAATATCCTCCGAAGTCGAGCTATCGCCGGCACCTGTATCTGGGCCTGACGCCGGTCAAAACTACGAAGGACGGGGCCTGTTCCGGCCGATATGGGTGGACGGCTACGACAATAACGGGATCCCCGGGGGAGAATATCTCGGTCGGAACCTGTCGTGTGAGTCGTTGGGACATTCGGCGGAAATTGGGGTGCAAGAATCCTTTTTCCTCCACGACAACTTCGTCGAGATCGCGGGTGAGCTGGATTCTCACCCCATGGTCGATTATGTGCCCAGCCTGGCCAAATTCGCCGACGGGGCCTTCTCCCTCCAGCAGTTGCTGGCTTCTTCGTGGGATCGGCTGGCCACCGCCTGCGTATGGATGCCTGACCATGGCGTCCATCTGTGCGTGTCACGCATCATCTTCCACCCGGGCGGCCGCCGAGACCGGTGTCGCATCAGTTTCTTGCGAGGCCAGATCTACAGCGAAGACTGGGTGCATCTCGATCGGTACAAGCTGAAATGGAAAGGCCAAGAGATTGTGTTTCCCAAGGTGTTCGACACCGACACGGAGTTCAAACTCGGCGGGCAACTGTACGGGCCTGAAGATGCGCGCATCATCATCGAAGAGGGCGTCGACGATGCCGAGCCGGTGGTGGTGTTCAACATGATCACCACTCACTCCGACTGGAAGCGAGCCATGTGGATTTTCCGACCCTTCTCCGAACAATCGCACATTCTGACCGTGCGAGGGACGGAACGTCCCAAGAAGGAAAAGAACTGGGCCCCTTTCTTCGTGCGAGAGCTGGAAGGGGCGTCCAACTCGACGTCGGAACGCCAGCCCAGCACGCACATCCATTTCATCTGGCGGTTTGAGCCTTTGACCGTTCTCAAATGTCAACTCTCGACCGGCATGTGCGATGTGGTGTTTGAACAGGCCGTCTTGCCCGCTCTGTCCAGCCAGCATGACGACCACGACGGCAGCCTCCGGGGTGGGACGCAGCTGGTTCCGGTTCCGCTGTCCACCAAGAAGACGAAATCCAAATCCCGGTTTGGCTCGCCGAACGTGCAAGCCTTTGTGTCCTTCCCGCGGACCCACGTGGAAAGGGCCGGTGGCTGTCGGCAGGCGGTCTACCGGCCCGAACTGGCCGTGCTGGTCACCAACACCACGCACTTCTATCTGACCTACGCATCCGAAGCCTTGGACTTTAGCGAGGGCATGGTGATGGATGCCAATGCCCTGGCAGACCCTTGTGGCAAGGGCCGAATCATGATCACCAACAGCATTGCTCGGTGGGACCTGGAAGGCCGAGATTCCAACGGTCAGCAAATGGACGTCATGACGCTGAGTCTGTCGGTGGACGACGCCACGGTTCAGGTGCTGCGGGTGGCCGGCATTTGGGATCTCCTACGCGGCCTGCCATCCCTTGCGCGATATTTCAGCCAGGACAAAGTCCAACACATCGATGGGTTCCCTCCAGTCAACGATGTCGAAGACGAACATGCGGACCTTCTCAGCCCCTTTGATCGTTACGAGCGCGCGAATGCCGTGGGATGGGATGTCCGAGCCTGCCTGGAAGAATCTGCCATTCGGTACGTCAATAGCCATGTGGATGCGACCAAGCAAGCCCAGGAAAAAGCGAAGGCGGAAGAAAAGAAAAAGGCCGAGGAGGAGGCCAGGAAGAAAAAGGCTGAGGAGGAAAAGAAAAAGACGGAAGAGGAGGCCAAGAAGAAGGCCGAAGAGGAGACGAAACAGGCGGAAGCCAAAAAGCTCCAAGAGCAAAAGGCTCTGGAGGAAAAGAAGAAGGCACTTGCTTTGGAGAACAAAGACAAGGACACGACCGCCCAGGACCCGAAACAGGCCGCCGACCCAAAAGCCTCGGACGAGCAGAAGAAGAAACTCGAAGACAAAGTGGTGCCCGAGGCAGGCGTGTAACTGAACTCGAACTCGTCAGACGGACGACCTTGCCCTGAAACGAAACATGAACAAGGAAGCATCGTGCGTGTATGTGTACGCATGCCTTGGTTTGTTTTGGCTTTTCTTTCGTCGCGAGCCTTTGACGGCTTGCTGGACTGATCATATATCTATCGGCCTCGACCAGCCACGAAACAGCGTGCGAGTGTACTCGTGACTCATGAATGGGGATCTAGTGATCTGGTGATCTAGGGATACAGTGATCTGGGATTTGGGATCTGATGATCTAAGATACGGTGATCTGGGGAGCCTGGTATTTAGGTATCCAGGTTTCCTCCAGATCCCTAGGGATGTGATAGGGATGTGAACAAAACCGGCTGGCCGGGCGGCCCACACCGACGGTAGATGCCATCGATGCATCCACGGAGTGATGACTTGATTACGATATTTTTGCCGAAATATATATACATAGACATGGTAGATATATTAAATTATGTACATAGATACACGGATACTTGATATTTTTAGGTCCTGTTGCTGTATCTGTCGCTGTATCTGTTGGTCTGGTCTGGTTGGTCTGGTGTAGGTCGGGCTGCTATAGCTTGTTTATTTCCGGAACCGGGAACCTTGGACTTAGTCTTGGATTTGGGCCTGAGCCGGCTGGTATAACTATATAGAATGTATGACGGGAGCAGAGAATGGCCCAGACGATACGAGACTAGTTTTTAGTATGTATAACGAGGAGAGCAGAGAATAATTAGCCTCTTCTCGCCTCTTCTTCCGGTAGTCTATTCTCGCGCTCCGCTTAATTGTAATAGTTAGCCTAAGGTAGATAGTATAAGACTAGTTTGTATAACGAGACGAGACTAGTTTGTATAACGAGAAGAGCAGAGAATGACCTAGACGAGACGAGACGACACGACACGACACGAGACAGCGAGTTGGAAAATATGATATCAAGTGACATAATCAATATAATGCAATGCAATACGATAGATGATGCTATGCAGAACCTAACCTAACCTGACATGACATGACAATAAATCAACACTGAAGAAACCCATGTAGAGACTCCGACTCAGACCCGGACCCGGCCAAGTAAGATCCAACCCAGCCAAGTACCAGTACTAGTAGTGGTAGTGGTAGTGCCAGGGTAGGGCATCAAGGCCGTGATTTTGTTGCGCCACCTTGCTAGAGGGACGATCGATGATGCATCCATGCACCTCGCGAGCGCTGTTCGGTTCCTCGGGCATCTCTTGTCGGCCTTCCAACCATTCTTCCTTTTGGAATCTCCTCTAACCATTCTTCCTCTTGAAACCTCTCTAACCTCCTCAACCATTCTTCCTCTTCGAACCTCCCACTTCCTGCTGACTCAGGGCTCGCAGGTGGCCGGGCGGGCCGGAACTGGCGGCGCGCGTGCGGCGGTAATGTTGATACGAGTCGTTGGAAGGGTTGACGGCCGAGGCCGGGTGAGGGCGATCCGGGTTGGTGGGCGGGTCGTCGGCGCCGCGGGTCATCCAGTTCTCGACGCGGCGGGCGAACGCGACCGAGGGGATGTCGACGAAGCGCCAGAACAGGTCGGACAGCCAGAAGCAGGTGGTGGCGACGAAGCACAGGCCCAAGGCGTAGGCGGTGACCTTCTGCGAGGCCGGCACGGTCTGCCACCACTCCAAATCCAGGTCGACCTCCCACGGGGTCCAGGTGGCCATGTACAGGGTCCAGGGCAGGACGTTGTAGCCGAGCGACTTGATGACGGTGCCGTGCATCAGATACAGCGCGTACGAGATCTTGCCCAGGTACGTGATGAACGGGTTGTTGAACAGCGGGCCCAGCGACGGACAGGTCGCCGTGCTCCACACCACCAGCACCGACCCGATCACCAACAGCGTGTTGTCGATCTTGTACGGGGGCACCCCCCAGCGAAGCAGCAGCGACGGCAGGTAGTTGAGCGTGCGTTGGATCTCTTGCGGCGACGAGATCATAAACACCCCCAGCGTGAACATGCCGATCCACATGGTCTTGTAGACCAGGTCGGGGAGGTGCATCAGTGTCTCGAGGCCGGTGTAGCGGGAGCGCGAGGAGGAGGACGGCAAGGCCTTTTCGACATCACCACCGCCGCTGTTGCTGCTGCTGCCGGCGCTGACGCTGCGGTGCAGAAATTCCGGCAGACTCGCATCCTGTTCCTTGCAGCGCGCGTAGTAGGCTTGGCGGACCAGGTCGAGCTCGGCACATATCATGCCGGCCATGAACAGCGAGACGTACAGGCGGGCTGTGGCGATGGCATAGACGGCTAGGGCGGCGATGGTCAGCATGCGCAACCCGCTGCGCATGCGCGACGTGGTGACCAGCAGGGCAAAGACGGCGATGCTGCTGCGGAACTCCTTGGGGATGGTCCACTGGTGGTCGTCGTACATGAAGTAGTGCAGCACGTCGGTGTCCATGTCCCAGGGGATGGTGCCGCTGAACAGGAAGCCGACGTTGGTCAGGTAGCCGGCGAACTGGGCGCCGAAGCCGTCCAGGTGCTTCGGCGGCTGCTCCTTGAGGAAGACGAAGCTGCGGTACTGCAGGTAGACGTCGGTCGAGCGGTCGAAGAAGCCCATGCTGGTCAGCACGCACGCCACCAAGCTGACAATCATGCACGGCAGGTACAGGCGGATGCCGCGGCGCAGGAAACTCGACGAGATGGTCTTGTGGAAGTCCAGGTACGCCTTGGCCCGCATCAGCCGCAGCGGCTTGACGCTCAGCACGTAGCCGGAAATCACAAAGAACAGAAACACGGCCGCCTTGCCGTACCACAGCAGCCGGATGAACGGCACCCGCATCAGCCACACCTGCGTGTCGCGCGACTGGTAGCAGATCACGTAGTGCTCGTTGAACACGAACAGGCACGCCAGCCCGCGCAGCCCGTCCAGCGCCGAGATGCCCGACTTGGACGGCGTCGTCGCCGCGTGCGTCGTGATCCAGCTGGGGATCAGCGCGTAGAAGAACCGCTTGACGCTGCCCAGCACCTCAAATTGCCCGTACGTCCGTCGCACCGTCGAGAACTCGTACCAGATCGGCGTCTTGAACGATGTCGATGATGATGACGCCGGCGGTAGTGGGAGCGGTAGTGATGGTGGTGACGACGTCGATGTCGATGTGGATGGGGATGTCGTCGTCGTGGCACCGATGGCCGACGAAGGATTGCCGTTTCCGCTCGGGTTCAATGGCGCATGTTCGCTGCTGTCGTCGTCCACGTCGACGTATCGATCGTCATGATGTTGTTGCTCCATGGCTTGATCTGCTTGCTTGTTTGCCTGGTCGGCCTCGTCTAGTTTCAGGCCCGGTTCCTGGTTCCTGGTTCTTAGTTCTCAGCTCTGCCTGGTGGTCAGCCGGCGAAGAGGCACCCAAGTGGCAGGCTGGTGGAACGACAACGACAACGCAACGGCAGGAGAGTGTCACATCCACGGCAGCAAAGAGCTCGACTTGGAACCGAGAGCAAGATGCAAAAAGGACCAGATCAGATCAGAACACCACACCGGCCCAAAGTCAGTCAGGTAGGCAGGCAAGTCAGTCAACTAGTCGTCTGGAGTCCAGTACTTAAGGTTCCCGCCCGCTGCCCCCGGAAGGGAGAGACGTGGTGCACGGGGTCTGCGGAAACGCAAGGGGTGTATGTCAGTGCCTGACTGCCAAGCAGTGGTGAGGATGGTGAGGGCTCGTGAGGCGGCAAGGGTGGCAAGGGTGCTAAGGGTGAGGGTGAGGGTGAAGCTGAGTGTCAGCGTGAAGTGTGAGCCGGTAGCACGCAATGGTTTTGCCGTAGTGGTGGCTTTTGTGTCCTTGTGTCTTTTCTCTTCTCTTGGACGGGGCTGTAAAACCTGAATCCCCTGATTCTGAGGGAGGGCCTATCGCTTAGGACTTTAGGACTTAGGGCTTAGGAGCCCTTATGAGTAGGCGTAGGCCTGGGGTCGTGATTGTGATTGGAGGCTCCGGCCGCCTAGGCTTCTGCTGTTATGTTAGTGTTGAGTTGCCAGATGCAAATGAGACGTAAATGCCTAATACCGTGTGACCAGTGTGTATTAATAACACGAGCTATTCCGGCCTTAGCTTCTTGCCCAGCCCAGTCAGTCAATCAGTGGCGGACACGTCACTTTGAGTCTGGACGTTGTTTCCGTTGAGGTGAGAGGTGAGAGGTGAGAGGCGAGAGGCGAGAACCGGGAGATACTCAGTAGTATGTCGTAGTAATGTGCAGTGTTCTGTCTGGGGAGGGACAGAACAAGTCAACCAAAACCAAAGCGATCCCAGGGCCTCGGTCTGGTCTGACGATGAACGGTGGACGGTGGACGATTGATGCTGGTGGCTTGATGGAATTGGATAGATTGATTGATTGATAGATTGATGGATGGATGAATGGAGTAAGGACGGAGTGCGGATAGAGTCGCGTGAGTCGCGTGAGTCGCGTGGGTGCCAGTCATTCAGTCAGTCGTCAGTGGATTCGATTTAATTGTCTGGGGCCTGGGGCCCCTATTCAATAACAATATTGGCACCCAGGACTGAGGGAGGAGTGTAGGCTCGGGCTCGGGCTTGGGCTTGGCCAAATGCTTAGAAGTTAGGGGCCGTCTAAGCCTGAGACCGGATGCAGGTACCCGCGATCACACTGACTCCCTACCTAATTCTAGCGAGAGCCTTGGGCCTTAGGCCTTATTAGGAGCCCTGAGCCTACTGGACGCTGTAAGCCAGCCAGTAAAGGCAATTGGAGCCTGCTAATCGGTACTACTGTGCAACAATCCCTGGCCCGTTCCAATCCATTCCAATCCAGCCCAACCCTTGGATCCCTGCTCCCCTCGGCCTGCAATCTGCGATCTGTACTCCGTAATCTGTATCGTGGGTGAAGGCGTAAGTCTGCAAGCCTGCAGTGCGGAGGCGAGCCCGAAACGAGATCAGCCAAGCCATGGATCAGCCAGCCATGAGGCAGCCATCCTAACCCAAGCCTAAGCCTAAGCCTAAGGACCACACCCTCAACACCCTCCCAGACCTTATTAGGACTAATAAGGGCTAGGGAGGCTTAGGGAAGCCTCAGCCAAGACAACAGGGGTACAGACTTGACTCTAGACTCCAAACTCCAGAAGTACGTTTGTAGTTAAAGCATAGTCAACCAATCTCGCTAAACACAGCTCTCGCTCTCGGCCTGGGGAACGTGAGCGACATCGCCATCACGACATCGACGTTTCTCTCGTCCATTGAGGGGCTCATTATTAATTGGTGCTTTCTTCACCGGAAATCCTGAATGCGGGATATTCCTGAATTCCAGGGGTCAGGGCCAGTAGTACGCCCTTGGCCCCTGTCCTCCAGTATACTATCCCTTGCTGGGGTGGCCAATCTTAATCCAGCCAAGTCAAGTCCTGCATGTGTAGCGAAAGCGAAAGCGAAAGTGGAGAGCAGGCACAAAAGGGGCCAGGGCCAGGGCCAAGGGTCGGGTTGCAGACAGACAAAATTCTTTGCCTTTCTTCACCTTTGCCGTTTAGCATTCTCTTGATCTGCCGTGACGTGCCGTCGCCTGCCAGACACTGATGACAGTCGGCGGTCAGTAGTCAGTAGTCAGTGGACAGTGGTCACTCACAGCATGGTGTGGTGCATGGCCCTGCGACCTCGAAAGTCCAGGCCACGTCAAGCTGTCAGAACATCTTGTCCCTGGTACCTCGTGTCGACGTGGAACTGCAAAAGGCCACAGGCCACAGGCCAAGGAGCCACAGGCTGCTCTTTTGTTGGCCGTTCTTTTGTTGGCTGTTCTTGGACTGAGAAATCTGCTCCCTACGCGAGCTTGGGACGCTTCCCCCGTGGGTGGGCAGATCGTATTGATGTTTGATATTTGCTGCCTAAGTTGTGCTCATGTCACTCGTGCCTGGGACAAACAAATACTATGCCAGAATACAGAGTACAGAGTATCCGTATACTGTAGTGTACAATAGGGTCACTGTCTTGCCTGGCGGCCTTCAACCTTGCCTGGGGACAGTCCCTGAGGTCGAAACAGATATCTACTCCAGATCTATGTGTAAGCCGAAGAACATCAGGCTTGTGGTTAGGGTCGTCGTCACTCATTAGTAGTAGTGGTCGTAGTAGCACCGTCGACATCGAGCAGCATATGCGTCAGTGTAGCCCCGTCGACGTCGACCTCAACTTCAATTCCCACTCCCTCTCCCTCTCTCTCTAGCTTTCATCGTCCACCGTCTGCGCATCGGCCTCGTCTTCGAGTTCGAGGGCGAGGTCGATATCCAACTCTTTCCGTTTCGCGTCGTCGGCCTTTTTGGCTTCAGCCTGCTTCTTCTTGGCCTCATCTTCCTTCTTAGCCTCGTCCTCCTTCTCCTTCTGCTTTTTCTGTGCCGCGGCTTCCTTTTGTTTGGCCTTTTCTTGCGCCTTCTGGTCTTCCTTCTTGATGAGCTCGTCCATGCGTTTCTTCTCCTGTGGCGCCTCCTTGGCCCAAAAGTCGCGGATCTCCTGTTCGTACGTGGTCTGGTTGAGGTCCAGCTCCCATGTGGGCAGGTGTTGTTCGGCCACGTCCATCCACGGCGCCATCCGTTGCGCGCGCAGAGACTTGTGCCCGGCGTGATGCACGAGCAAGTCCCCTTCCTTGATCGAGTTGTGCCGGAACTTGGTCTGCGGCGCCATGGGGTCGGCGAAGAGGCCGTCGGTCTCACCGCGATACCCGGCGTACGCGTTGAACCAACGCTGGGGCACATGCATGGTGTTGTTGCGGAACCGGTCCTGGTTATCGGAGAGCGCATCAGCATCAAATCAACCAAACCATCGTTCTGGGATGAGAGTGAGAGTCCTACCTTCTTCAACCACATGCCCATGGCCGACTGATCGCCAAACTCCAAGTCAATGTCCGGGTCAAAGATCTCGGTGCCCAAACAGGCCGTCATCAGCCAGACCGACCATTCGTGAACCCGCAGGAAAAAGACGCCGTTGTTGAGGCCTCGGTGGTCGTTGGTCACCAGCGCATGGACGTGACTCCACGCCTCGTCCGGCGGAAGGAAGATCTCGAGCGGAATTTTGGGGTTCATCAGGACGGTGTCGCCGTCGAACCATCTGCACGGGAGCAAAAGTCAAGCCCAGGTCAGCCACGCCACCAGCAACAAGAGTTTGTTTTTTGTCGAGGGAACGCCCTTCTGCGACAAGACAGGAGGGGGAATACTGCAAATGTAGAAATAGATATTGGAGGGGAAATGCTGTAACTGTAGAAATAGACAAGACAGGAGGGGGAATACTGTAAATGTAAAAATAGGCATTGGATCAGGACGAGTACTCACACCAGCCACTGCAAACGCTCCTCTTCAGGCAACGCCAGCTCCGCCAGCAATTGGTCCAGAATATAGGCCGGCTTCGACCAGTATCCCGGCAGCGTCTTCTCTCTCAGCACGTACATGCTGTACCCAAACTGCTTGTTGTGCGGCAGATGCGCCGCCAATGCCCGTTCGTACAGCGAGTTCGGTTCGCCGTACAGCATGGACAGTTTCCCAATGCCGGAGCGCCCGCGACTCGACCGGCTGTGGCTGTGGCTCTGGCCATCCAGCATGTTTGGGGGTGGTGGTGGTGGCTGTCCCATCCGGCCCACGAGGTCCATCATCACCGTGCTCATGAATACCAGCGTGGTGACGATGCTGATGATTTTGATGTTGGTCTTGCCCACAAGACTGCCGAGGGTGATCATTTTGCGAGAGGGGAGGGCCTCGAATTGGCCCATTCACTTTCTTTCAGTTTTCAGTATACACTGTTGACCGCCGTCTTTTTTTCCCTCTCTTTCTCTTTTAGCCAGTCTCCCTCCGTTTATTTTGGTCCGTGTCCCTCTCTCTCTCTCTCTCTCTTTCTCTTTTGGCCCGTTTCCCTTTCTTTGGCTTGGCCCGCTCGTTTCCCTCTCAGACGCGCACCGCGTCTCTGGGTATATGCTGATCCTGGTCCTGGCCCTCGTCCTCGTCCGGTCTCGTCATAAAGACATCATCTGGCGGTCCGGTAGTGAGAGGCTCGTCATGGGAAGAGTGCGGTGTGTCTTGTCTGCGGTGTGTCTTGTCTTCACGGGGGTAGGGCAGGGCAGGGGACAAGGGTCAGGGGGGAGATCTAATAATGTGAGAATATCGTCATCAAGATCAAGCGTGCAGTGCAGACCCCGGCGCACAAGGTTATAGATAAGTAACTAATTAACTGGATCGTAGATAGCAGATAGCAGATCTTAGATCGTAGATGAAATAGTATGGAGTGAATAAGTATACAAGGGACAAGGGTAGTAGTGGTAGTGGTATTAGTCGAATGGGAGGCGAGAGTGGAAACTATAGACAAAACGCGTTCATGTACGGAGTACACGTACACGTACACACACGTACAGAGAGAGACATAGACAGATACAGACACAGTATCCGTACATTGGGCACCTAGGTACTAATTGCTATTACTAGGATTGTGTGGGTTACACTCTGAAACTACGTACTGTAATCTGTCCCAATTTTTCTCACTTGTCCTCCTGCTGGAGCTTACAGAAGTAGCGGTAGCCTAGGCGTACAGAGGACGGAGTATAGGAAACTGAAAACTGGAAACTTGAAAGTGGAGTCCGGCGCCTGAACGCTTAGGAAGAGAGAGGGGGGGGATGGGAGCCCTGTGGATCACCGCCACCGCCGAAAGGAGACGGACGTTCTGGCCAGATGGCAGGCAGGAGGGACTGCATGCCCATAGACTTGTACTTTACAACGTACTGTAAGCAGTGAACTGAGCATTTTGTTTGATTAAGAAGGGGAGGCGGGACGGACATAGTGCTAAGTAGTAGTATGGCTGGCTGGTGGATACTAGTACTACTGCTTCGAAAGCAAACTAATAAACTGACAGCCTCAGGAGTCAGCCAGCCTCGGGACTCCTCGACGCCTCCTTTTCTACATGCTTCGTACAGCTGAACGCTGGACGCTGGACGCTGAACTGAACACTGAGCTGAACGCTGGACGTTGGACGCTGAACCTTCAACCTTCAACCTTCAACCTTCAACATCTGTAATTCTAGGATAGGGAGTTGGTGTACGGATACTGTCTGCGGCGTGTGAGAGCCTGACCCTGACCCTGAGCCTAACCCTGAGCCCTCGGCGCTGTCAAACAAGGCTGTCAACGATACAGTTACAGTTAAGTACATGCTCCGTACACTGTCCATGCTACTCGTACAGTACATCCCAGGAGCCGAGCCAGGATCCAGAGCCAGGCTGGAACTTGACATTGATATTGGCAGTTTTGACAGTGACAGCCACGACTGTTGGTTCGTTCTCGGTGCTCTGCCGCCTCGAGCGGCTGAAGAATGAAGCATGATATGATGGGGAGGTACTACATACTATCCGTACAGAGTACAGTGAACGACGCCACTGTATGCAGGATACTGTATCCGTACAACGCCGTTCAGTAAAATAAGCCTTATCCCAATTCAATTACCCTAAAAAGCCTCTGAGCTGAGTACTGACCGATTCTCAGAGTAATTATTAATATGTGTAGCGTGCATACAGTGATGGTAATCAAGCCGGCCCCTCCTCCTCCGCGATCGGCTGGAAAACCTGACGGATCTAGATTGTACGGGCTGTAAGAAAACTTACCCCTTTTTCCACGGCCTAAGCTACTGTAACACCTCCACCCACACCTAAAAAGCCTCGATCCCAAACCCCTTTATTCGCTCGGCCTGTCCGTACAACCCCTAACACTAATAATAGTCCTAACCAGAACTGTCAGTGTGACAGCTCAGCCAGTCATCTGGCAGCTGGCGTCTGACAGGTGTGCACCAACCCTAACTACCTAGATACCTACCCCTAACCACGGTTCGGTTTACTATAGCACAGAGATCTGTCTCATGGGCATTCTCGTGGCTCAAAAACCACTCTGAGTTGTCGGGACTGGGTGGCGCAAATACGGATACTCCGTACAGTGTCCAGCCCGGCTGTCACTGTCAACCACATACTTTGTACACAACACACTGTAGTCCGGAGATGGAGTCCTGTACTACTGTACATTAAGGTATGTACATAAGGCTTCAGTGATGGATGTCTGGAGACTGCCACGTTTCGGGGGTCGGCTTTCGGGTTTGAGGTTCAAAACGGATGCGAATGCGAGCCTGGCCGATCTTAGCGTTCCGTCCCTTTTCCCTTTCCTTTCTGTTTATGTATGTACTCCGTACCAGGCCCCCCAAGTCTAGGGGCGGCGCTCCCGACATGTCATGTCCATTCATCATGATAATCTTATTGCCGTCCATTGATTGATATCATCATCATTACTACACTGCGAGACCGCGGACGTGGCGTGATACAGTACACGTGGTAGAGGACCTATCTATCTATATGAACATTGTACACAGTGATTAGGTACAGACGATAAAAGTATCGATAAGTAGCTAGTAAGTGTCCTCTACGTGTTCTGAATATACCATTTCTACCGTACCTGTCTGTACCTGCATGTGGCATGTGCAAGCTACTGTAATGTAGAACAAACGTTCGTCCCAACGCCCGGACCGTGTCCACAGCTAGGACGCCTATCACTAGGTTGAGATGGAGATGGCGATGGCGAAGGCCCACTGGGAGGCGTTGGCGTTGACGGGCTCGACTTCCCATTCCTGTATGAACTTATTTGACAGTCTAAACCCCCTACAGAATGGCAGCCCTACAGAGTCCACAGGACGGATACTGTACTATCGCAGACACTGGACACTGGACACTGAATACTAGCACCACTGACCCCTGAAGTCCGAACTTGTGGAAAGGCAGCCAGGCAGCGGGGCAAGCGAGCAAGCCAAAGTAAGCATTTCTTTTTCCTGTACAGTGTACGCTGTATCCGTACAGTGAGTGCACATTGCATACATAGGTACTCTGGATACACAAGCCATCGCTCTTGGAGACTGTCCAGTCGGAAGTGGGAAGGTTGAGGGTGTTTGTCCACTGCATCTCGACGCTCGACGCTCAACGCTCAACACATACGGTTCGAGGTTCGAATTCGATCACGATTGTCTTGCACCAACGTTGGTCTTCTGCAGTACAGTGCGCCGCCATTGAGGCCGTGTCGTGGCTGTCGACGGGATCCTTAACAGCCGTGCCACCCTCTACGGCCTCGTCAACTCCTCAGCGACAACCTGAGTCTGGGGGTTGGCTGCCGATTCCATCATTGGACATTGTTACTCACTGCCGATTCCATCATTGGACCTTGTCACTCCCCAAGACCAGTGCCGTGCCGTCAGTCCCAGTCACTGAATCGACTGAACTGAAGTGAGCACCTACCTACCTGTGCAAACAGTCTCAGTCATCTCACCATTTCAACATCACATCTCTCAACCGTCCGACACCATCAACATCACACTCCCAACTGCAACTGTCCGACACCACAACCACAACCACAGTCAAAATGGTCTCGGGCACCCACCTCACGCGCTACTGGGCCGCGACCATCATCATCATCTGCATCCTGTACTGGTCTCTCCATGCCACCCGGGTCAACGTGTGGTCACACCTGCCGCGACCGAAAACGGCTCAGGCCAACGGCAACGGCGACGACGACAGCAACCTCGGCATTCCAATCTCACGGCCGCGGGTCGAGTTGGACGAGGTGGACGAAAGCCAGCATCTTGCACAGGCACTGGAGTCGACGTTCGTGCCTTCGCAGGAGTTTCCGTCCAGGTTTCCCCGGATCGTGTGGCAGACGGCCAGCGAGCAGGGGAGAGAACGGTACGCCGACAAGGCGGAGACGTGGAAGAAGGTGCAGGGGTTTCAGTATAATTTCTTGAGTGGTAAGATATCTCGCGAGATGTGTTGGCGAATTCCTCTAGTTCCCTCCTGCGCCTGTGTTTCCCCTGGTTTCCTCTGGTTTCATCTGGTTTCCTCTGGTTTGCATTGGTTGCCTAGTGTCAGGTCTTGCTCTCGGCCGCACAGATCAGGTCAACTCAGTCCACCCAACTCGACACTGCCATAGCTGTTGCTATCTATCATCGAACGAGAACCAAGACCTTTCCTTTCAGTATCTTGCGATCTTATGCCCAAACTGAGCTGACCGACTCCTTTGTCGTCGAACGAGAACCCAAGCTGACCTACCTCCCTCCTCTACAGACGACGAAGCCGACCAATTCGTCCATGACAGCTTCGCCTCTCGACCGGGCATCGTGCACTTCTGGGACGAGCTGGCGGTGCCGGTGCTCAGGGCCGACTTTCTCCGCTACCTGGTGATGCTGGCGGCGGGCGGGGTGTACAGCGACATCGACACGTCGATGCTGGTGCACCCGGACCGCTGGATCCCCATCGACCTCGGGGCCAACACGGTCAACGCGATCGTCGGCATCGAGTACGACGACCACACGTACCCGATGTTCGTGCGGCCCATCGGCCTGTGCCAGTGGACGTTGATGTCCAAGCCCGGCCACCCGATCTTCGAGCTGGCCGTCCAGCGCGTCATGAGCAACCTGGAGTTCATCGCCCGCCGCCGACGCGTCACCATGGCCGACCTGACCCTCGACAAGGGCGAGGTGCTGGAAGCCACGGGGCCCGGCATGATCACCGACGTCGTGCTGCAGGTGCTGCGCGACCAGGGCCAGAACGTCACCTGGGACTCGTTTCACGAGCAGAAGGAGCCCAAGCTCTACGGCGACGTCTTGATCCTGCCCATCAACGGCTTCGCCGGGAATCAGAAACACAGCCATGCGGGGGATCCTGCCTATGGCGAGAAATATGTCCAGCATCATTTCGGCCGGAGCTGGTATGCCCCGCAAGCTGCAGGGGGGCCTGCCGAACAGCACAAGCCAGAGGCAAAGGCAGAGGCAAAGGCAGAGTCAGAGCCAAAACCAGATTCGAAGCCAGATTCGAAGGCAGAGTCAGAGCCCGAGAAGAAGGAGAAGGAGAAGGAAATAGAGAAAGAAAAGGAGAAAGAGAAAGAGAAGGAGAAACAATCTTGATCCCGAGAGGATTCTGATTCTCGCCGAAAAGAAATGGGAAAGGGAAAATACCTCGACCATAAAAGATATCTATGATTGGTGAATGCAGAAGATTCTTCATACTTTACAAGATCAAGGGATGATAATCGAACGCCGATGGTGGTGGTGGTGGTGGTGACCCAATGACCCGACCAGCACGGCACGACACGGCACGACACTCCACGACACACCCAGACTGAATCCTTCTTCGGTCAATACAGCTAAGCCAGCTCAGCTGCTGGCGTCTCGTTTCGACTACTAGGATTGACGGTGACGGGGCGTCTCGTTTAGACTGCTACAGAATTGACGGTGACGGGGGCGTCTCATTTAGACTGCTACAGGATTGACGGTGACGGGGGCGTCTCGTTTAGACTGCTACAGCATTGACGGTGACGGAGGCGTTTTTTTGGGGCTGCTACAGCATCGACGGTGACGGGGCGTCTCGTTTAGACTGCTACAACATTCATTGACGATGACGGTGACGGGGTAGGGGCTGGAACTGGGACGAGGACACCAACGGCGCTGTCCTGAATCCAAGTATCGACTCAGTGATTCGAGGAATTCCCACCGCCGAAGCATCCATCCGCTGCACGAGATGCGATTGCGATATCCTAGTTTCCACCACAGCTGTGTGTCGACTCTTGCTGGAAAGGAGATGACGAATGCGAAAAGGAAACGACGAAGGCAGAAAGGAGACGACGAAGGCAGAACGGAGACGACGAATGCAGAACGGAGACGACGAATGCAGGAAGGAGACGACGAAGGCAGAAAGGAAAGGAAACGACGAATGCAGAGGGTGCCACCACCCACCAGATCCTTGACCAGAAAAGGAAAGGAAACATCGACGTCCTGGTCAGGTCAAGGTCCAGGTCCAGGTCCAGGTCCACGATCCGGAGAGAACAACAGCCAGGTCCACGATCCAGAGAGAACAACAGCCAGGTCCACGATCCAGAGAGAACACTCTGGTCCTACCGACACCGACACCGACACCGACACCGACACCGATGTTGCGGTAGAACTCAATGTTGATGTTGATGTTGATGTTGTGCTGCTAGGAGAGCAGGCGTCCTTCCGAATTCATACTCCTCAACATCCTCAACATCCTCACCAGTTCGACGTCGAGGCGGGCGAGCGAGTCGATGGTCAATCAGTATCAGTGCCAGTATCAATATCATATCAGTGTCGGGGACGGGTCTATGTCTATGTCGATGCCGGACGTTGCGTCATGCAGTGCAGTGGATGGAACAGGAAGAGGAACAGAATGCAACGAGTGAGATACTACCTAGACAACCCCCACACGAACAGACAAACGAGTTAGGAGTGAGCAGACCCAGACGCAGTCACGAAGCGTTTCGAAATAGAGTCTCTACACGAAAGATAGTCTGACTAGCTTTACAAGCCATCGTCTAAGACCATCTGCTCTGGCAGATCCGGGATGGCAATGGCAGAACTCGAACTCGAACTCGACACCAGATGCGGATGTGGATGTGGACGAAGCGGCAGTGACTCGGAATCAGTGTCAGTATCAGTATCAGTATCAGGCAGTAGGTAGTAAAGATATAAGTCTCAGGCGGAGGTAGATATATACGACGAGAGTACAGTGACAGGAACAGTAGGAACAATTCAATAATTCGGGCAAAGGCATATTCAGTAAGAGATTGATGAGTCAGGCATATGATATACATACAGCATGGTGACAGGATATCTCAATCACTACTGTCGTCCGTGGCATTGCTTTTGTCTCTTTTCGCTTTCGCTTTTCGCTTTCACTGTATACAGTAACAATACCATCACTGGTAATGATCTTCTTCCAATACCGTGCTCGTGATGGTCCTCTTGGTCTCCTCCTTGGTCCTTATTCCCAGGCCACCCTCTCATGGTCCATTGGTCTGCTCCTTATAGTCCTTATTCCTAGGCCACTCTCATGGTCCCTTGCTCTCCTTTCCCCGGCCACCCTCATGTAAATGGATGCGTGGCGTTCCACTCGGCGAAGCTGACGTTCGGGTGCAGTCTCAACGACGGATCCACCACCGGAAGGTCACCCTCGGCTTCATAGGTGCCGTCCCAGCAGTACTTCTGCAGACATGCCTCGCACTGTGCCACCCGGTCGATGCCCAGCCTGGTCAGACTCCGATCGATGGCGGCACAACCGAGACACTGGGCCCAATCGGCGTCGAGCGTGCCGTTGCCCTGTGTGGCAATGTCGAAGGAATTCACCAGGAGCTCGTGCGTCTGCACGGGCGTGAACGTGCTCTTGAACCAGGTGAAGTTGCTGTACGCGCTGTAAGGGGTGTTGGTCAAGTACAACACAATCGGACTCGAGGCGTTCCGCGTCGTCGTGTACTGCGTGTCGCAGCCGAAGAACACCGGCTTGCTCGTGTAGTTACGCTTGATAAAAGTCGCCGGGGGAGGAACCTCGGGAAACGCCAGCCCGGCCCGTCGAGCCTGAATGTACGTGTTGTACAGATTCGTGCCGTTGTTCCAGTTGTACGGCGCTTGGTCGCCGTCGTTGTCCCATGAAACGCTGGAGATTAGAAACAAAACCCGTCAGCTCAAGACATGATCGACCACCTCGGGTAAAGTTAAAGCATGTGGCGCAAACTGGAAAGCAGCAAAATTCGAGTCGAAGAAGACTTACATAAAGTCGGCCTTTCGTGCCGGCTGGATAAGCGGCCAGAAGGGGATGGATTGTCCAGACTCGGATCCGTCAGCGAGTAGGAGACTTTCTGGTTCAGGTCCCTCGGACCCCGGTAGGCCGGCGAATGGGTTCGGGACAGATGGGTACATGGACTGGGTGGTGGACAGATTGAAGTATTCCTCGTACGCCGCCAGAACCTCATTGACCACCGTGGACGGAAAGATGGCAGCGCGTCGGTCATAGCGGTGCACGGCCGGCGTTTCCGGCAGGTCCGATCGCTTGGAGAATTGTGCCAAAGTCCCATTGGATTTGGATTCAATGTACCAGAAATTGAATGCACCGGCGGCGATGCCGAGGATGTAACTGAGCAACGTTGTTAGTCATGCCTCGTGCCAGCCACAAGAAAGCACAGAGCATACCTCGCCCGATCGAAGCCCACCACACAGTCAGAGCTGTTTGTCACGCTGCCATTGTAAAGCGTCGTCCCGAGATACTCGGTGGGCAGAAATCCAGTTGCACCACCAGCCGAAGCCTGCCAGGCGCCGAACTCGAACGGGGTCATCTCAAACTATGGACATGTCAGTTCTTTGTCCTCTCCAGATTGCGTTTTGGTCTCGCCGAGAGCGAAGCCCAGGCCACGGGACGTACAATGGTGCTGTTCGAGTAAGGCACCTTGATGCCGAAGAATTCCACGTCGTCGTCGGAGAGTCGGTTGGCGACAAACAACGGTAGAGGCGCCGAATGGTTCCGGAAGTTGGTCAGATTTCTGATTCCCGACAGCGTCACGTTCAAGCCTCCATGAGGAGGGGGCAGGAATTCATAACTATACGCACGCCCTAGAAAGTCGGCCACGCTGACATTGAACCCGGCCTTGTATTTAGCTGCAACATCTAGGAATAGCTCCGAGTCATTGGCGGCGTAGACCGAGTTGTTGGGAGGGTTAAAAACTCGGTCGATGTCAGTATGCCAGTCGGCAACCAGGTCGTTGATGGTTGGGAAGTTGTAGGTCGACAGAGACATGCCCGGCCATGCCCCGCCCGACAATCCTGTAATATAGGTCAAGCTCTGGAGGAGCCCTCCGGTCTTCTGGGTGATGGCGTCGGGGAAGCGCGAGTCGAATGCACGCAGGATTCCGATGGCGGTCATTGCAGAGAGCCAGCCTCCTCCGCTGATGGCGACCGACAGGGTAGGCACGCCAGCATTGTTGTCCTTCTTCATTGCGTCGACCAGCTTCGGGACATCTAAGCCGGTGATGTTGAGACGGTCCAGGTAGGCACTGAAGGCCTCGACGACGACCGACTTACGTCCCTGCACCCAAGTCGCCTCTTGCGAAGACAGGCCATTTGCTGGACGGATCCATTGTTGGTGTGCAGGACACTCTGTGCGCAGAGGAGCGTAGCTGGTGAAGTTGACAGCCAGCGAGCCGGAAACGATCCCTAGAGGCGGGTTAGGTGCACGTCCGACAATACCAGTCCAGGCACAGGCACATACCCAATGCGAGGAAGCAAAGAGTGTTGAAGTAATGCAGGTACATTTTCGGTCTCCTCTCTTGCTGTTGATCAGGTCACAGGAGGAAGGGCTAGGGATAGATACATATCTCCGGCCAGCCCTTCCTGAAGGGTTGCACATCTTTATAATCGGTCTCTGCTCTGGTTTTGCGTTATATCCTGTCTTCAGGCCCTCCATTGCCACTCCGCATCAGCCGACCGCTCGTAGGTTGGGAATGGGAATGCTTTCTTTAGAGCAAGCCACCACGAAGTGGGTTGTGGGAGAGGAACCACCAGAATGATGGCGATGCTGGAGTATGACGCGTAGTCTCGCGAAAAGAGACTGACTGAGGTATTGCTATGCCGATCCGTCTCCATCCAACTTTCCACCGGGGCAGGAGGCCTTGGGAGCCTTACTGCAGCAGGCGGACCGCTGCTTCGGTGGAAGTATTCGTGTCAGCCCTCTGAATAGCCCCCATCGTCAAAGCTTGAACTAGGTTGGCAATAGCTTGACTACGCCACAAGTCAAAGTTTGCAGTGTGTAATGCCGTGTGACGAGAGTAGTAGAGGCTGAGAGGACATGTCCGCGCCTCGACGGGCTGGGTCCGTGTCCCAGCGTGTGCTTCCAGTCTGTAGACATGCCTCGCACTATACCACCCTGTCGACGCCTAGCCTGCTTAGACTCCGATCGATAGCGCTCTTTTGAAAAAGACTAAAAGGCATGTACATATGCAGACATGTCATCGCAAGGTTTGGCGTACACGATATTCCCCATACCTCAGCAATAGTGTCGAACAAAGGCGTCGTCATCTTGGGCGCAGTGACACGGTTATATCATTGTTGCCTAGCAAGTCAAATCTCTTCCCAGTGGCAACTCGACGCCGACCTTCAGGCATCTGTAGGCCGATGAGGCTTCTCGGGGCTCTGGCCGGTTTCTGGCCGGGTCTGGATGTCTGGATGTCTGAATGTCTGGATGTGTGGATGTCTGGAGGTCTGGATAGGCTTGAACAGTCAAAAGGTTGAGCTCCCCATCAGCCCAAAGCAGTGGCAGTGGCAGTGGCAGTCCGTAATCAAGCCCGTGTCCCTCTCCTGTAACTCATGGTGATCTCATGAACGCCAGCAGGCCTTTCGAAGATAGAGGCTCGTCTGTCCCAGTCTGTCCCAGTCGCTGTGCCCTCTTCATGTGCATGCAGGGTGAGACGTCCAGAGCCACAGAGGAAGGTAGTTGGTGAAATTGAAATTGCCAGCTTTCTGACATGTATTTATATTTTATATGAACAACTATCCAACTTGTATTTATATTTTATATTCCATATAAAATATACTCATCTCGTCCTTCCACACCTATACACCTCGTAGATTCAAGTGCAGGCGTCCGGTGGCCCTCGCAAAGCTGCCGATCATCCAGTCGATAAAACTTTCGCGACTTCTTTGAATCTCCCGAACGGCTTCATGAAAGGCCTCCTGCACATTGATGTTGGACATGGCCGATGTCTCGAAGAACGGACACATGATATTGTCGGCCAGGCTCTGCCCTTCGGCCGTCGACACCTCCCGGTGCCCTCCCAAATCACACTTGTTGCCCACCAAGATTAGGGGCAGGCGCTCGTCGTTCCGATTCAGAGTCTGATGGAGCCGAGGGATCTGCTCGATGAAATACAACACTTCCTCGTACGAGCTGCGCGACGTAATGCTGTAGACGAGCATGATACTGTCGCACGTCCGGATATGCTCCTCCCACAGGCCCGAATACTCCATCTGGCCCGAGTGGTCGACGATGTCGAGAGACACGCGCTTGCCGTCCACACTGCACTCGGCCCGGTAGCTGTCCTCGATGGTCGGGTCCCAATTATCCCCCGAAGCAAAGATCATTCCGGGATGAAGAAACTGGTGGTCAGAGGTCAGTCAGTACTCAGGACTCGACACTCGACACTCGCGATTCAGGACTCGGCTCTCAACTGGCTTGGATCTACAGATGCAGAATACAGCCGATGGGAACTATGCGACCTGCCACCTGAACATGGGCCTGCACTACAGTCGACTCACCTGAAGTACGAGCGGAGACTTCCCCACCGCACCGCCGCCGAGGAGAATCAATTTATACAGTTGACGCGCGGCTGACGAGGAGCTGCTCGTTTCTGGACCACTAACGGCCTTGTCGTCGGAGACTGGGAACGCAAGGTCCGACTCTGCAGCAGGCAAAGACGAGACAGTGTCAGGGTGTTGCTCGGGCTGCCTGGGCACCCAATCGAGTCGAGAAAAGTTTCTTGGTCTGTTCTGTGGGCGCTGTATCATGAGTCCACTCGTGAGTCCAAGAGACATGTTCGTCGGAGTTGGAGTTGAGGTGCGACTTGCGATTCCCTCTGTGTCAAGTCGATTGACAGGCCCATCCGGCTGTTGCACCTGGACTTGAATGCTGTGGATGTTGCTGTTGCTGTTGCTGTTACTATAGTTGGATGATTCGCCCCCCAGGGGAGAATACCGTGATATCGTTCCGTCGGAGCTGTGTACGAGAGATTCCTGACTGGTTGAAGCTATGGTCGGGAGAGGAGAGCTGGCGGCCGTCTTTTTCTGCATGGTCCGAGCCGCGTCGATGCCGATGCCTCTGGATCGTTGACGGAGGTTTCGAAACATGACCCGCCTATAGGCTCTCGAGTTGGCAATCTCATGATCCAGCGGCATCAACGATTCAGGCGTCTCGTCACATTCTCGATCCGTGTGTATGGCTGTGGTGGAAAAGTTGTCGCTGTGAGTCAGGATGCTGAACCGGAGAGAGCCGGACGGCGTCATGGTCGAAGGTTTCTTGTTCCAAGATATCCGAGATCGCTCGATCAAGTCGTCGAGCGCGAAGATCTGGTCGGTGAGGAGCGAGTGTATTTCGTGGATCGAGGTACTCTGCGAGACGACCAACAGATTGGTGAGCCCGGTTTGGTATCCGTCCAGTTGCGATAGGAGCTCCTCAATGTCCTCGCCCTTCCAGACCGCCTCCAACTTTGCGTCGATCTTCTCCTGGTTCGCAATCTGCTTTCCTGCCGTGGCGCGGAAATCCAGAATATACTCCTCGATCAGGGACAGCGCGCCCTTGCAGCCGATGACGATGGTTTGCAGCACGTGGACGATGCGTTGGTGCTCGTTCTTGAAGGCCACGGCTCCTTGAACGTCGAGTCGCTGGAGTCGGGCCATCGCGGTCTGGATTCCGTGGCACTGCGCCGCCACCGAAGCCATCAACGTGGGAGGCACAATATACTCCTTCTGCACGTCTTGGATGCATTTCATCACTTTGGCGAAATCCGAGAGGAACGTCGGGATTTGAAGCGCGAGATCAGCCACAGTCCTGCACCCTCGTCAGTATCTCATGAACCCTGTATCCGCTGTCACTTGCCGGATCCATACAGTGAGTTGCTGGCAGTTGGGTCGCTAGAGTTGGAATTGGGACTGGGACTGGAACCGGAATCACCGACCGAGGGAGGGAGGGCGTGGTACGGGTCGTCCACTGGTGGATGTGGAACCAAGGTTGACTGGCTGTCTGCCGGGTCGACGGCCTTCGGCGGCGGTTCTGTCTTCATCATCCGCCTGACTCTCTTGTAGACCTTCTCGAAGGTATCGTCACTCTCGGTTTCGAATTTGCACATTGCACTGTGATCCGAGTCGACCGGAATCTGTTCCTCGTGGTTGACGTCGAGGAGAGCGGAATACTTCTCGACAATCTAGCTCCCGATTCAGATTAGGCACAAATCTGATAACACACGGTTTTGGGATGCCCCATACCAGGTTGGAAAAGCCCTTCATCGGCCGCTGCTCATAGAAGCTGTACACTTGGTAGTCGGGTAACTGATGGCGGAAATCGGCGGTCAGCCGCTGAAGGGTCGCCGAGTTCGTTTCGAGCGCCTTTAAGAGACGTGCCGGGGGTCGAGAGGTCACAAACTGGGCCACATTCGCCAGCACTTTCCCGTACGTGGCCTTCTCGCTGCCACGGTGAGGCGTGCCGAGGAAGATGAGACCTCGCGTGGCATCCTTGATGCAGTGGTACCGTGACTCTAGCCGTGCTTGTAGCAGAGCCTGCGGACCGATCAGCCATCAGATGAAATCACCCTCCCCCGAGTTTGGCCGCTGAGATACCTGTTTGACCACGATTCCGCCGAGAGAGTGTGCAATGAATATCAGTGGACGCTGGATCTCCTAGCACAGTATCAACATCTTCTTCCTTCTTGGGTTCATATTGGTGATCTTCTGCACCTCCGGCTCTTCTCTCTTGTCCACCAAACTAGCCAACAAGCTTCTGGCATGATCAATCACTTCCGCCGTCGACTGTCCTAACGCCATGGCCGCATTGTAGCCGAAGGTCATGATACGCGCATTCGGGATCTGCGCGGGGAGGAAGTCTTTCAGCCAGATGGCCTTGGACTTTGGGTGTGTCCAAGTGTGGATGGCGTCGCCGCCCAGGCCGTGGACGGCCACAATACTAAGGTCAGGGTCAGATTTCCGTTAATAAAGAGCCTGAGCAGTGGCTGGCGACACCTCTCGAGCCTTGAGGAGGGACTTACTCAACGGCGGGCGATGCGACGACATCTACGGGAGAATACACAATGGAGAGCACCATCCCGAGAAGCGTCCAACATCCAGCATCGACAATCCAGTACCAGTAGGATTGAGGTCAAGACAGTTTTTACCCACCTCAAAGAAGGTCATGGTAACAGGTGGCCTGTAAGTACCAAGTACCGCCGGGACTGTGACAAGGTCGACAACTGAGACATCTCGAGCCGTGCAGCGGCAGGGCAGGGAAGGGCCGCTTGGCAGCTGCGAGGCTCATGCTGTCAGGCTGAGCACCGCCGTCCAGAGGAGGAGAGGAGGAGGCGGGAGGGGGGCGCTACGCAGGCGCAGGCACAGGCACAGGGATGGTAAAATGTGACAACGCCAATATCAATATCACGCGCCGAGATCCAATGAAGACGCGTAAAGCGGTCAGCCACCAAGCCACGTGACGTAGCCTTCCTTGTACTGGCGACAAGACGGTGCGCACCCATTAATTGATTGAGGATGGGAAACGAGAAACGAGAAACAAGAAACAAGAAACAAGAATGCAGAAAGAAGAAAGAAGAAAGATCAAAATCATGGGCACTGTCAAGAACGCAATAAATGCAGACAGGGGGTGTGAAACACCTTGCATGTCCTCAATCGAGAAAGTCGCCGCCAGTCTCCTTCAAGATCAACTCGTACTCGGGCTTGAACTGCATGTACATGACCTCGGGAGAGCCGGTCTGCTTCTTGGTGTACTCGGCCTCCTCCTTGCCGACATAGGTCTTTGTGACGTGGTTCGACGCGACCATGTTGGTCACGATGACTTGGTTCTGGCACGCCCGTTCCAGGGCAATGAAGAAAGCCGCGGCTTCATCGACCGTGCCCCCAGCCGTTAACAGGCCGTGGTTCTGCAGGATGATGTTCTTGTTGGTCGGCCCCAGGGCGGCGGCAATGTGCGCTCCCTCCTCCTTGGCAAAGACCACGCCTCCGAACCCGGCGTAGACGGCCAAATCGTTGTAGAACATGCATGAGTCTGGATCGAGAGCAGGTCAGAGTCAGAACGGAAGGAAACACAACGAACTCCTGCCAGTTAGAGGCCCGGCAAATCAAAGGCTCTCGCTCTCACCTTGATTCAACATCTCGATGGGCTTGCCGAACGTCGACCAAGCTCGACCGTACGGACTATGCATGTGACATGCCGCATTGATGTCCGGACGCGCCTTGTGGATCTGGCTGTGAATGATAAACCCGGCAGTGTTGACGGGCTGGTTGTTGCCGCCCACTTGGTTGCCGTCCTCGTCGACCTGCACCATGTCGGACACCTTCAGCATGCCGAAATGTACTCCATAGGGGTTGATCCAGAAGGTGTTCGGGTCAACAGGGTCTGCAGGCTCCAAGATGAGTAAGCACACTGACGGGGGAGGTCACCAGGAAAGAGTAAGGAGTATGACGGTGGTGGTGGGAGAGGCAACCAGGAAGGAGTAAGGCGTATGCCTCGAAACCCCTAAGCCCTACCTCGAAGACTAATATGTCCGCTTGAACCATCTGCATATCCGAGTTTGGCGAAGACTCGAAACGCTCCGGCCATATGCTCGAGCTGCCATCTTCGTTCTTCCTCTTTGGTCGCTGGCGTCGGAATGTAGTGTAGCCGCCGGCGCCCAGATGAAGGTTCGGATGTCGTGTTCAGGGCCGAGCGGGGTGCGGCAGCTGGGGCCACAGCCTTGGACGATTGTGAGACAGGGGTGGCGGGAGATGTGGTGGTGGTAGTCGTAGACATGCTGGACACTGAACAGCGTGAGGGCAAGGGATGAAAACACAGCTCTTTCCTTGGTGTTGGTGAACAAAAGCCTCTCTCCTTGGTGTTGGCGAACAGAAGCCTCTCTCGAGATCCTTGTTTGCGTGACGGGCAAGCCTCGGGGTCAAAAAGGTGACATGGTGCAAATCTGCGTGCCCAGTGTTTTTTTGTCTCCCAGAGGCGTGGGATTCGGATTCAAGCATTGGATCTTCTTGGCTGGTGGGTATTGAATTGGAATCCACATCCACCTCAGTCTTTAGAAGATGGTCGCCGCCAAATCGCACGGGCATGGGCTTGGGAGGGGGGGGGGGAGTGAAGAGGTGAGGGGATATGTAAGGAGGAGAGCGTTCGGCCTTCTCCAGGTGCGGTCAACTCCATATATCAAACTTAGGCACTAACTTGGGCATTCCCAGCCTTGTTCTTAACCAGAGGGCTAATACGGAGTCTAGGTATAGGTATAGGCATACTGTATAGTCTGGGCTCCCCCCGTACCCCTTTGATAGCGAACATGGAATATTTCAACCTTTGAAATAATCTAGTAACCCCTGAACTCCACATGGAGGGATATGGACGCCAATGGAGTGCATGTTATCTCGTTTCTTTGTACTCCGTACGTCGTTGGAGAGTCAGTGCCCATGACTGGACGAGGTCTTGACGGACGTGGTCTTGACTGGACGAGGTCTGGACCTAATTCGGCCATCCCACTGTCTAAAGAGACTGGAGGGCTTAGGCTCTACATCTGCCGGACATGCTTCATACTATGTATGTACCCCTAGCCCGAACCCTAACCCTATGCCATGGAGACTTTGGCATCCTAGAATGTACTGCCAGTGTCTTCCGACATCCGGAAATGTACTGTCCTGCCGTCCAGGCATTGACCGCGTATACGAGTGCTATATGGAGTATAGAAAAGCCGGATTGAGCAGAGACCCAGTAAGTTGGTATCTTTGTATGTGATTGTATCTACATACCCCATGTCATCCGCTATGCGATAAATCCAGATATGCATCCTGCATCATGCATCCTGCTCGTGCATCCTGATCCCTGCAGTGGACCATACATATATACTTACATGGTATGTATATGTGTATGTGTGTGTGTGTGTGTGTGTGTGTGTGTGTGTGTGTGTGCCATTTGATTCATCAGATCCAGTCACAACCACAGTCACGATCGCGGACCTTTCTTCCTTTCTTCTTGCTTTTCTTCTGTTCTGTTTCTATATCCTCTGACCTCTCCCTGCAATCTGCAGGGTCAATACAAGCTGTAGGGCTAATACAACAATCCCAACAACTCGACAACGGTATATTTCTCAATGTCATCGACCACACTCTTGATCCTACGGGCGCGCTCCTCCCCTAGCACGGGATTGACCAGACTGAAGAACTTGGCGTCGACCTGGTCCCTGGTGAAGGGATGCTGAGCCTCGCCCAGCGGATAGGGGATGTCGACCTCGACCGGGTCGCCGTGGCCGTCGGCGTATTCGACGCGGATCTTGGAGCCGAACTGCTTGATGGACGGGTCGGCGACGCAGACGATCTTGTCGGCGAGGGCGCGGATGGCCGGGTCGCGAAGCCGGTCGGGCTCGTAGCACCGCACGCCGTTGTCCGAGCCGTACAGGAAACTGTTGGCCGTGGTGAAGTAGGCCGAGAACTGGGCGTCGACCATGTTCTCCGGGTGGATCTTGTTAGGGGTGGGGGCGCCGACGACGAGGAGGTTGTTGGGGCTCAGGGACAGAGTGATTCTTTTGACTTGGGGAGGGCCCAGACTCTGGCTTCTGTCGCTGTCCCGGTCCCGCCCCAACTTGGCCGCGTGCTCGATGAACCCGTGGGTCATGCGACAGGCCGGAAAGGGTTTCAGCGAGGTCTCAAGGAACTCCCAGCGCACGGCCAGATCGGCGACCAGATAGTGCAGGTCTTTGTCTTGCTTGGGGCTGTAGGCGTGCAGGAAGCCGAACTTGGCGTCCTCGAGGATGCTGGCGGCGCCGACCACGCCGGCCTCGGCCAGGGCCACGCACACAAAGGCGTCGTGCACCGCGAACCCCGGGTGCAGTCGTTTGTTCCAGCTGCCGTTGGCCAGGTACTGCATCGACCCGGCCGCCTTGGACCCGGCGAGCCCGAAGGCGTCTGCCACCGTCGCCGCCGGCAGCCGCTTGAGCACGGCGATGGTGGCCACCGCGCCGAAGATGCCCGCCGTCGACGTGTTGTGGAACCCGCGCGCGTACGCTTCGTTGCCCAGCTCGCGGCCCAGCCGGCATGTGATTTCGTAGCCGACGGCGACGGCGAGCAGGAAACGGTCGATGTCAATGTCGGTGTCGATGTCGCTGTGGCTCAGCACTTCCGCCTGGCTCAAGCCCGCCCCGAACGCCGTCACGCCCGCATGCAGCGTGCCCGGCGCGTACGTGTCGTCAAAGTCCAGCGAGTGGCCGAGCGCGGCGTTCAACAGGCCCGCGTACGCCGGCGTCCAGCCTCGCCCCTTGCCCAGCACCGTGCAGCTGGAGCTGTTCTTTGTGTCCGTGTCTGTCTGGCCGCCCAGCGCCCGCACCGCCCGGCAGATGGGTTCGGTCGAGTCTGACGTCTGGCTGGCCGCGAGCGTGACCCCGATGAAGTCGAGCAGGAACTCTTTCAGCCGGTCTCGCACCTGCGCAGTCAGGGCGGCGGGCTGCACATTGGCCACGAAGTCGGCGAAGATGCGGGTGACGGGGACGGGGACGTTGCCATCGTTGTTGGCAACATCATTCCCGGTCCCGGTCCCGGTCCCATTAGACAAAGACATGAGAGGCCACCGGGGGTCAATCCAAGTTGACGATTAATCAATCAACCAAATCAGAGGGATGGATGGGATTGAACTGCGCCAATGATGAATTGACTTTTGCCGATTCAAAATATGAATATGAATATGAATATGAATGGCAAGCAAGCAATTCCTGCCCTGATTCCTGCGACAATAACTATAGATACAGCACTGTACTGTAGACGGGACGGAGTACAGAGACTAGGTAAGGTAAGTCGACGACACACGGTGTGGTCGTAGTCAGGACGCATTCGAGATGGAGATGGAGATGCCAGAGACCAGAAACTCCAACTTTCTTCGAGCACATCCTCGGGCTTGGTCTCTCGAAAGTCTGCCCAGTGGCGCAACCCCTCATTGTCAGCGGTTGCGAGGCACTCTTATCGGCCTCGGATCTCGCTCTGGCGTCTGCCGTCTGCCGCCTTCCCCGTTTGGGGGTTGGCCGGCCTCGTCTCGGAACCTGCCCTCGTCGAGAATCTCCGAGAGGCGCCGTTATCGGCCTTGCCGGTCTGCCTGCCATTCATTAGTCATGAGCCATCATTATTGCCAATGTACGGATATTGTCGTTTTGATTCCCAGCTAGACTTCGAGTTCGACTTCTCGGAAACACCGGCCACTGTGCGGAGTCTGGAGTATGAAAGATCTAGCCTACTTCGTAAAGGTAGTCAGTCATCCCGAACGCCAATGCCAACCGAAAGGAAAGGGTCGATTGGTCTCGAATCCTCGCTCCTTTGGTTTATATACTTCTGACCCCTATCCCCCTATCCCTGTGGATCTGGTCCAAGGCTCTCCCTAAGTTCTTTCCATATATACGAGGTTCGGGTACGAGAACAAGAACGAGAATAAGAACAAGAATAAGAATAAGAACAGGAACAAGAACAGGAAGGAGCCTTTCAACCGCACTCATTTTAGATTTGTGGTTTTATAGCTCCTTGGGTCGATTTGACTTGTATGTGTTCAGATAAGCAAAGCAACTGAGTTCCCTTGGCGATACGGATCCTGTGTATCGCATGCGTGATTCAATTACATCCATGTCAGGTTTGGTCTAACCTGCTCTGATGGCTCCCTGACGGTCCATTGCGGTTTCCCGATGCCTCATTCACGTGCTTATGTCACGCGTGCTCATGCTTCCTCTTCCTGACGCTTCATCTTCCTCATGCTTCCTCTTCCTGACGATTCAGTCACTCCATGGATGACCAGCCAGGGTCGAATCAGATACTACTACTACCTACCCCCACCAGTAGCCCAGCCCGCCTATGAAGCCAACGTTTCTGGCGTCAGCTTCAAGAGCGCAATGTTGCTCCCTTCACGGGCCAGGTCGTCTCTTCTCGACGAACTCAGAGGATCCAAGTATGGCCGTTCGCCCAGGCTGACGGCGCGCTGGCCCGTTCGTGTCCCGAGACCTTGATAGTCTGGTGTGGCGGCATGGTATGTGGACCGACTATAGAGAGTGGGTGGGTGGTTAGTTTTGTTTGGCTGAGTTGGCCATGAAGAAGAACAGAGGAAATTGGTGGACAGGACAGGACAGGACAAGACAGGACAGGACAGGACAGGGCAAGACAGGACAGGACAGGACAGGACAGGACAGGACAGGACAGGACAGGATAGGCAGGGCAAGCCAAGGCAAGGCAAATCACAGGACAGGACAGGGCAAACCAAGGCAAGGCAAATCAACAGGACAGGACAGGACAGGCAAGCCAACCCAAGGCAAATCAACTTACTTGTCCCAAATCACCAGATCGTTCGGGTTGTCCCAGTGCACTCGGACCTGCAGATCGTGGTTCTCGACAATCAGGCGTAGGAACCAGTTCAACAGGGCCTGCGACTCCTCCTCGGTGACGCCGTTGATGTGCTGCACATGGTGGCCGACGGCAAAGACCGACTTCCAGCCCGTGACGGGATTGGTGCGGATGACGGGGTGGATGGCCTCGAGCTGGGGGCCGACGTTCTCGGGCGCGCCGCGCTCCTGTTCGTACAGCTTGTAGCCGTTGATGGCGGCGGCCTTGCCGAACTTGGGCTGGCCGTACGTGGCGGTCAACGACTCCAGCAGCGAGCGGATCGGGGGCGAGATGCGATCGTAGACGTCGTAGCCTGATGCAAATAGGGTGTCTGGGGTTACGTTAGCCGGAATCCGTAACCCAGTGTTATTCGACCGTGACAGTGACAGGATGCTGGTGTGTAAGATGCAACCAGTACAGTACTACTGGCCATCGGGGGTCTGTGGTTTGTGGTCTGGGGTCTGGAGTCTAGACTCTGGATCGGTATGGATATATGGATATTATATGTAACATACCTCCGCCTGTCTCGGGAAGCTTGGTCAGTCGCAGGGCGGCATAGTCACTCGGCACCCTCTCAAACGTAATGTCCGAGTGCCACTGGTCGATGTTGCTGGACTTGATGACCTCGCGGTCCTGCACGCCCTTGAAGATGATGCGGCCTCGCGTCGAGTCGATCACGCTGATCTCGTTGTCTCGCTTCTGGCCCTGGCCCTGGTCGGCCGGCGCGATGTTGACCGTCGGATGGATGTGCAGTTTCGACGTGCTGGGCTTGCCGGACAGCTCGCCCAGTCGCTGCACCAGCTGCTTCTGCAGGTCGTTGTCCAGGGCATCCTGTTGGCGGAAGACGACGACGTTGCGGCGGGAGACTGTTTCATTCATTGTGTAAGTTTGTGGTATAAAGTGTTTGATTCATCTGTGAGCTTGTGGTACAAAGTGTTTCATTCATTCTGTGAGCTTGTGGTATAAACTTGTAGTATGTAGATGGTCGTAATGCATTTTGGTCAAACACAGTATAAAAATAAATATAAATGAAATCGTAGGGCACTGGAACTTACTGGTGATGGCCAGGTCTCGCAGCAGCTCGTCCGAGTTGGGAGCATTCAGCCAGTCTACCAGGTTGACATTCTTGAACTCGGTGCCAATCACGGGAGTCAGGTCTCTGCGTTCAAACTGGTCCAGGGCACCGCTCAATTTCAATGGCTTGCGGTGTTGGTGTTGTTTTTGTGGCGTGGCCGTGGACTGGCTGGTTCCGATGTCATCGTGAGCCACGGATGGAGCCATGTTGTATGTTGTATGTTGTGCTGGGTTGTCTTGGTGTTGTATGTTGTAGGTTGTATATTGTGCTGGGTTGTCTTGGGATCGTTGATGATAATTTATGCCCTGGTCGGGATACCTGGTCGTATTTGGTTGATGTGATGACACAAGATGGGAAACTCTACCAGGTCAGTCGCCCCGCGTAGACCAGTTCAGCTTCCGCGACAGTATTGTCAGAGTCTGTGTATATGTACAGTTCAGCTTCAGCACCAATATACAACACTGTCAGCGTATATGTATATGCGTAGTATTATTGTGCCGTCCCAACTTCAAGTTATAGGTATACTGTATGCCGTCTCGCTTGGTAGTGGAGACTGGAGACTGGAGACTGGGCTCTTCTCTTCTGGAGATGTGGAATATGGCATCATCCGCCCTACTTATTGCACAAGCCACGGCCGCCCCCCTGGCTCCCAGGGCCCGACGGGCGACGGCACACGATGCTACTGAGTAATTGTATCTAGATGGCACTGACTAGTGCTTCCTTAGTACTTACAGTAGTATGGACTGGATTTGCCGAGACAAGACAAGTCAGAAGCTGAAGTGGTGAAAGTTTGCTTATCACATATCATCACCATATCCACTACTACACATCAATCATGAACCCTTAATCCTTGGCCCTTAGTCCTCATCCGATGCGCGTCTTCAGTCCTCATCCGACGCGCGTGTAGTAGGTAGGAGGACAGGACGGCAAAAGACACGCGATCCTCTTGGAGATGCAGTACTACGACTGTTACTAAGGAGCTTGCTGTACACTGTACTCGTCCTGTTCGGCCATCTGGTGTCTACTCTGTAGCGACCCGTTCGTACCCTTCCTGTACGTAGCTACCCGTTCGCACCCTTCCTGTACGTAACCTGCCTGGCGTTGCTATTGGAGATCGCTGAACCGAAGAGTACATTTGAGGGTTATAGGGAATGGAATGATACTCGCAACAATGGTCCAGTCTAATCTAGTCTAGTCTCGCTTTTGTAAACATATACTGTCCTTCAGCCGACCTCATCTCGATGAGTGACAGGCGTGTCTCCAACCGTGGCAACAGATTCGCCTTCAGTCATAGGATATAGCTATAACTATAACTATAACTTGGCCAGCGCCCGACGCCGCGACACAGACCGAGGGTCCAGATATGGCTTCTCGCCGATCGAGACAACGCGGTTCCCGGCACGGGGGGCATCATAGTCGCTTCGATCATGTTAGCAAAGCCAAAGCCACAGAAACGGGAGCGGGAGCTCAAGCTAAGCACAAGCTCAAGGGGATGGAATTGGAATCGGACGCCACTTACAAGGTCGCGGTGTGGAAGCATGAGCGACTAGATGAGAGAGAAAGAGTGAGTCAGTGAATGACAGGTCAATAGACAAAAGACAAGTGACAATAGTCCACCGACAAACAGATGCCGGGCACGGAGACGGAGACGGAGACGGATACTCACTTGTCCCAGATGGCAATGTCGTTCTTGTTCCACCTGAAGCGGACTTGGAGGTCGTGATTCTCAGCCACGAGTTGCAGAACTAGGTAGGATCTCATTAGTATATCGTGTATGAAACCGTGTATCCATGTAGCAAAACCCATGTATGACGGATGCATCGGGACGTAGCCGGAGCCAGAAGACACAACATACAGTATGCTTTGAGGATTTGATCTTCACGCGGGGTGACATTGTCGAACTGCCCGTCTTGTACCTGATGGCCAGCGGCCACAAGGCTCTTCCATCTATATGTGATCCGTGAGCAATGAACGGCATGCGCAGATTGAGTGAGAGTGAGAGTGAGAGTGAGAGTGAGAGTGATTGTCTGAGATCTGAGAAGGTACACAGAACATAGCACATAGTACATACCCAGTCACAGGATTGGTGCGCACCACAGGACTGCCAGAGAAGATTGTAGTCAGCACGGTCTGGTTCAGCTGGCCTGAAACAAAACAGCTTCAAGGTCACCCTGCAGAGTCAAGTACGTACTGGGTGGCCTCGAAGTCAAGTCCTTTGTTGTCGGGCGAACCCCGATCGTGGTCGATCACATATACGTCGGATCCTCGAGCCTTTCGTATCAACCCAGCCTACACGGTTCATGTCAATGTTAGCTTAGTCGATGCACATCGCCTTTCGTTCCATGAGACGTACATTGCGGTGAGTGGCCGTCAACGACTCGGCGAAGCGTTTCCAGGCCGGAGACAGCCGATCATATGCTTCGTACCCGGACGCCCAGATGGTATCCCCTCCAGACTCTGGGAGGACGACCATCTTCAGGATGGCATAGTCTGAAGGAACATGCTCGAACGTGATGCTAAAGGATAGACACACACACAGTCAGATTAGTGCTTGGTTCTCCCTTGGGGCGGTGATTGATCATTGATCATTGATATTGACCCTGATCCTGATCCGCGAGATGGGATCAAGTTCATATGAGTTCATGTTCTCTGAACGATGGGTGATACATACTCGGCATGCCATAATGTGCTGGCCAAAGGCTTCAAGCTGGACTTGTGCGCCTCATGGGAGTTTTTGGCACTCTGGATCCTTGTCAGTCTCGCTGGAAATGAAAATTTGTCGTGTTGGGATCGGGGATTCGCCATGGTGTTGGTGCAGTACGGCACTTACGGCGGAAGAAATCACCATGACCTCCTCGTCGGCTTTCTTCTCTCCATCGATGGGTGATTGCGATTTCTTGTCTACCAGGGCGTGGCGGTGAAGCTTGGAGGTTTTCGGCTTGCCGGTGAGCTCTCCCAGCTTCTGGCCCAGGACCTTCTGGTCGTTCAGCTGTAAGTCCTGATTCCTGAAGAACAGAACCCCCCGTTGAGACACTGATCACACTTGTTAGCCATCACACCCACATCGACCCTGATCAGCAGATCAGTCAAACATCAGATACGCACCTAAAATGGCCAAGTCCCGGATCTTGCGATCGTCCCCAAGCAGCGAACTCAGCTGTAGAGTGGGAAACTCCCTCCCAATGACCGGGGTGAGGTCAAAGGATTGGTAACCATCTAGGGAACCCGAGTATTGGAGAGGACGTCGTGGCTGCTCGGTGGTGGTCGACATCTTTGGGTTTGGCGGGCTTGGGCTTGGGCTTGTGGTCGCTGGTCACTTGGACGATTCACGTTTTACGTTCACGTTCACGGCTCACCTTCATAATCACTGAGAGTTTGTATTGTAGTAGTGGCGACATGGCCAAGTATAAGGCAGAGACCCAGACCTGATGGACTTGCGCGCGCCATCGGGAGCGGATCGGTACTTCTCCATCATCAACAAACACCTCTCGCGTGTCGACGTACCCGTACGGGATGGCCGAAGGCTGAGGGGCTCCTGAGGCCTGAGGCTTAGGCCCATTATTGCAAGGGGGTTGAGGTGGTGGACGTGGGACAAATCACACCATCCCGCCCGAAAGTGACGTGCTCAGAGCCTCCCAAGCCCAGCGCCCAATACCACCACGACTACTCTGTAGTAGGCAGTATACTCCGGCCTACTCTTGCAGATCTAGGCTCTTGGAACCATACTCCGTACACGGGAGACAAATCATGGTGGATCGTGCAGGCAAGGCGTGCTCATAATGGGCATGTCGACCTCGTCTGGCCGTGTCCCGACGGCTCAGGCACACGACTCCGTCGGAACAAGCAATGCCATAGTGGGCCTAAATCACCTCACCGGGGTCCCCAGTGTAAATTCGTAAGATGCAGCATTGCTGTATGGTCTGTCCATGGCAGGGAGGGTAGATCTAGAAGAAAGTCAAGCGGCAGCGCCCCCTGGTAGTGCCAGCCTGCTGGGGTGGATATATATACACATAGATATACATATATAATAAAGCGTGGGCAGCGAGGCGAGGGGATACCACGAGACGACCACCCTAGGTATCCATCTGTGATCACGTCTCTGCTTGCAGCCGCAGTCAACAACAACAATGGCTTCGGTCCAGCTGCAAGAGAACGTGCCACGCGCCCAGATCGACCATGTTGCACCTAGCGGGGTGGTGGCGGGCCAGGACGTCTCGACGAAAAATCGCACCTGGAAGAGCTATCTTTGGGATACGTGGGACAAGACAGCAGAGGTAGGTACAAGTGTGTGTGGATGTTGGGTACCTGTCCTGTACACAGTACCTGATCCGGTTGCGACTGCCACTACGACTGCTACTACGACGAGAAGCAAAAAGCCAGTGCTGACCGTCTCCCAGGAGAGGCGATTGTTGTTCAAGGTGGACATCACGCTCGTGACATTTGGCTGCTTGGGCACCTTTATCAAGTTCCTCGATCGGTGCGTGGCACAAAGCCAGATCCAATTCCAGATCCAGTTCTCTATGAGGCTGAGGCGAAACCCAAAGCCTTCTTCTAACCTGGGACAGGTCAAATTTGAATACGGCGTTCGTGTCAGGCATGAAAGAGGACCTTTCTCTCTATCAGAATGTGCGTGGTCCTGGTCCAGCCGACCGACAAGAAACTTGCTAACATTCGCACAGCAACTCAACTATGCCAACGTAAGTCTCGCAAACAACATCAACATATTCTAGGACGTGAGACTGAAGGAGAGACAGACTTCTTACAGCGTTGCTTCGGTATTTCCTCCCTCCCTTCAATTTCCATGGAGATGGAGGGTAAGCTGACACGCCACGCATGCACCCAGATCATTGCTCTTGTGCCGACCAACCTGATTCTCACGCGAACAAACCCGAGATATTTCATCCCGTACGTTCGGACCCCTGAGAGCATTGAGCTTGAGCTTGAGCTTCCCATACAAATGGCTGACGTTTCTTTCGCAGCTTTCTGGAAGTTGGATGGACCATATGGTACGCGGCTTGAGGTGATCCCGATCCCAATCCCAATCCCAGACCGCTAACGAGGCGCGACAGTACCTTCTGCCAGGCAAAAATGACCAAAGCAGAACACATGTACGTGATCAGAGCAATTCTGGCCATCTTTGAAACGTAAGCTGTTCCGCCCCCCTGTCCCCTCTCCCCTCTTCCATTCCAAGTCCAAATCATGCAGGTGAAGGTAGTCAAGCCTGACTAACTTTGACTTGTATACTCGCAGAGGCCATTACTCCGCCAGTAGGATCAATCCAGTCTAATCCATGAGGGAGGCGTTATGATTCTCTAACTCACCGCAGTCATGTTTCTTTGCGGCTCGTGGTATCAAAAGGGCGAACTAGCTCGTGTGAGTTCCAGTCCCATCTCCATCTCCCAACTCCCATCTCCCATCTCCCATGTATTGAAGCGTGTTGTGAAAAAAGAAGCGTGTTGTAAATAAAGCAGCGTGTTTTGAAAAGCAGCTAACCAAATTTGGACTAGCGCATGAGCATCGTCAACATGGCAGCGCAGGCAGGCCCAATGTTCTCTGCATATCTCCAGGGTATGTGATTTGAAGTCGACGAGACGACGGCATCCCCATGAACTTTTCCAAGTTCAAGTTCAAATACTGATCAACACGCCTCAGCTGCGGCATATTCTGGCCTCAATGGCGTCCAGGGCATGGCCGGATGGCAATGGGTAAGTCTGACCGTCAAGTCAAAGTGTCCATCACAGCCTAATACCAGCATAGTTGTTCATTATTGACGGCATCATCTCCATCGGGATCATCATTCCGCAACTGTTTCTGCTACCAGAGGTTCCTTCCCGTCTGACGCCCAATTTCATGTTCTCGGAGCAGGTATGGATGGCATCACGTTCTGTCCTCCGGGACGACCGCTCATTCACACGTGTCTAGGAGATCGAGTTGGCAAGAGACCGGAAGCCAAAGGAAGGTCGCGTCAGACAAGGGGCGTTTACTCGGGCTCAAGTAGGTTGCCTTACCGTGACCGTGACCAGGACCAGGACACTGGATTCAATCGGTGGAAATGTCTGGCTCTTGCTGACCTTAGTAGATATGGAGATGGTTCACCACACCCGAGATCTGGATTCTTTGGCTCATCGCTGCGTCAGTATTCCCTTCAACAACACCCGAAGGATGGAGCCTATCGCTCGAGCATCCTCTAGACTCCTCTCTTACTAACCAGCATCCGTCGACAGGTCGCAAAACATTGGATATTTGCCTAACCAGTCCATGGCCTTCTGGTTCAAAGCGTGGAATTCCATCAAGAAGGGATCCTTTACCGTGCAACAAATCAGTATGTTATGTTGATGCGTCTATATCACGAATTGCTGTCTCAGCCTCATGGAAGTTGAGTTGGTACTGATAACATACGTGTGAAGACAACTATACCACCCCCTTATACGCCACTACAATCACAGTCACCACCTTGATGGCTTGGGCCAGTCAGTTGAAATGCCCCCAGTCCACAGGGACCCCTGCTGATAGAGTCCAGGTGATACAATCTGCAAAGGTCGCCGCTGGCCCATGCTGCTCGTGGGCGCGACCGTCAACTTTGTGGTCTGTATCCTTCTAGCCACCACGCCCGTGTTCCCCAAGAACCGAGCATTCCGATGGTTTCTCTACTATCAGACTGGATGGGGAGAAGCGTCGAATTGGTGAGTTTCAGCTGCAGTGGTGCCACTCACTGTCACTCTCAGCCGCAAGCTACAGAAGCTGACCCGAGTCTCTATTTCTAGTATGTTTTGGGCATGGACGAATGAAATCTTGTGAGTCGAGCTCGCCATCGCCTTGCGTTCCGCAACTCTTGGGCGGCCACTAGTTCTGAGAAAGGCTTTGGCCATCGCTAACAGACAGCTATAGGGCGGGAGACCCTGCCACGCGTGCCTTTGCAGGCGCTGGTCTGCAGGTATGGTCACAAGTGTTTGCCGCAACCATGTAAGTGTTCTCTCTGGTTTGGAAAGCTCGTACGCTCGGAAACATGGCCTGATTGTCAATGTCAATTTCTATTTCTAGTCCTCTGGCCGTGTTCAAAACAGTCGACCAACCGGCCGTCAGAAAGGGTAACTTCACGGCCGCTGGGTTTTGGATTGTCCAGATCATCTGCTCCCTCACTCTGGCGTACATGCTGCACTCGAAGGCGAAACGGCGTCAATCCGACCCGTTGGCGGGCCCTACTGCGCTCGATGTCAGTCAGGCTGAAGACTCGGACGATGCGCCTGACAAAGGATTGAAGAGTCAGGTCAAATCAGATGTCACGGCGGTTTGAGTGTGGTGCTATAGTCTTTATTATCGGCCGGTTGAGAAGGACAGATTCTGGGGTTCAATGCGATGGCCCCTAGTAGGCCATCACCTGCCTTCCCTTCGCCTCAATGGGTGTCCGGCTGCGGTGCATTGCCAGTGGTCTTGTCCACCATACATAAGGAGAGCATGTGCCGACACCGTCGAATATAAACAAGAAGAGCACGTGCCGGTACCATCGCCATGTTCCTTAGCAGAGGCAGGCAATATTCAATCTTTCATGAATGCCATTGATGGTGATCAAGAACTGTGACTGCTCATGATCAACATGTCTGTCGTGTTCCCCATTTCCGAGGCTACCACTAGTGACTCCTCGCCCGTGACCGTGTGCTCTTACAAGCTCGTCTTCTCTGCATCTCATAGACAAGAAGCCTGGAACGCTGGAAATTCTTATCCCAGTGACCTTGCCGTGTGAGGTGTTCTTACTATACCACTCGGGATTGTTTGGAAAAATCGTCTGATCACTGTCGTCTCTACTTTCATCTATCTATATAGTCAGGATCCCCGCAGGCCATCTCATGATCTCAGGCCCCATACTAGACATCAAGGAACTGGAATTTTCAACTCTACTTCCAAGAAGGACGCGTAGAGTAGTGCAGCTCAGTTCGAAATGACGAATGACGAATGGCGAATCACAAATAGCAAGTCACATTGAGGCGCGTTGGAGCGTCGCAGTCGCATCCTGACATATGGCCCAGACCTCAGGCCAGACGGACACAGATACGATACCGTCCGGCTGGAGAGATCCCGTCGGTTGAGCAGAATCCACAGACAAAGGCCTAAGCCCCATATTTTGGCATTCGCCATTCAAGCCGCCTATTGCGCCTTCGCGGTATATCGCTTGGCGCGGTGGAGACGGCCGCTGCATGTGAAGCCTGTCCTTGGAAAGTACTCTGTACTCGAATATAAATACTGACGGACACGTGTTTCATGGTCTAGAAAAGCGTTATAGACTCTGTGGTGGGTTCTTGTTCTTTTTGGTTGTGATTGTGTCGTTGGGTACATCATGGTCGCCAATATCAAGGCCGTGGCGGTCATCGGCGCTGGGCCGGCTGGAGCCATCACGATCGATGCACTGGCGGAGGAGAAGAAATTCGACGTGATTCGAGTGTTTGAGAGGCGGGAGAAAGCGGGCGGAATATGGTAGGGAAGATTGTTTGATTGTCGATTGTTGATTGTTGTTTGTTGCAACAACAATCATGGTCTGGTCGGACTTGGACTTGGACTTGGGCTCTGACAGACACGGCGTGCCAGGATCGGCGACACCGATATACGTCCCAAGTTGGCTTCTCTTCGCCCGCTGTTGGAACAAACAGCCGATCAGCCAGTCCCGATCCCATCCCAGCTCCCCACTATCACACCTCAGGAGCCCCGAATCAACAGTGCTGAACACCGCTATACGTATACGCCAGTCTACCCGGGCATGATCAGCAACATCGATGAGCGGATCATGGCCTACACCAAAGAGCCGTTTCCGCTACCCCGGGACCCAGTCACCAACCAACCGATAGATCAGAGAGCGCCGTTTCGAAACAGCGAGATCGTGCGTGAATGGGTCGAGAGCTTGTTCGATCGCAAGGGGTACCGCCACCAGGTCGAGTACAATACGTCGGTGGAGCGAGCAGTCAAGGAGGGCTCGAAATGGGTCTTGACCCTGAGGAAAACCCTCCCCGGCGGCAAGCACAACTATTGGTGGCAGGAGACCTTCGACGCCCTCGTCGTCGCCAGCGGCCACTACAGCATCCCGCGCTTCTCTCCTGTCCCCGGACTGGCGGAATTCGAGCAGAACCATCCTGGGAGCGTTGAGCACAGCAAGATCTACCGCGGACCGGAACGGTATCGCGGGAAGGTAAGTCAAGTGGTGGGGACGACGTTCGTAGAGATGGTTCTGACGTGACCGGGCACACAGACGGTCATCACAGTCGGCGCTTCTGTGTCGGCAACCGACATTACCAGAGCGATTGTCAAGGTTGCAAAGTCGCCCGTGTACGCATCAATCCGAGAACCGCACCGGGTCTACGGCACCGTGCCATTCGAACACCCACAAATCTCGCTGAAGCCCACCATCTCGCACGTGTCGACATCTCCGAACAGTCGGACCGTCTTCTTCTCCGACGGCAGCAAGGTCGAGAACGTGGACCACATCATCTTTGGAACCGGCTACGACTTCAGCTTGCCGTTCCTCCCCTCGGTGAAAGTGGTCAATCGCAGGATCCCGGGCACCTACCAGCACATCTTCATGCAAGATGATCCCACTCTCGCATTTGTCGGCGGGGTTAGTGTTTTCACCCCATTTGCTGGCGGCTCTGGTACATACTGACCGCGAGATAGGTTTCGGCGGGCTTCACATTCCTCGTCTTTGAGTGGCAGGCAGTGGTGGTGGCTAGGTTTTTGGCTGGACGCATCACTCTTCCCTCGCGCGAGGTCCAGAAGAAATGGGAGACCGACCGTCTGGCCAAACGGGGCGACGGTCAGCCATTCTTCAAAGTCGCCCCGGATTTTGAAGAATACTTTGAAGATCTCCGCAAGTTGGCTGGCGATCCGGCCCCTGGCACGCCGGGAAGACGACTCATCAGGTGGAACCCGGCTTGGTTGGGCATTGCCGAGCAGACCATGCAAGAGAGGATTGAAAAATGGCGCCAGATCGCAAAGGAAACCGAAGACCAGCTGAAGGCTGAGGCTGAGGCTGAGGCTGACCGCCAGAAACGGCCGACATTGGCTAGGCTGTGATCTTCGCTTCTTGCTTCTTCTGCTCAGCCAGCGCGGACTGGTGTGGTGCTAGTAGGACCTGGCTTAGAGAGCAAAGACGGAGGAGGGCCAAAAAAGAAATATAGACGGTTTCTCTCTCCCTCTCTCTTTCTCTTTGCTTGCTCCTCCTCTGGCTCGGTGTTGCGTGAGGCGTGCCTTGTAGGTGTTACCTAATACATTTGACGTAGAGTACGGAAGGTTAGCCGAAGGGCTAGTTGACGTCACGTGCAGCGTCACGTGCGTTTGTCGCTGGTGTATAATCGAGATTCAGTTCACCGAGTTCAGGGCCTGCAGATCAGATCGATCCCTTGCGGCGTGAATTACTAGGCGATAATGCAGGGGTCGGGAGGCTCCTAAGGCCGCAGTCTGCGCAGCCAGGGGCTTAGGGGCCCGAGACTACCTACGGTAATGTCTATAGGCGCAGCCAGCATCTTACCTAAGCAGTACGCCGCGTGTCTGGAAATCTCCCTAACAAATCTTTTGGGCTTCGCAACCTACAGTAAAAGACTCCATGTTGCTACCACATCACAATGGCCGTCTTGACGCCCAAAGCATGGCCCTAACCAGCCCTCCAAGCTGACCGGTGCTTCCTACTTCACAGAACCCTAATAATGGGCGACGAAGGGCATGACCCTCTCCTCGCGAGAGAGGACTCCCACGATCCTGACTCACGACCAGGCAAGAGACAGCGCACTTTCATCGCGCGCCAGGTTGGTCCTTCCCGCTCCCGGCCGCCGGTCTGGTGCTGGTTCTGTCGTGCTGACCATTCACCAGGCATGCGAGGCCTGCCGCTCCAAAAAGACACGATGCGACGAGGATATGCCCTGCAGTCTCTGCCGCAATCTCGGCATCGAGTGTACCTATGCCGAGCGCAAGCCTACCAAGTATGAAGGCCCGACTCCCAAAGTGGTCTTGCCTGTCACTGACAGTAGACGCTCAAAGGACCGAAATCTCCATGAGCATGGTTTTCAACACCTTGAAGAGGATGGAGTCCAAGATCGACCATCTCTCCTCGCAAAACCCTCCGAAGCCTCGCCAGGGGTCTGAATCAACTCGCAGTGACCTGGGTCGTCCTCTCGTAGAGAGTCCCTACCGCCTAGAATACGACACGCCCATCAGAGCCATAACATCGCCTCAGGCTCCCAATGCCGGGCTTGTGGCTCAGTCTCCCTCCCCCAATCTTCTCTCTTTCAGCGCCCATCAGACGGTACACTGGCCGGGAGTAGTGGCAACACTTCCGACTAGCCTTGTTTCTGCCGCCCAGAGCCTCGAACCAAGCTATCCCACGCTCCTCGAATCTGGACGGCCACAGCTCGATCCGGTTATCCCAGCCCAAGCCCGTATGCCGGGGGCCGACTGGCTGGTCTCACTGAGCTTGTCCTGTGTCAAAGACCTGTCAAATGCGTATTTTGATACCTTCAATCGCGTGTACCCCTTCATCGACCGCGACTTCTACTTCCTGAGCACTCTTGCCGTTGTGGTACGTGAGGGCTTCGGGTACGACATAGAGTCCTGCCTCGTGTTGAATGTCATGGCACTGGGATGTATGGGTCTTAGGGCCTTTGAAGAAGGAGGATTTGCTACCTCCAGCCAGGCCCCATCATCCCCTGTCATCCGCGACATCATGGACGAAGAAATCCCCGGGTTGAGCTTCTTTAACGAAGCACGCAAGCGGGTCGGCTTCTGTCTTTGTGAACGGGATATCCAGAGCTGCCAATATTACTTGGTCTCGGCCGTATATTTCGCCCAGCTTATGCGTCCGGTCGATCAATGGATGATGACAAACCGAGCCGCAGCTACCTGCACTGCGTTCTTCAAATGTCCACCGGAGCCTCATGACGAGTACATGGCAGACATGCAATCAAGGCTTTTCTGGACCGCCCTGGTGCTCGAGACTGTCATTGTTCAAGAGCTGGAACTGCCTCCCAGCAGACTGAAGGAGTGGGAGGACGTGGTACCTCTTCCCAAGTTCACCGTTTACCCTTATGCCGATAAGTCACGTCCGCGCAACTCAGACGACTCGTACTACCATTATCATTTCCTCGCCCAGATCGCCCACCGGATCATCCTGAGTCGAATTCGGGACGAATTGTATTACAGCAACCCTTCGGCAACGCTTGCAGATGAGCTGCGGCATCAGCTCGAACAGTGGCGCGACAATCTTCCACAGGCAATCCAGTGGACCAGCGAAGGCGAAGATCAGACATTCGATTGTCCCGCCGATGCAGTTACTATGACCTTACTCCAAGCTCGGTATCGAATTTCGAGATTCCATCTCGGTCGGCCCTTTCTGTACAAAGCCATTCAAAAGCCGATGTCGGTGAACGAGACTGACTTGAAGATGTGTACTGAAGCGCTCCAATTCGCCATAGACTGGCCTTTGGCCCTGGATGTCTGTGTGAGGATGAAGGACTTTATGCCATTGAAGTACTTTGCTTCCGGTCAAATGTTTGGACAATTGTTTATATTCCATGCTCTGGATTCTTCTCCCAACCCTCGGGTCCGCGACGCCCTCCCCATCGGACACAAAGTCTGGTGTACCAAGATGTTGAGGTTCATGTCTGAACTGGTCGAATCCAGCCCGACTGTATCAAAGGACTTTGAATTGCTGTCTGCATTATATCATTCACCCTAGACTGATCTCCAAAGCTCAGACGCCGGCATCCCCCTCTGCGACACGTGTTCCGGCTGAGCAGTGATCTGGCCGCGCCCAGGAATTGGCGTCGGCGGGAAGGACTTCAGGCAGCCTTCTAAAGACCATAATAGTAGCGAGGAGGGTCAGTCTACGCTCCACGGGATGTCAGAATGTACAGAATGTCTATGCTGGCATGGATTTTCAAGCCTGATTTGGAGATAAGGTTGAGCCTGCATTGCGTGGAGATTGCCGAACCCCTATTTCGAGCGAAGCGACAATCCACAAGGTATCCCTGGTGTCCCTATACCCGATGTCAGATGATGTGTCGGCAAGGCACATGTTTTCAAGGATCGGTGCGGCGGGCAGGATCTCCTCTCGCATTCCTCCGAAAGGAGTAAACACATCGGTCCCGCCGGTACCGCCTCCGATTTGTGGGGGCGCATGGGACAAGACAAGAGACACACCAAATGATTCCAAGCTCTGTGGAACACTCCCCGCGCATCTTCCCAAAATACCTGTGCTACCCTGGAATACTGTATTCCAGATCGGGTATCCCGAGCTCGTCCACTCACATGGACGAATGGCAAAGTCTGTTTCTCCGTTCGCCCCGCGTCCCCAGTGAGTGTTCCCCATGATATTTTGGAGGCGCGGAGAGGAGAAGGTGGCAAACTGGCCTCGCGGATCTGGATTTCTGCGATTCATATACCTCGTCCTTCCCAGGTTGTCCTTCAGCATCACCAATCAAGCAATATACACAGGTTGTCCTTTAACCTCACCAATCAAGCAACATACACGGGTTGATCCGCGAACACTTGTGGTCAGGGTCCTCCTCAGCGAAAGCGAACGCCTATTTATAAAGGCCATCTCGCCAACATGAGTGTCAAAGTGCAATCCGCAACGGACCCGGGCCTCACGCTGTCCAAGGACCGTTGTGAGCCTGGCTCCGTCAACATACCGGTGGCCAAGTGGCCTAAGACGGCAGAGACGACATCGGTCGATTCAGATGCCGTCGCGACCAAAATTGTCGATGCGTTCAATAGTGCCCTTGCTAAAAGAGACACGAAGGCTATTGCCGATCTGTTCCTCGAAGATGGTTACTGGCGTGATCATCTTAGCGTGTCTTGGGACTTGCGGACTCTAAAAGGGCGAGAGAAGATTGCCGGATTTCTTGCCAACGGATGCCCCTTGACAAAGATTGAGATCGACCGAAGCACGGCGTATCGGGCCCCTCAGCTAGGAGCCTTCGATGGCACGGGAGATGTCAAGGGCATCCAATTCTACTTCAACTTCACCTCCCAAGTGGGCACGGGTCAGGGGGTTGCTCGCCTGGCAGAGCGAGACGGAGAGTGGAAGATCTTCACCTTCTTCACTACCCTGCGAGAGCTGAAGGGCCATGAAGAAGCCGTAGGCCCGCGACGGTCGAAAGGGGTCGAGCACGGCGGGAAGCCAGATCGCAAGAACTGGCTGGAGAGGAGGAAGGCGGAAATCGAGTTTGAAAACAAGGAGCCCGTGGTCCTGATTCTTGGTATGATAGACTCGGTCTCGGGTTCGTCCGAAGACTGCTGTTGCTGTTACTGACGACTATTATCCTAGGGGCTGGCCAAGGCGGACTGACTGCCGCGGCGCGGCTGAAGATGCTGGGGGTTGAGACGCTGGTGATCGACAGCGAGGATCGCATTGGCGACAACTGGCGACGCCGTTACCACCAACTCGTGCTGCACGACCCGGTCTGGTACGATCACCTGCCGTACCTTCAGTTCCCCCCGTACTGGCCCATCTTCACGCCCAAGGATAAGCTGGCCGAGTTCTTCGAGTCATATGCCAAGCTGCTCGAGTTGAACGTCTGGGTACACAGCAGTCTGGAATCGACGTCGTGGGACGAAGGCCGAAAGCAGTGGACCGTCACCGTCAAACGCACCAAGCCAGACGGCAGCACCGAGACGCGCACGCTGCACCCCAGACATGTCATCCAAGCCACGGGCCACTCGGGCAAGAAGAACTTCCCGGCGCACATGAAAGGACTGGGCAACTTCCAGGGCGACCGGCTGTGCCACTCGTCCGAATTCACCGGGGCCAGATTGGACGGCAAGGGCAAGAAAGCCGTGGTGGTGGGGTCGTGCAACTCGGGCCACGACATTGCGCAGGATTTCTACGAGAAGGGCTACGACGTGACGATTGTGCAGCGGTCGACGACGTGCGTCATCTCCAGCGAAGCCATCACCGAGATCGGCTTGAAGGGTCTCTATTCCGAGGACGGCCCACCCGTTGAGGACGCTGATCTGTGGCTCCACAGCCTGCCCAGCGAGGTGTTGAAGGCGCTGCAGGTCAAGATCACCGAGCTGCAAGCGCAGTACGACGCAAAGACTCTCGAAGGGCTCGCAAAGGCCGGCTTCGCCCTGGACCGCGGGCCGGAAAACGCCGGCTTATTCATGAAATATTTCCAGCGTGGCGGCGGCTATTACATCGACGTCGGGTGCTCGCAGCTGATCATCGACGGCAAGATCAAAGTCAAGCAGGGCCAGGAGGTGTCCGAGGTGCGCCCGCACGGCCTGCGCTTTGCGGACGGCAGCGAGCTCGAGGCCGACGAGATCATTTTCGCCACGGGCTATCAGAACATGCGCACGCAGGCCCGCGACATCTTTGGCGACGAGCTGGCCGACCGCGTCGCCGACATCTGGGGCTACAATGCCGAAGGCGAGATGCGCACCATCTGGCGCAAGACGGGGCATCCTGGCTTCTGGTTCATGGGCGGCAATCTGGCCTTGTGTCGGTATTATTCCAAAATTCTGGCCTTGCAGATCAAGGGTCTGGAAGAGGGGTTTTATGAGTATTGAGGCTCTAGAGGGCTTTTTGGGTATTGAGCGCGCTTATGTATGTGTGTGTGTGTGTGTGTGTGTGTGTGTGCTCCGTAGTGGACTGGACTTGGTGTGGGAAATAGGAAAGACTCCAGTCGATTACATATCAGCCCCAGCAGTTAGTTTCTGGAACATGAATCTGAATATCAGGCCCCAAGTTTCTGGAATATGCGCGCCTGCTCGATCAGCAGTGCAGTGGCAAGTAAGTCACTCAAGGACTCAAGGACTCAAGTCACCCTTGTCTACACCGTACTCCGTATCCTCGACCGAGTCGAAAGTAAGGTGGGTGTAGGGAGGTAGGTGTAAGTAGGGTGGCTGGGTTTCAAGATTGTACTCCGTACTCCGTACATACATGACACACGCCTCGGTAGCCGACCTTGAGCCCAATTAAGAAACTAAGAGATCGCGGACAGCTTCTGGTGGAACGAATGGAGGATTAGGGGGTTCAGCCGAATTGATGGTGGTGGTGGTGGTGGTACATGATTGACAATCTGCTTTCCTTCCTCCTCTCTCTTTTCCTCCTCTCTCTTCCCAAAGGTCCTGCGTCTCTTTCCTCCTGAAGCCCCTAAGCGCCTGTCTCTCTTCCTAAAGCGCCTGTGTCTGTCCCCTTCTTGAACTGCGCAGGCTGCCCATACACTATCACACTTTCCGACGACATGGAGACCGTCAAACCAAGTCGAAGCAGGGATAGACAGCTCGGACCGCTAGTTCATGAGAACTTATTTTGTCTGCTCGTCCCTCTGGGCCGTCTCCGTCGGGGCTTGGGCAGCTCGGACAAGCCTTGATTTCTACCCTCATCCTTTCCCTTTCAGGCATTCCAGCCTCACTTGATTTCTACCCTCATCCTTCAGGCATTCCAACCTCGCTTGATTTCTACCCTCATCCTCAGGCGTTCCAACCTCATCCTAGTCGGTCTTCTCGGCTTCATGCTCACCAATCTTGTCCGTTTCGTCGACTTTCGACTTCGCCTTTTTCTTCGCATCATCCTCTTGCTTGGCAATCTCCTCCAACGCAGCAATGGCATCTTCATCGTCCTCGCCGTCGAACTCGTCCTGCTGCACAATCGGCTTGCCGATTTTCTTCTCCGGCAGCTCCGTCACGGGGCCGTCCTCTTCCGGAGTCCTGTCCTGACTGGCCATGACCTTGACAGGAGCCTGGACTGGTGGCGCTTTGATCGGGTGCTGAACATTCAGATTCCAATCAATCACCCCTTCAGGTCCGTACCGTGATTGCAACCACTCGTTCGCTTTCGTAAAGTGGCCACAATCGAAAAAACCCCGGTGAGCGCTTAGAGGAGACGGATGCACGCTCTTGAGGACCAAATGTCGCCCTCCTGTGATCTTCTCGCACCGTTTCTGGGCCGGTGAGCCCCAGGCGAGGAACACGACGCCACGAGTCCGCACCTTGACCACCGTGTCGATGACTTTCTGCGTAAACTTCTCCCAGCCGTGGTTGGCGTGCGAGTTGGCCTGCCCTGCACGCACAGTCAAGCAGGTGTTGAGCAGAAGCACTCCCTGGTCAGCCCAGGGTGTGAGCAGACCAGAGTTCTTGGGTGGTGGGCTAAAGCTAGGATATTCTTTCTTGATGGCTATGTATATGTTCTTGAGGGAAGGCGGAGCAGGCGTAGGTGGGCGAACTGAGAAGCAGAGGCCATGTGCTTGGTTGTGACCATGGTAGGGGTCTTGTCCGAGAATCACCACGCGGACCTTGTGCAAGGGACAGTGACGAGACCTTGTCCAGAGCACACAGTCAGTATCGAAGACACCAGAAATCCCGGACGAGAAGGATGGTGTGCGTGCTTGTGGTCTTGACTTACCAGCTGTACACGTCCTCAAGCGGCGGATAGATGGTCTGCTTGGAATCAATCTCCTTTTGCAAGAACCGCTTCAGCTCCAGAAAGCTGGGCGATGTAACTTCTTCTTTCAATTGCCCCAGCCAGCTAGGGTCAAGGGTATCAATCTCCAGCTTGAGTAGTTTCCTCTGCTCCTCGCTCAGGCTGGCTACCCATTTCTCCTTGTCGAACTTCGATGGGGGCGGAGCTGCTGCATTGTCGGCTGCGCTTGTGGTCAGTGACCCGGGATTTCCACCTGAGGCAGTGGTTTTCGGAGGACCGAAGAAGGAAGTGAGACTGCCATTTCTTTTCGGTTGGCTGGCTGAGGTGGGAGGTTCTTTTCGTTTGAGAGACGACATCGCGGCCGATTTGCGATGTAGCTGGGCGAGACGTCGGAGAGAAAGGAGACGGACAGACGCAGCAACACGTGTAGAGGCACACACACCCAGCATGCAGTTTTTCAATGCCCCTGACAGAAATTAAGCCATCGAGATGTTCACAGATTCAGGCTAACCTGCGCTGTATCAAGAGGTTGGTCCTGTGCTAGCAGACAACCTCCAGTACAAGGGTACCTGGTACTTTACGCGCTTCACGACGCGACGTCACGACACGCGTCAACAGGGATCGCCTAGCCTAACCATGGAAGACATCTAGGCGGGTGCTAGGCTCTTTAGGCTGCTTAGGTGCCGGGATTCCATTGAATTAGTGCATTCAAGCCTAGATCGTAGCTGTAAGTGTGCCTGGGGCGCCTGGGACATGGGTTTGGCTTCAGGGTCCTGAAGAATCGTGAATCAGTCTAATTAATCTTTTCGTTTGTGCCATGCCACGCGCGTCACTGTCCGCTTCCTAGCGGCCTCTCTATCCATGCTATTCCTTTCGTCCGTCTATCGAGAACACGATCACAGTCTCGCAGTCAGTGGTGCAGGCGCCTTGCCCTGAACTGCGGCACTGCCTATCCGTTCGCCGCTCTCGTTGAATTCAATCTTCTTGCCTGTAATGAGACTCTCTTGCAAGGCGGCGCCAATCTTGACTGCAGCCACGGCACCCTCCAGCCGCAACGGAGGCTCCGTATTGTCGAGGCAGCAGGCGGTGAATTCATTGGCCTCAGTGATGAAGGCTTCCCGGAACCGGCCATAATAGTCTTGTGGAATCTCACGACGAACCCCCGACGGTTCATAGATGTTGACGAGAGTTCCCGTCGGCTGAGCGTTGACCGAAACCTTTCCCTTGGTGCCGGTGATTTCAGTGCCTGTACACAGAGTCAGCGAGTGTTCGTGCCATTCACTGGCGTTGCAGTCTTCGCCACTTACAGTCGTCTTGCCCAGCAGCCATCATGCGGCTACAGAACAGCTGAACAATCTTTCCGCCATAGAATTCGATGATCCCCACTGCGTTGTCCCGGTCGTTGTGCTTCCTCAGCTCAGGAGAGACAGCGGTGATTCCCACCGCGCTGACAGACTTGACCACCGAATCCTCTCCGAAAAACCACAGAGCAAGATCAATGTCATGGATGGAACAATCCACAAAGATGCCTCCTGAGAACTGAGCATACTCCACAAAGAACCCGGACGGGTCGAGTTTGTCACAGGTCTGAGAGCGAATCACGGCCGGTTGACCGATCGCCCCTGAGCGCGTCTTCTGATAGGCATCCCTGTAAGAAGCATCAAATCGGCGTGAAAAACCGCAAATGACCTTCTGGTTGGGATACTTTTTTTTCGACTCTTGATAAGCCGAGAGTACCGTTTGTGACTGCAAAGACGACGGAGTCAACAACAATTAGGGCTGTTACGGGATGAAGATCAACCTACCACCTCGGGACTCGTACTGAGAGGTTTCTCGCAGAGGACATGGAGCCCCAGGTTGATCGCCTTGATCGCCTGTTCAGCATGAACAATGGTTGCGGAAGCGATCACAATTGCATCCAAGTCTTTCTCCTCCCTCAGCAGCTCATCGTAGTCAGAATATCTCCTGGCGTCTCCCAGAGTCCGGGCGGCCCATTCCAATTCTTTGGGTTCTGGCGAGGTCACGGCCACCACCTCCGCTCTTGGTGTCAAGTTGTAGAAATGGAGCGCGTGGCGGGCGCCCATGCGGCCCAGTCCAGCGATGGCGACTCTCAGCTTCCTCCCAGGCATTTTGGTGGCGTGGTATGTGGACGACGAGGTTGAAAATACAGATGGAGGAGGCTGTCAACGACTCTGTTTTATCGTCTTCAAAGCCTTTCCAGGGTCACCGCTTTGTGGAGTAGAACCAGTGGAGCTCCGACAGCAAACCCCTGTCCACCGTACATACGTACTCCGTACTTATGCGAAACACGGCTATCGGCGTTTGATCAATACCTTTAGCCAAGGGATGAATCCGACACTTCTACCGTCAAAAGTTTGTTCTCTGTCCGGCGGTGAAGCAAACAAGCACGTGCTACTGTCCCAGCGGCCACCCCTGCGGGGCTCCTGAAGCCCGAGGCGGCTCTCTTTCGGGCCCTTTTGCCCCTTTGGCCCTTGGGGAAATTGACTGGCTGTTCGACAGGGTGCCCGTGACCTTCTCCGCCTTTGGCCCTGCAGTTCATGGAGAAGGGAGGTGGAGATGGAGTGTGGAGGAGGAGCTACAAATGAGGGCAACTTACCGCCGAATGCTGGATTGCCCCGTTGTCTGATCCTTCTGTACGTTCAGAGAGAGCTTCGGCGAGCCCATCCCTCGCCACAATCACCACCTCCGATGACTGGGCACACGCGCGGTCGGCGAGGCCTTGAATGTTTTGAGCATGGCGGCCCCGACACGTGCTGAGCATGGAGAAGGAGGTCCAGGTCAAGATGCTCTCAAGGACACTGATGCGGCTGCCACGGGCTCTAGGGACAAAGGCAAGAAGCGAGGGGCACCGTGTGACAATTGCAGATATGTCAAACCTCCCTTTCCGACTGGGTGTTCAGCCTCGGGAGGGTCATTTTTCCGCGTGACCTTGCTGACATTTTTGCACGCAGAAGCACCTGAAGTGTAAGCAAGGCTGGCTCTGACGCTCAAAAGGAGAGACTGAGTACCTCGATCTGATGGCCCATAGGTGACTTGGCTTCCTCCACCTGCAAAAGATGTCAAAGATCCGGCGAACGCTGTGTTCGCAGCCGAGCCGGTATCCGATTCCGACATAGTTCCAAATCCAGGTACAGCAACAAGAGCTTCTCCAAGGATCAGACTTGGTTGAAGCCCAAAAAGGCTTCTGGTGATTGCCGTTCAACCTTGACAGACGTCCATACTGCTAATCAAATGCAACACAGAATTGATGTTCATCGATGAAACCGCCGAGTTGACAGCAATCTACGATCAGGATCATAATCGAGGCGACGAAGACGAAGACGAAGAACTGGATCTCGACCCTGATGTTAGGCCTGCATCCTCTTACCAAGGTGACGAACAGATTGACCGAAATACTTTCGTCTCCGCCTTCCAACAGCCGTCTTCGCTCTCGTATGAACCTGGCGATGTTGGGTCAAACACCCCCGACCAAGGGGTCTCGAATACGCCACAACTGCCTGTCGAGGACTGGCAAAGGGGACCTGGAACAGGAAGTGTGGTCGACCCTTCGACGCAAGAACAGACCAGTTCGGTCCACGACTTTTGGGAATCTCATGGCCCGATGCCTATTCTATCTCCAATTCAAAGCAGGATAACGGATATCGAAATACCTACTTCCCCTTTTCTCGATGGCCTCGTCAAGAAGCCATCATCGACGCAACCCATCCACACTGCCCTGGAGGTGCTACTGCTTCGGTACTTTGTCGATGTTCTTGCGCGCTGGTTTGATCTCTGTGATCCCGAGAAGCATTTCGAGTTGATCGTCCCGCAAAGAGCGCGGTCTTGTCCTTCCCTGAGAAATGCCGTGCTCGCTGCATCGGCGAGGCATCTCACTCGCACCCAGCAGAATGCGGAGGGTGGGCTGGACAACGTGTACTACTACCAGGGCCGTCTTGTTACGGACCTGAATGAAGAAACGGCGCTTCGCTACCACACCGAGTGCATCCAGGATCTTCTCCACCGCAGTCTCGATCCACAGCAGACCCGAGACGAGAACCTGCTCGCTGCAGCCATCATTCTGAGGTTCTACGAGGAAATAGACGCACCTCTCCGTGACGACGACCGGGACAGTGAGCTGTTCCTGCGCGTGATCAACGTCTTTATCGACGCTCAAATCCCCAGCGTGCCACTCGTGCCACACAGTTCGCCTATTATCAATGGACTCAAGGTCGGGAGTGCAGACGCTGCTCGCTACGCACCCATGCCATCATCACCTGGAGAGGCGGTGCATTCACCCACCACGTCCGAAACCACATCTTACTCACTAGGCATGCTCGGTGGCTCTGTCGAAGCACCCCCAGCCCGCTGGCGAACGGACGGGCTCTGCCAGGCAGGCTTCTGGGTCGCGTTCCGGCAAGAAATTTATTCGGCCTTCCTGAAACAGCGGCCTCTCAACCACGACCTTGCTCGGTGCGAGGCGTTCCGCTCTTTTACCCCGGCCGAGGACGCCGTCTGGGCTGACCGATTGATCATCTTCTGCGCCGACGTTTTGGAGTACTGCTATGGAAACAGTAGCAACAGCAACCCCAACACCACCACCAACACCACCACCGGCAGCGTCCCCGCCGGCACGGCGACACGGCCCAGACACAATTCAGCCTCGTCGTCTTCCATGCCACTGTCGACGTCTGTGTCGGCCAAAGAGCACTGGCTGACGCTCAAGCAACAAGAAACCATGTGGGCGCAAGTCTTGCCCTCGAGCTTCGAGCCCATCTATTTCCGCGACCCGGACCGGACGCGTGGCGAAGTCTTCCCCATGATCTGCTACCTATCCGACTGCCACGTCGCGGGCGTGCAGCATGTCGAGCTGGCCAAAATCCTCCTCGCCGTCTATGATCCGAGCCGCGCCCGCCTGGGTCCCGGCCACGTCGCCAACATGCGCGCCCTAAGTCGTGAGCTGCGCCACATCGTGCTGCGTCTCTGTGGCATCGCCATGAGCAACCGCAACAGCCCGCCGGCCTTGCTTACCGCCTTTCTGGCCATCGTGGTGTGCGGCGACTATTTCGAAGATCCGCTCGAGCAGCACGCCCTGTTGGGCCTCATGGACGAGCTGGAAGGCGTGTATGCCTGGCCCGTGGGCAATACGAGGACCTTGTTGAGGGAGGCTTGGGGCATGGCTTGAGGGCCTGGGGCCGAGGATTGAGGACTGGGGACTGGGGACTAGGAGCTGATCAATCAGCTTGGGGGGGCGGGTGGTGTGTGTCTGTGTCTCGGGTGTTAGTAGTCCTTACATCATAGCACGAGAGTCAGGGGCTACTTCAAGGATTTCTTTCCCCAGTGAGATGACAGCTGCGAATACGAATCCAAAAGCCCAGAAACCAAAAGCGTCAATGAGCTGAATTGTATCCTTTTTACTTGAGGAGATGGATCCAATCGATAACATATCACTCATCTCTATCGACAAGAGGCCAAAGTCTAGATACAATCAATACCTTCGTGTAAAACCATGGAAATGAAGATGAAGAGATAGAATTCACCACACATCCTCCTGCCATCTCTTGACACGCTTCCTGTCCTCTCGCCAACGCCTCAGCGCAGTGTCGTCCATGTCTGTGCCCTTTTCCCGTCTCAAGGCCTCCCCGACCTGGACGCCGACCTCGCGCGCCATACTCGCAGAGCCGCAGATGTACAAGGCCGCATCCTCATCGAGGAGGAGTTTTACCACGTCGGCGCTGCGCTGGGTGATTTTGTCTTGCACGTAGATGCGCTTTGTCTTCGGGTTCTGTTCTCTCGCTGGGAAGGACGTGTCTGAGTCCACGGCACTTTTGTCGCCATCATACCGTGAAAAGGCAAACACCACCTCCAAATGCTCCTTGAGCGCCGAGTTCTGCTGCAAGTCCACCAGTTCGTCCTTGTACAACAGGTCCAAGTCGGGGTGGCGGCAGCCGAAGAACAGCAGAATCCGGCCGATTGGTCTCCCTTGGCTAAGTTGGATCGAGGCCAGGCGAGCCCGTTCGTGCAAGAACCCGCGGAATGGAGCAATCCCCGTGCCCGCAGCGACCAGGATCAGCGGTGTCGCTGGCGATGCAGGTAGCTTGAATGTCGATCGGCGGATGCTGGCGTACAAGGCCGTTCGGGAGGTGGAATTGGAGGACGAGGAAATGATGGGAGGGTACGCGACCAGATCTTTGGCTTCCATCGCATCTCCCACATCACCAGCTGCGATGATCTGTACATCATGTGCTGGGACATCCTGTGGCGCCACAAAGGAAGACAAGTATGTGCTCGCCAGACCAGGGATCGTTGTCTGACTGTCGTGTGCCAGGATGGATGGGTTGTTAGCAACGGTGATGGCTGCGCGACGGGGGGAGATGATGGAAGAGCTGGAAATCGAATAGTAGCGAGGCATCATGGGCCGAAGACTCTCAATTACGAAGGACAAGGGAAGTGCTTTCCAGTCCACAGACGGGTCGACGGCGGCGGTGACGTGCTGCAGAAGACGGGACAGCGTGACATGGTATCTGGCAATGAATTCGGCGTACGAGGCTTTCTCGGAGGCAATGTTGACCAGATACGACTTAGCCGTGTCTGTTGGGGCAAACCTCGCCAGGGACAGAACGGTCTCTCGTGACACAGGGCCACAGATCTCCAGGTAGTGCTGGAACAGAGCGCGCAGGGTCGTAGGGGAAGGAAGCCTGGTCTGGTCGGCCGTGGAATCCATGGTCTGGATCATGATAGGAGTATCGGCCTGGTCTGAGAGAGCCAGAACATTCAACAGAAGCATCACTTCCCTGCTGGGATTGACGGGCTGCACGGCCAAGTGGTCGCCCGTCTTATACTTGATCTCCGGCAGATCAGCGAAGTCGAGTTCCAAGTGCAGGCAACTTCGCCTTTGCCCCTGCGACTGCGCCGACCCATGGGTGGTCAGCTCCCGAGACGCAACCACGGGCATGAGGACGGTCGGTGTCGAGGGGGTCTTGAGCGACAATTTCTTCCCTCTCGGAGCCAACGGCTCACCAACATACACACCGCTGATGTCGATGGAGTCATCAAACACTACTGAGATGGACGGCTCATACTCAGGCTCACGTTCGGACAGTCCAAACTGCGCACAAAGCTGCGCAAAAAGGGCGGTCTTCCATTCCAGGAAATCCTCCTCGGTTGTGGCTCTCGCTTCGTCCGCTTTTCCCACTGGCATAAACAAGGCCGCGCCGAGACTCTGGAGCGACGCAACGACCGCGTCGACCACGGCGTTGTAATACTTGTAGTTGCTGTTTCCACAGCCGAACGCTGCAAACTTCAAGGTTCCAAATGAGACGTCTTCGGGATTGGATTTGAGCCATTGGACAAAATGCCCCGAGTTGTCACTGGGGTCACCCTCTCCATACGTGGCCATGATGAAAATAGCCGGGTTGGATGCTGGGATCTTGGCGATGGTATCTTCGTCGTAGTCGGATACGTCAGCCACGAGAGCCTCCAGCTGAAGTCGACGGTGGAGATCATGGGCCAGGCGGTGCGCAAACCCTTCGGCCGTTCCGGATTGTGAGCCCCAAAATATGACGGCTTGCTTGCCAGTCTCTTCGAGCCTCAGGGCGATGTCGCGGGTTTGTGTGTTTGCCGCCAGCAAGCCGACGGCTGCGGCTTGAGGCCGTTCGAACCATTTGTAGTGGTACGGGTCAGGTTTGTTCCAGAGGACGCCGTTGCTGAGATACGCAGCGCCCCCAAGTAGGAGGACGGCGAGAAGAAAGAGGTCGTCTAATGATGCTATTGCAAAGAGCTGGTGCACTTGAGAGATCTCGAGATTGGGCAGGGCAAATGCAGAAGACGAGACCATGGTGTTGACCAATATGCCGAAACTGTGTCCACGACGAAGCCACTCGTTTACTCAGTCAATCCATCCAGGTGGCTTTGGTACATCTCTTGTTTTTATTGTCTTCCAAAATCCATACTCGGTCAATGCCCCGTCCAGGGCACCGTAGGCCCGTATGGGCTCCGCGAGCGGCCCCCCTGACCAACCATCCTTGTTGTCTGGAGAAATGGCTAAGGGGCCTCCTAAGCCCTCCAGTCTCCAGTCGGCGAGGGTTCCCAGAAAAGAATGCCGCCCGGATCGTTCTAGAAGGAAACGGGGCGACCATGTACACTTGTTGGCGGCGGACCCCGCGGGGAAGAGGAGGAATGAGAAAGGAGAAAGGGGGAGGAATGCGGCGAAGATGTGAGGGTTGTGGTGAAGATGGTCCAACTCGGCGAGGAAATACCGCATCGGGGTTGTTGCAACAGGAAAAGATGGCACTTGAGCAACATAGACTCCTCGCCGCATCTTGATCGCTGAATGGGTGCATGCATCCAGCTGGGTCCTTCGAACGGCCTGCATCTCGGATCCCCTAGTGACAAGATGGACAGAAACAGAATGTACAAAATGAAATGGGCAGAGTCTCTCCACGGCTCAAGGCAGCAAGCAAGCAAGCACGCACAACAAGGCCAACTTGATTGATCCTTCGCCAGAGTCTTGATATACTCCGTCTTCAGATTTATTGAACCCCAGCCCTTCGCCTTCTGTAATCAACGAGACAACACTGCTCCTGTGCAATCTGTTTCTTAGCAGAGATTCCTCCATCATGCTGGGTGTTGCAGCGCTTGTCAGCTCGATTGCCCTCACCCTCTGCTACTTCATCCTCGTCCCATTTATCAACTACTTTCGCGACCCCAAAGGCCTGCGAAAGTATCCCAAGTTGTCCTTCTGGTCTGGTATTTCAGACCTACCTTTCATCTACGAGTCGCACCGAGGATTCCGATCCAATGCCGTACTCAAGGCACACCGACAATCACCTGTTGTGCGAATCGGACCCAATGCCCTTTCTTTCTCAAGTCCCAAGGCCATCAAAGATATCTATGGGCACAACACCGCATGCACAAAAGACCTCTTCTATCAAGAGCTTGCAGGATCACATTTCCACCTGGCAGATGTCATTGACAAGTCCGACCATGCACGCAAGAGGAAAATGCTCTCCAGTGCCTACGCCATCAAGAATCTGGAAGGCTGGGAGCACAAGGTGGCCGACATGACCGGCCGAATGATTCGGGCATTTGATGCCCGCTGTATGGCGCCACTTGTCAAAGGGCAAGATCCAAGCCAGCAAGATCTCACCGTTGACTACCGCATGTGGTCAAATCTCTTCACCGTGGCGGCGATTGCAAACATCGGATTGAGCGAGGATCTAGGGTTCCTCGACCGGGGTGACGACCTGATCACCTCTGAGGCAGCAGACGGGACGTTGAAGCAGGTCCATTTCCGAGAGTGCCTTTCAGCCACAGCGTGGGCACAGTCGAATCTGGTCTGGTCATACAGCTGGTACAAGCGATTCGTCACACTCAGCAACCTCGTGTCTCCCACATACCGGCAGAAATGGAGGCTGAACAAAGATTGGGATGGCATCGTGCGCAACCGAGCCACCACCCGGTTTAAGCGGTATCAGGCCGGAGAGAAACTGGACGACTTTTTCACTGCCATTCTACACGACAAGGCCGGGACTCCCAACAACCTGGAGTGGGGAGAGATGGTGGCCGAAGTGAGTATCATGATGAATGCCGGGTCGGACACCACAGCCATCGCTATGAATAACGTCATGTTCTTGCTACTGAAACACCCAGCTTGCCTGAACAAGTTGAGGGAAGAGCTCGACGGTGCCCTCGACGACGACGAGGACGTGGCCCCCTACGACAAGGTCAAGCATCTGCCCTACCTACGGGCCTGCCTGGATGAGAGTATGCGGCTGCTTCCACCCACCACCTTTGGTCTTCCTCGCCGCACCCCGGCCGAGGGAGCCCCCGTGGATGGCGACTTCATTGCAGGCCATACATCGGTCTCGATTTCGTCGTACATTGCACATCGCGACCCGACCGTGTTTCCAGAGCCGGAGCAATACAGACCAGAACGATGGCTGGGCGATGCTGGAAAGGAACTCCAGCCTTATTTCATTGCCTTTTCCGCGGGGGCGCGCGGCTGCATTGGGCGTAACATCAGCTACCTGGAGCAAATGGTGGTGTTGGCCTCGCTGTTGCACCGCTACGAGTTTGCCCTACCACATGCGCGGTGGGAGCCGACTAGGAGAGAGAACTTCAACTTGTCTCCAGGACCGATGCCGCTCAAGATCTGGAAGAGGAAATGCTTGAGTGACGCCTGAGCGTTGCATGGAAGCATTTGATATTCAATCGTGGCGAGTGATCAGGCAGAATACACATGGAGTGAATCAGATCAGACCGTCTCCTTCAATCAATTGAATCTTTGCTAGATACAGTATGCCTAAGGCTGTTGATGTTGATGCGTGTAGGTGTAGGCTCAGCAGCTCTGTCTACCAGGACCCCCCATCCCATTGTATCCTGCTCGGTAGGCTCGTACATTCGGGATCGTGCTGGTGCTGGTGCTCGTGCTGGTGCTCGATACTCGGATCGACGCCAATGCTCGTGAGGGAGAGAAACGTGTGTGTCGATGTGCCGCTGCCGAAGGGCATTGCCGACACCAGCGTCGATCGCCTAAACTCAGTCTCTGAGTCTCTGAATCTCTAGGTCTCTGGTCGGCGGAGGCTGGGACGCAAGTGGCATCCATTTCCGCACAGGAGGGCAAGTCCTCGCCGACTGTTGACCGCATTCATCTCCACCCTCCACCGCCTGCGACGCCCGCCTGCACCCGGCCGGCGAATGCCCCAGACTTTCCCCGCAGGCAAAGTCAGCCTGTCAGCCTGCGTTCGCCCTTCCTACCCGAATGTCACTTCACCCTCGACGACACTAACCCCATCTTCCCATCTTCATCTCCAGACCAAGGTCAGGCCAAGGGCGTCCGGGGTAAACCACCTGCTCTGACCGTGCTTGGTTGGTCCACCCTTCGAATTGCCTTATCTTCCATTGGCTGCACGACACGAGAGCTTCATCATGACTGAGTCGCGAGTCACAACCCAAAAGCCAATTGCTCTTACCTGGCTCTACTCAGCCAGTTCTACCGGCCCCTCGGAAATACTGCCGTCGTGTGACCTGGGGATCTTGATCGATTCCTCCAGCCCGGCCCCGGACGCCAGATCAACAGGGGTGAATGGGTGGCTGGATGGAAGAAAGAGAGGGATAGGGAAGAGGCAGACATCTGATCAGAGAACTCTAGCTTTCGCCTCCTGGTCTATATAACTTCCAGCGGTCCCCAGCTCTGTCCAAACGCTTTTATATCCTCTGCAGCAGCAAACACCATCCAACAACGACGATCGTAGTCGCTCGTCGTCATCATTGCCAAACTTCCTTCCTCTCCTAGGGGCCACCACCTTAGACGATCGAGCTGTCTTTTGTCTCTGCTTGTCTAGCTCGTCCTGCTCTTGCTCGATCTCGAATTGGAACCAACTCCGAGACCCTAGTCCAGCATGGCCAACCGCGACCACGTTTCAATCGAACAAAAGATTCAAGAAAAAGCATCTCACCATGAATATTTGTCACCTCCGGGATCAGCACCAGCACCAGCCCACCGAGGTAGCCTCCGCGCCGACAGTGTCACGCGAACATCGTTCGACAGACGCCATTCCGCCTCCATCCCCCAAGACCGCCGCGGCAGCATTCGCAAGAGCTTCGACAATGCCAACCTCGCCATGGTCTTTCCCGACTCCACTCACGTCGAAATGACCGACGATGACATGGGCGGCAGTAACATCGACGACATCTCCCCCTCGTGGTTTGTCTGGCTCGTTGCGGCCACAGCGTCCATTGCTGGAAGCTTGTTTGGATACGACACAGGCATCATCTCCGCCGTGCTGGTCTATCTCCACGACGACTTGAACAACCGTCCGGTTTCAGCCAATGAAAAGGAACTCATCACCTCTCTTTGCTCTGGGGGTGCCTTTGTCGGGGCTATTATCGCAGGCTTAACCGCTGACAAGGTACGTCTGGACGTGTCCCGGAATCTATATGAGACGAGAAGCTTTCTTCACGTAATACTGGTTTCGCATTACAACATCCCCTACTGTATTGCATTCCCATGAAAAGCTCAGAGGTCATGCTATTAAGCCATATTCTAACCACTCTTGTCTGCAGTTCGGCCGCAAAATTGCCATCTACGTTGGCTGCACTCTCTTCACCGTGGGTGCCATTCTGCAAGCAGCCGCGTACTCGATCGCCCAGATGTCTGTAGGCCGACTGGTCGTCGGTTTCGGCGTTGGCTCCGCCGCCATGGTGGTTCCGCTGTATATTGCAGAGATCGCGCCCACCAAAGTTCGTGGAAGGCTGATCGGGCTGAACAACATGTCCATCACAGGCGGCCAGGTCATCTCTTACGGTATTGGTGCGGCGTTTGCACATGTCCCACATGGTTGGCGATGTAAGAAAACCTCCAAGCACTTTCTTCCTCTCCTTCGTACCCCTTGCAAAAGACTCTTCGTAACCATCTCTTCTGGATCTTTTTGCATTCAGTCACTGACAGGTTTGGGTGTGAATAGATATGGTTGGACTCGGTGCTGTGCCAGCCATCCTGTTGGGCTGTTTGTTGCCCCTCTGCCCTGTAAGTCAAAGGACCCCTGAAGCGACCCGTCTTTCTCTTTCTGAAGCACACTGTCCTTTCCACCTCCTCCCGCCAATGCACGCCATGATTAGGAGGATCACTAACAGATCTTCCTTCTTCTTTTTCAGGAATCACCTCGCCAACTTGTGTACCACGGCAGAATCGCCGAGGCTGAAGTAGTCCTCGCCAAGATCTACAAAGGCGCCAGCGCGGAACAGGTGCGAGCCAAATGCGCCCTGATCGCCGCCGCGTGCGAAGAAGCAAAAGAACTCAACGAAGATCAATCGCGGTGGAGCAAGATCAAGCAACTACACACCAACCCTGCCTATTTCCGCGCACTGGTCTGCGCATGCGGCCTGATGGTGATCTCGCAGATGTCCGGATTCAACACGCTCATGTACTACTCGTCCACACTCTTCGCGCTGGTTGGATTTTCCGACCCCGTTGCTGTGGGGTTGGTGGTAGCAGGCACCAACTTCATCATGACCTGGGTCAATATGATGACGGTTGATCCGATCGGTCGACGCCGCGTACTCCTTCTCACGGCTTGGGGCATGAGCGCAGGCCTGGTGGCGGTGGCGATCGCATTCCATTTCATTCCGGTCAACACCAAGACGCTGGCTCTCGAGACGAACAGCGTCAGTGCCCCGGCCATCGTGGTGCTGGTCTTCATCATCTGGTTCGTCTTCTTCTACGGTGTTTCTGTGGGCAACACGGCGTGGATGAGCACCGATTTCTTCCCCATGGAGGTCCGCGCCATGGGCACCATGTGGTTGACCTGCTCATGCTGGGGTTCCAACATCATCGTCAGCTCGACCTTTTTATCCATGATGAAGAGTATGACTCCTAGTGGTGCCTTTGGCTTCTATGCTGCCATCTGTGGCATCGGCTATATCTTGATCGTGTTGTTCTATCCCGAAGTTTCGGGCTTGACGCTCGAGGAGATCAGCGAGGTTTTCCAGCATGGCTTTGGCGTGCGCTATGCCCGCCAGTTGAGGAAGGACAGGAAAGAGGAGATCAAGGAGCGCATGAGGATCAAGGGGCGGACCGTGGTGGCCGGCCATTAAGACCATACATGATCAGATTGGTCTTGACAACATATGGCCCAAGAGACTCTTACGAGGAGGAATAGCAGGAAGACAATGGATCGGTGGAGCCCTTATTACTGCTTGTAGCACATTCAGGGGCATATTCATATTACTAACTAGTAGCACATTCAGGGGCATACATATGATATGATATACTTACAATGGTGACGATACTGTCTTACTATTTTACAGCGTCAGATACTTGAGATCAGACTGTTCTGGCCACGTCAGTTCCAATTCGACATTCCTACTCGCTACTCGCTACCTTACTAGGTACTTTCATTGCATGTATCCGTACAGTATTCCGCACTAGTACTGCATTGCTTGCACTGCGAGTTCAGCCTGACAACCTGGCATGCCTGAAACCGAGATCAAGATCGACAAGACATCGAGATCAATACAACCGACCCTGTACAACCTAGTTTCAGTCCCAGTGCACTTGAAGTCCCTTCCGCCCAATGGTCATGGAAGAAAAAATAGCAGAGCAGTCGTCACCGTCATTATTTGAGGCCCGTTCACCGCGATCGCAAGACATTGGGTAGTAAGTGCGTGTTAGTACTACCCTGAGTGACCCCCTCCAGCCTCCAGCCGCGCTTGAAATGGGAAAGGAAAAACGAATATGGAAACAAGCAGCAAAACCGTCCATCATTGGGTATATGGCATGACCTCAGACCTCAGACCTCAGACTGCTTCCGTGACAGCGCCGCCGAGCTTGCTCCGTGATTAGGTCCTGTAACAAACACATACATTACACGCCTCTGCCTCTGCCTCAGTCCAGCGTAATGACTTCATTGTTCCTCCTGGCATTGGCATTGGCATTGGCATTGCCTTTCCCAGCCGCTGCCATTCTTCCTCCCATGTTCATGCTCGCGTTAGGAGGCGGCCACTGAGTCTTGATGCCTCCGTTGGGCGACGCATTGGCCCCGTGGGCCTGCATCTTGGCGGGACCTGGAGCTTTCGCGACGGGCTTGACATTACTGTTGCCATTGTCGTTGCCATTACTGCTGCGCTGCTGATTCAGGTTGCTGGCATTGTTGTCTTGTCGTCCTGCCTGCTTGCTGGTCGTCGTCCCCTTGATCTGCTTGTCTCCTTTGGAGGTGGAGGCCGTTCCCTCCGTGACCCACTTAGAGAGAAGATCGTGGATTGCTCGAAGCATTGTCTCGGGCTGGTCAGCCGGGCAGACCGCAGCCGTGTCGAGCGCCAGCCACTTGCCTCCATTATCTGCACGAGCGAATACTTCCTCCCTCAGCTTGTTCCGCAGCGCTGGACTGGAATATGACGGTTTCGAATACGATTGGAAATCCTCAAGAGCGGCCCGCACCAGCCACATGGGCTTTTCCGACACAGTGAGATGTGGCAATATCTCCAGTCGAGCGAGCAAATGTGGGTGTGATCCTGGTCCTACATCACGAGGAACATCGGCTGCTGCTGTAAAATACTGGATTGCAAAGGCCGTTGTGGTCCTCGGAAGGATATGCACCCGCATCGCACTTCGCTGGCCGTCCGACGAGGGCACTTGGGAATCTTTGATATCAAGTCCATGACTCCCTTGAATATCGCGCAGAAAAGTCAGTAGTGGCAGCGTCACTTTCAATGAAGTCAAGAAATCGCGCACTTGAGTCGCAAAAGGAGCACGCCCCGCCTCGAAGTGTTTAGAATATTGTGCACTTAGAAGAGTATGTGGGTTGTCGCAAAGTGGCAGGAACTCCAGTCGGGGAACTTCACTGCCTCTCGTGAAAGTCATGCCCAAGCTGTATTCTTTTGGTGGCTCCGTATGGTAGGTGATTGTAAAGGCAGAATTTGAAAGGTTCTTCAACTGCAACCCTGGCAGATGGTGGATTTGTTCAACGGTCGACACAATCTTTTCAAGGTCCATCGCCTTGGCCACAATCTCTGGAATGGCAGGCTCGGTGATGGAAGTTTTGACTCGAATGGTGACACTGCCATCTTCGGAGCTCATGGTAACATCCGGTTCCAGAATCGAGGCATCAATGTGTTTCAGTGCGGCAGAGCTTGCTCGGTTCTGAAGCTGGCCAATTGCCGTGATACTATTCGTCGCTCGATCTAGTCCACCAAACCGGAATTTCACGCTCTTTAGGATATCTGGAGAGGTCCAGGAAGTTTTCGACATCTTCGCAGGCACTGTCTGAGTTGTAGAACCCGACGGAGACCTTAAGGCCGGTCTGGACAGATCCAAGTCGAACGACAACTCGGGCAATTCGTATTTTCGTCCAAAAGCAGGGAATGGCGCTAGGCTGACCTTTTCCTTTCTTTCCTCCAGATAGTCCGCATTGCGTCGAAGGCAGATCAGCCCAGTCGCATACTCCGCAAGTCGCTCAAAATATGCAGCTGATAGTTCCTCACTGATCTCGATCCGTTGGCTTCGGATGACCTGAAACCGTGGCTGTAGATGAGGCCCCGACGGCCGTAGTTGCTGTAACAGCCACCAATGATCGCCATGTTGACTGTGGGTGACTGCTAGAGAATATCCCAATCCCCATGGAGCTTGTCGGAACAAGTTAATCCGAACAACGGGGTCTCCAAACAGCGCTTTGATTTCCGCCTGATTGAACTTGAATGCCCGCAAGGCTTCCCAGCTGGTACCTGTCGTGCCTGCAAAGACCGAAGCTTCTCTGATACTGCATCTAAAGTTGAGCAGTTTTGACACGATCTCTTCCGCGACGCCATGTATGCGATTGATTTCGTATTGCAAACGCTCACTCCTTTCACTGACTGGACTGATCAACAGCAGCCCGGTGACGGGTTCGATCTTGATCTGAATGCGAGAAGGTCGGGATAATTGCATGGTCAAGGAGCACTCCTCAGGGTTTTGATGCGAGATGTTCTGATCCAAGGACAGTTCGGCTTTTGCGAATAGTGGCGTGAGAGCCAATTTGTCATAGATGGAGTCCAAGATTTGCGTGGAATGCTGCGCAATGACCTGATGAAGTATCTCTTCAAGAGACAAGCGGGACTCATCTAGATGCACCTGTGGCGAGTCCACCCTCTTGCCCTGGCGCATGCATTTGATCTCGAGGAAAGGAACTAAGTCCTGACTCCGGCCATCTTTCTTCGCTGTTCCACTGGCGATTCCAATTTCAATCCAGCTTTTACCGATCTGCCTCTCTGGCCAGTATTGTATGATGAGATTTCGCCGAATCATTTCGACACGAATATTTCCCACCCACTGGCCCCTTGCTAACTCGAGCGCCTGCCTGTGGAATTCGGCCAACTTGTAAGAGAGGGCCAGCTCATGCAAGAAGAGATAACAGCCTTGCAATCCGTCGCGGTCAATGTTTGTATTTGCACACAGTTCAATCTCGGATCGTAGATTATCTGGGATGTGCGGTAATGGCGAAAAGCAGAAGCGAAAATCGACCATGCGAAACTGAGCATCCGGACTGTCATCCAGAATGGAAAGATCGACCTCGAATTCGTGGGGGACAATGAATGTGACCCGCCCATCGTGTATCCGATATCTCCGAAGTTGAGGGGGCAGATCATCCGCAAGTGTCAGTTTCACGCTGAGAGAGCGGTTCAAAGTCCTCAGCAACTGGAGTATCTGCTTGTCAGATAGATCTTTCTGCGGAATGTAGTCCAGGGTAGAGAACTTGCGCATCCGGCCAGTTGCCAAAACCTCTGCACCTCCCTTCAGATCGGGATTGGGAATCTGAAAGCCGGCGGATTCTTGTTTGAGAGTAGCGAGTGATGCGATGGCATCCCAATAGGCTTGACGGCGTTTCATAAGCCAAAAATTGATTGAGATGGTCTTGCTGACATCGTCCACGCTCTTGCTCCATTGAAGGAGCACTAGCAATTTGACAAAATCGGCCTTTTGGTAATTCGCAAACTGGAGCAAACGCTCTTTCTTGTCCAGATTTGCCCTGGTTTGGTTGTTGGGTAGATTGTTGGGCAGGAGCTTCGTATGTTCTGCTGATTGTTCAGGCACCTGTATCGAAGCAAGCTCTTCCACAAGATCGGACAAACCATTCCAGCACGACTGTGAAGCTCGAGTTATCAGAGCAGCTATGGGCAGATAATTGTCCTTGGGGATGAGGTGAAGGATCTCCGACGGCGCCTGCTCCACCCCGTTTGCAACATTAGGTCCAATATCGCCCTCAGGTAGTTGGCTGGCGTTGATGTCTCCATTGGCGTGGGATGATCCTTCACCGCCAGAAGCAGACAAACCCGCAGCCTCTCCCTCTTGCTTTATTTGTCCCGCACTCGGGGTGGTTGTTGCAGCGTCTTGTTGAATGCCATTTGACAAAGGCTCTCCATTAGCCGTAGGCCTGTCCCCGTTCATATTGACACGAATTGTACCATCAAGTCATGCATGGCCGGCACACCTAGAAGCGCGCTTTTGTGGCCGACCAAAAATCCCAAGTCCCGGATGATGCAGTCTCCTCCTTGCCAGCCCAGGAGCCCAAAGACAACCGTATACCGCGCGGTTAGAAGTAGGATTCGATTTTCGCGGTGGTGCACGTTGACGGTCGCCGGTGAATGATATGACTGTGAATCACTTTGGTATACCGAAGGAAAGAAGGAGTAAGGGTGAGATGGAGTTCACAGGGAGAGCCCGAGAATGCGCTGGCTTGTCGAGCCGTTTGAGGGCGCTGATCGACAAGAACAATCGCAGATGTAAATCCTGCCGTGACAACAGCCTTTCGAGAAATGTGGAAACACCACGCGGGCGACTTGTGACGCGGAAAGGAAGCAGGTGGAGGAGAGCGGTGGTGAAAGTATTGGAAAGACCGAAATTGCGAAGGGGATGGAGGTTTGCAGATGAGATGAAGACACGCGCGGATGTCGGCAAGTCAAAGATCGGACCCGAAAAAGCCAACCCAAGCAGGGCCTGAGTTGTAGGGCTGGCTTGCCGACGCGGTGGTCAGTGGCCAGATGAAGGGGGAGTAGCGGTGGTGTTACGTTGGGTGGACTCGGGAGGCGTTTGCCGGCGGCTATGAATGGAGGAGAAAGAAGCGGGCGAAGAAGGAGTTGTTGATAAAGCGACAGCGACTGGGGGTTCTCGACTCTGAGTTGGAAGAAGCGCCCAGAGCGGAGGGATGAGAGCGTGGTGTGGTGGCGCATTCAGGCGCAGGCGAGCACGAGCACACCCGAGCGCAGGCAATCCTAGTAAAAGCGGCGGGTCATTTTTACAATTACATTCAAGTATTAGGTACTATTTACTACCAGCTAGTTACTAGTTAGTGGCTAGTACGGATACTTCAAAGGTACTAATCTATTACTGTTGATCTGCCTTCTGTCCTATGACGGGATACTACCTACGGAGTACTTGACCGAGATATTTCTCAGGGCTCTTCAACTTCATCAACTCTCAGTCTCCCTGTCCTACGACTAGGTTTGACCCGTACCTGTCTATCCTTCTATAGTATTATGTCATGGCTCATAGCACCTCACGCCTCCGTCTCGCGACGCACATGTCCACACTCGAGCACCCTCGACCGCAACTGACACAGCATCGCCCAGAATCCTCATTCTAACCTCTGATTGGGTGGCTGACCGCCTCAACGGACGTCTCTGTCGTGCCTATCTGCACGCCATTCGACAACGCCAGCCCACGATGGGCGGTCGAGCACCTTGGGGGTGTGATCTTCGTGACTCTTGGAAGGCTAGCAACTCGAAAGCCGTACCAAACGAGGTCAAGACTAGCCTCTCTCGCTATAGCGCATGCAATATCGGTGGTCATAAGATAAGTGGCTGGTCACGGCTTGATATGCAGAGGGGAAAAGGAGGCCTGCCTAAGATATCAAACGATCCGCTGCTGCTTAAGTAGACAGGCACATCCTCAATCGCTCTCCTCTAGTCTCTGGCACAGTCGTGGCAACGGACGACTCTGCGTGCTGAAACATCTGGCCCGACCCGCCACATCATCCGCTCAGTTAGCCCCAATTCAGGTGGGTAGCCAGGTGAACGCGTAACGCGACCGATCGGGCCTTCGATCATGCCTGGGATCTGATCTCTTGTCTATTTCTTTTTGTGAAGAAGTAGAATGGCACTTCGGGAAGGTATTGTAGGGCCGAGTTAGGCCGGCGGAGTTTCGAGCCCGGACGCTCGAAACACAAACAAGATGGTCTGTTCCCCAGCCAATCGCTAGGCATCCCTGAAGTCACCCTCTGTCCGACGTCTCATCATAGACATCTGCATCAATCAGTCACGCTTTTCCACCACAGCGACTCACCTTTATTCTTGGTTAACATTTCCCTAGGTCCCTCGGTATGGGGAGCCAGTCCATCCGTCACGTCCCGCATTGCCGCGCCAGATCTCCCATTCCAAAGCAAGCCTGATCTCACCTACACCTTCGGTCGAAGCAGATGACGAGCGCGATTCGTCTTCGAGTCTCGCAGATTCTGAAATGGATGACTTGACGGATTCAGTTTCAGAGGAGGGCCGGTTCGCAGATGAGGACACAAGACCGACGAGCCAGAAAGAGCTTTGGGGATGGTACTCTTATGGCTGGGCCGCTGAGGTGTTTGCGATTTGCGCAATGGGTAAGCAAAGGTTGAACCGTGTAAAGAAAGACCTTGTACATCATACTCATCTTTGGCATCCAGGCTCCTTCCTACCAATAACTCTCGAGCAACTCGCTAGAGACCAAGGCGTACTGCTGAGCGACAAAACAACACCTTGCAGTGCCGGTTGGCAGACTGGACAGGAGGGCATCACCGCCAACACCACAACCTTTGATCCACCCAAACACCGGCATAACGAACTACCTCCCTGTGTCATATTTTTTCTCGGCGCTGAAATCAACACAGCAAGCTTCGCAATGTACACCTTCTCGGTCAGTGTGCTGATTCAGGCTCTACTCATCATCTCCATGTCCGCAGCGGCGGATCACGGCCGCTTTCGAAAGACGTTTCTACTCGTGTTCGCCTTTACCGGTGCGACTGCGACTGCGTTGTTCATTGGAGTAGTTCCCAAGGTCTACCTGCTCGGCGCGCTCCTTGCCATCATTTCCAACACGTGCTTCGGCGCATCGTTTGTCTTGCTGAACTCTTTCTTACCGCTATTGGTTCGCTACCACCCCTCCATCAGCCATAGCATTCATCGACGGGGGAGTCATTCTGAAGATTCAAGGCCGTCCGGTGATGATGAAGCATATTCCGAGCAGGAAGGCTCCTTTTTGACCACTTCCTCTTCTGCTCTACTGCCTCGGGACCTTCCAGATCAGACGCCTCCCACCCAGGAGATGCCTGCAGCCATCTCACCAGAACTGAAGTTGTCTACCAAGATATCCTCGAATGGTATTGGTATTGGGTATATTGCTGGACTGTTCGTTCAAACAATTGCCATCCTCATCGTGGTCGCGACAGGATCGACCACGTTTTCTCTACGCCTTGTTCTCATGGTGGTCGGGCTGTGGTGGTTTGGATTCAGCATTCCAGCTGCCATCTGGCTGCGGCCTCGGCCAGGGCCACCGTTGCCCGCTGCGCTGGGGGGGCATTCAGGATGGCTCGGTTATGTCACGTACGCGTGGAAATCACTCTTTAAAACGATTGGACATGCTCGGAGTCTCAAGGATATAGTGATCTTCCTTTGCGCATGGTTTTTGCTGAGTGACAGTATTGCCACAGTGAGCGGGTGAGTCATGAAACATGGCTGGTCGCCGCATACAGCTAATCGGAATAGGACGGCGGTTCTCTTCGCCAAAACTAGTCTGGGAATGAAAACAGAAGCACTGGGCCTGATCAATGTGATTGCAACGATCGCAGGTGTGGTCGGGGCATTTTATTGGAGCTTTCTCTCCAGACTTTTCAACCTCAAAGCCTCACAGACAATTGTGGCCTGTATCTGCTTGTTTGAAATCATCCCGCTCTATGGGCTCTTGGGCTTCATCCCAGCCATCAAACGATATGGGGTCTTTGGGCTGCAGCAACCGTGGGAGATGTATCCTCTTGGGGCGATCTATGGCTTCGTTCTCGGGGGGCTCTCCTCCTATTGTCGGGCGTTCTTTGGAGAACTGATTCCTCCGGGGTTCGAGGCAGCATTTTATGCGCTGTATGCCATTACAGACAAGGGCTCCAGCATTTTTGGTCCAGCCATCGTCGGCGCAATCACCGATCGATACGGAGAGATTCGCCCGGCGTTTGTGTTTCTGGCGGTGCTCATCTTTCTGCCTTTGCCCCTGATGTTGTTGGTGGATGTGGATCGAGGCAAGGCTGAGGCACTTCAGATGGCTTTAGAGTTGGAAGGACATCAAAAGAGGGTCAACGGTGATACACCATATACTGCGATTCCCACCATTGTGCTTTCAGAAGAAGAGGAATGAGCGTGGCGGACGTGGTAGAGGATATAGTCACCAAGGCTTAGAAATACCCTAGTTGTCAGCATATTGCTGAGACGCGAAATGTTCTTATCTACGGGGTACTAGTCATACAATGTCCATCTACCTAGGTACCTACAAGAATATGCGAATACAACGGCTGTCTAGTTAGTGGCCAGGTTGCGTGTTTCAGGAGGGTAAAGGGGTGAGGTATCGACCGGAGGAGGGGGTCTGGACAGAGTTGCGCTCTGGCCCAAGCCCGCCAAAGTGGCAGACAACTTGACACCGTCTCCTCAGCGCGTCCGCGTCCGTGGCTTCACCACTCTACATAATAATTAGTAAACCGTGGCACAGGTGCGGACTTGACTGCTCCCCCTTAATCCAGTCTCCCCCAAGGATCATTCTTCTCTTCATTCCACCTTTTCATACAGTAGCTGTTCTATACCTGTTGACTTTCTTTTCCTCCTCCGGCAACCTGGTATTGGCCATCAGCACCATGCGGTCCTCCTCCTCCCTGGCTGCGGCCATCCTTACCCTTGCCGGCCTTGCTGCCGCAAGCGACGTCCACGACCTGCAAAAAGACAACTTTAAAGATTTTGTTGCCGAACATGATCTGGTGCTAGCAGAGTTCTTCGCCCCCTGGTGCGGTCACTGCAAAGCTCTGGCACCTGAGTACGAGGAGGCCGCGACCACTCTTAAAGAGAAGAACATTCCTCTAGTCAAAGTCGACTGCACCACCGAAGGTGAACTGTGCAAGGACTATGGTGTCGAGGGATACCCTACCGTCAAAGTCTTCCGTGGCCTCGATAACATCAAGTCATATCCTGGTGCCAGGAAAGCTCCAGCGTGAGTACTGCCCGTTGCCAGCGGTTGTGTCCACGCTGCTAACTGGAACAGCATTGTTTCATATATGACCAAGCAGCAACTACCTGCTGTGTCTCTTCTCACTTCAGAGACCCTTGACGACTTCAAGACCACCGACAACGTCGTCATCGTCGCCTATATCGCCTCCGACGATAAAGCCTCGAATCAGACCTACACTGCTCTTGCAGAATCTCTAAGAGATGAGTACATTTTTGGCGCCTCCAATGACGCCTCTCTCGCAAAAGCCGAGGGCGTCAAGCAGCCTGCGATTGTTCTGTATAAGGACTTTGACGAGGGCAAGAACACCTTGGAAGGCAAGTTTGAAGACGAGGCGATCACCAAATTCATCAAGACTGCTTCCACTCCTCTAGTTGGCGAAGTCGGTCCGGAGAGCTATGCTGGATACATGAGCGTATGTGTTACCCTGCCCGATATGGACGACTCGCGTACTCATTGAATTACAGGCCGGAATCCCGCTTGCTTACATCTTCTCGGAAACTCCTGAAGAGCGCGCTTCCTTGGCCGAGGCCTTGAAACCGGTCGCTGAAAAGTACAAGGGTGCCATCAACTTTGCAACTATCGATGCAAAGGCCTTCGGTGCCCATGCTGGCAACTTGAACTTGCCCACCGACAAGTTCCCAGCCTTCGCGATCCAAGAAACGGTCAAAAACGAAAAATACCCCTTTGATGGCAACAAGCTTACCGAAAAGAACGTTGGAAAGTTCGTCAAGGCCTTTGTTGAGGGCAAACTCGAGCCCAGCATCAAATCCGAACCTATTCCTGAGAAGCAGGAAGGGCCTGTTACGGTGGTTGTTGCCCACTCTTATAAGGACATTGTCTTGGATGACTCCAAGGATGTTCTGATTGAGTTCTACGCTCCGTGGTGCGGACACTGCAAATCGTAAGTTTCCCGTGTCACCCCATACGAAGATCTTTGCTGACTCTCCCAGACTTGCACCTAGCTATGAGAAATTGGCCAAGCTCTACTCTTCCAATCCCGACTACAGCTCCAAAGTGGTTGTGGCAAAGGTTGATGCTACATTGAACGATGTCCCGGATGAGATCGCTGGATTCCCAACCATCAAACTGTACCCAGCCGGATCCAAAGACTCGCCAGTCGAGTATTCAGGTTCACGAACCATTGAAGATCTCGCGGCCTTCATTCGTGACAATGGCAAGCATGGTGTGGATGGATTCGCCGCCAAGGACGAAGACAGCGAGATGGAAGACGTGACGTCCGCTGCCAGTGACACTTTGGCTAAAGCTGCCCCTGCGGCCACCACTGCAGCTGAAGAAGCCTCGTCCGGTGTTGCCGATGTTGTCAAGACAGTAGTCAGCGAGGCTGCCGAGGCTGCCAGGACGTTTATCGCAGACACGGATGACGGCGGTCCTCAGGAACACGACGAATTGTAAACTAGGTACCACACAAAACTCCCTGTACGGATATGCGACTTTAGTTCTCGCCACGGTTTTACAGTGCCTCGGAGGGCCTTTGGGTGGTTCGGTTCGGTCGTTTTCCATGGCGCACCATAAAGTCTTGATCTTGCTATGCTCTGCTATAGAGCAGTGTCCTTCTAGCGGCGGCATGCAAGCTGAGTCGGCTGGTCAATCGGAGGAATCGATGACAGCATCCGTTAAGGGTAGGGCTGCAGAAAACCAGCAAGTCAGGACACTCGGCTTCTTTGGTGTCGGTCGTCCAGACTTGCGATGGCTGATGCTGTGGAGAGCCACCTAGTTAGTTCACGGTCCTTATCCAGTGTATCGTTCGATGGACCACTCGAGTCATGGATTGCCGGCATATGAGATACGGGATACAGCAGCAACGAGGGATGGATGTAGATTGAATTCAAGACGATAAGAACCTGAACAAGTCGCGCTAGAATCGAATGGGGTTTCACTCAACACTGTATCCGTATGTAATCTTCTATTAGATACGATATTGAGGTGATTCGATTCCATGTCACTTACCTTAGGTGGCTATCAAGTGTCCTGCGAGGTAGTCTTTACAATTCAGGAGTCACGAGTTCAACCCAACAGCATGCTATGCTGCCACCGTATTCACATGTAGTGAGTGATACATCTCGCCCCATGGACGGATACAAGGTATATACAGGATCAACCGCCTGGCCTAAGGCACGGGAGTAACCCCCGGTCCGTATCTCTCTCTAGCAGCCAAAGACACAATCGACCAGTCCGATCCATGCATTCTTGCGGGGGAAAGGCCGATCTGTAAGGTATATATGTACGTATGCATGCATGCACTCCTGCCTGCTAGCCATATGTCGCGGGACGTCTCGTCTAATGATGTGTGCACAGCCTTGGTCTCGGCTTCTTATGCTGTCGGCCTTTTTGATTCCATAGCGTAAAGGAAGCAAGGTCGGTGGGTAGGTTGGATGTGTCCTCTGGGTTGCAGAATGTGAAGCCGTATTCTTCACCCAGGCTCATTTCATCTGATTGTCTTGGTGCGGTGTAGCTTTCGTCGTTTCAATCTTCGCCGTCTACTTAGGGACTTTTGAATGGCTTATCTTCGAGGCGTTCCGTATCGCGTACACGACTGATAGGGCTCGATCATTCGTTCAGTGCTCCGGCCTTCCCCTGTCAGCTCAGCTGTGTCTAGTGTTCTGCCATATCGCTCTGGTGTGCTGACAGCGGTCGTGTACATCGCGTAATATCAGCCCGTTCACTCCAGTCTGAGTCGTGTAGTCAAATCATCTCAAATCAATTTAGGAGAATGTTAGGAAACATGGGGTTTGGACCTTTCGGTTTCGCTGTTGCCGTGCTTGCATTCAAGGTTGCGTTTGGATTCACGGTAGCAATACTTGCTCTTGTATGCGCAAGTGCATGCGCGTTGTTGCTCGCCATAGCCCGTCCGATTACATTATCGTCACTTGGACCATGACCATCAGTCGGAGGAGGCATACCGCCGGTGCCATCGTCGAAGCCAGCCATTTCAATGCCTCCGGTCGCATCCGTGTCCATTCCATCCGCCTCAGCGAAGCTCACGTCTGCGCTAAGGAAGGCGTCGCCATCGAACAGCGGGTCCTGGAAGATGGTCGGCATGCTGAGATCGAAGAAGCCATCAAAGAGGTTATCAAGGTCATCGAACTGGTATTGGTACTGGTCGTTGAAAGATGATGGGATGTTGACCGGGTCCCCACTGTAAGGATGGTCAGATCCAGGAGCTGGCCTGTTGTGAGGGGTAGGCGGGATCAACCCGGTATAAGTGTTTGTCGTCGCACTAGTACCTGCGATGGATTGGGGAGTGTGGCTTTGATTTGTCGATCGATTATGTGCAGCGGCCGTGGGCGTCTGTGTAGATGCTGTGAACGCTGTTGGGGTAGTGGTAGTCGTTGAGCTTACAGCCTGGCCATGGTTATCGTGCTGGGGCTGCGTGGAGTGCGTGGCCGCCGCATCAGAGAGAACATGCAGTGCATTCCCGGCGTTTCCATCATGGGTATTCCCACGTGCATTCCTGGTGCACTTGGTCGTTGCTTGGGATGTACCGGAACAACCAGGTGGCTTGGGGTCGAATGGGCCGAACTTACACACTGCGACTTCGGCGTCCATGGCATTGGCAATGTTGTTTATCGAGTACTTCGACACGCTAGGTTGCTGGAGACTCCTGAGAGCTTTTCGACCTAGCCGTGCCATCGCATCTGCTGTCCACCAATACATACTGAGAGCCTCGAGTGTCTCGCATCGCGTGGCGAGGTCCGCCTGCGCTTGTTCCGGGTCAACGTTGGCATGGTCACGCAGGGAGCGGTAAGCTACTGTCAGAGAGAGCCCGACGGCATAAGGAACCAAAGGGATCGGGGCAATGTGGGTGTGTCCGCCATTGGAGAGGAGTTGTTGGATTCGGTCGGCGGCGGAGATGCGACGGGCGTAAGATGCGGTGGTTGGTCCGCCGGCGCGGCAGCTCAAGATGGCTGTTACGTGGTAGCAGAGTTCCAGTACGTCTATGGGAAGGAACATTGGTTAGAAGAGTCCATGGGAGGAAGTGATTGATGGATTGGGCGCCACTTACTCTGCTCACATTCGGGAAGCAACGAGAGGTCTATATCTTGGGTCAGCGAGGAGTATGTAGGGAACTCGGCCTCCCAGCCTGTGGTGTCAATGTCTGCGGTGGGTCTGTAGAACTCAATGACCTGATCGAGAAGATCGCCAAGACGAAGCCAGACATTGATGACCAGGTTATTTGGGTCAGGGTCCAGTGGTGGGCGTGCAATGTCGATATCTCGATTGGCAATCATGATGGGCCGGCCTCCTAGACAGGCGTTGATTTTGTCCAGTGTCCAGATCGTCCACCACAGCATAGAGTTCTGGTCTTTGGGAGTACGTCCTGCGGTTAGGATGTGAAGTCCCGCCGTCCAAGAGTCGTGGATTGCAAGGGCCAGGTGTAATGACGAGTCTTCAATCCCTCCGGGACCGTCATTATGTAGATGCATCAAGGTCAGGATTTGGATTTTGGTGACTCTATCGGGTTCCAGGTCTGCCTTCATCGCCGCGTCCAGTCCGGTATGGAGACTTCGAGCAAACGGGATTGGATCAAGCAAGGGTCCATCATCGTACAGGCGCAAATACGGTGCAGCTTCTTCAGCCTTGCAGGTGACTAGGCATATTGCTTGGATGAGAAAGATGGAGCACCGCCCATCTGTATAGTCCTTCAGGAGCTGCGGGCTGTGCATGATGGGCAAAAGTCCGCCGAGGCATGCGATATACGTGGTGATGAGCGCATCTTGGGTCGCCTTAGGGAGGACTCGAAATGCCCCCACGGCTTGTAGGTAGTTTCGTTGGTGACCGGTCAGGGTCCTCCGTCCGCCTTCGGATTTGCCGTATTTCTCGACATTGACGGGAGTCTTGTCCCCCGATTTCGGTTGGGGGCCAAGGTCTTCTGATGGGAGCTCATCCTGCAAAGAACGAGGCTGCTGCACCCAAGTCCCCACACGGCTGATTCGCGTCGCGCCTTGGGAGCGTGATGATAGATCTGTCAGTATAGACTCGGGGTTCGTGTCACCGACGAAGCGAATGGGTTCTTTGTGCGTCAGGTTGGGGAGAACTCTGTCGAGGCCGGCAGAATCGGCCTGTTGTTCTGGAGGGCGCTCGAAGGTATGATGACAGCGCTTTTTGGCAGCGCGACATTTGGCACACGCTCGAGCGGCTCTCTTGCGACTGGCAAAGGCCGCAGTATCTGCTTCCCAAACGACTTGCATTGGGAGCGATACACGACGTGACGAGAGGAAGATGATGACAGGAGGGGCGGAAGCTGCTGAAAAGAGGCATCTACCCGAACAGCCGCAGCCAGGACAGGAAGCTTTGCCGAGGCCTAAGAGGCCCTGACAGTCCAATCACAATCACCGTATTGGCCGCTAGCCCGCAAATGAACTGGCACCACTTGGCACCTACCTCTCCTCCGTACTTCGTATTTCTGTCTACCTGCGCTGTTTCGAAAACACCGCCAACCTCTCCGACGCGGCCTGATCTCGTGTCTGGTGAACTCGACTGACATGGGCTGACACGAATATCGACAATGCTCCCCCTCACATGTCAGATGCATCAGCCAAACAGGCTAGCACGCTTGTTTCTTGCAGAACATGGCAGAAGCCGCGGCAGAGCAAGGGTAACTGCACTTTCACTCGTTCTATCCCCGCCATACCAGGATCACCACCATCCACCATGCTAACACCTGATCACGTATCTCGTATTCCGTATGCGATTTCTCCATCAGTTCCAATCATCGTTTGCCTTCAAGACGACGCCGCGAGACGCAAGGCGCCAGCATAGGATGTATCTTCCTCGATGCGTTCCGGGGGATCCCTATCCCCATCCCTACATCACCTCCACAACTTGGCTGTCTGCCATACGAGACGCTGCGGGGTCAACTGCTTGTCAATAACGATCAGGAGACTGACTTATGAACCTGTCGACGCAACTTTTGTTGTGTTTCGTCCTTCGTTTCCTCATACCTATCCTCAAGTCTCCATTGCTCTAGACAAGCGACACCGAAACTGAATCCCGTGTAAAGAAACCGCAACGTTGATCCTTCAGGATGATCCAGCTTCTACCTCTTGCTGTCTTCCTTGTCACATCGGCAGTCGTCTTTGCTGCCATCAATGCTCTCAGGTCTTCGCGCCACCGTGCCAGAATATCACAGCAACTGGGGTGTCAAGCCGCCCCCATGCATCATCACAACCTCCCCTTGGGCGCTGACACTGTCGTAAGACTGATCCAGGCCGGCAATCAGCATAAAATCCCGCAGGAAGTGGTAAAGCTCTATGAGGAGACTGGACATCCCACTTACATGCAACGACTGCTAGGCTCAACTATCATCGTCACCCATGATCCGAAGAACATCCAAGCTATGCTTGCCACGCAGTTCCACGATTTTGAACTTGGTGCTTGCAGGCGGAATATCTTTTCTCCCATGCTGGGCATCGGTATCTTTACTGCAGACGGCAAGACCTGGTAAGTGCCTAAGCTGCCCATGTCCCGCTTCAGTCTCGAGCGCAGCAGAACGTGGTCAGTTCTTACAAATTGTTCCATCGTACTAGGGAGCATGCCCGAGCAGCTTTAAGACCACAGTTCACCCGCGATCAGGTAGCCGACCTGGACCTTGAAGAGAAACACGTACAAATCCTGTTCAAACATCTCCCCGTCGATGCACTAGGATGGACTGTCCCAACGGATCTTGCGCCTATCTTCTTCCGGCTGACCATTGACTCTGCTACCGAGTTCCTGTTCGGGGACAGCATCAACTCCCAACACGCAGCCCTAGCCCAGAACGAGTCCCTCCCACTAGCCTTCAACCACACCAACGTGGCAGAGTCTTTCGATCATGGAATATCTTGCTTGGGCATCCGCACCCGACTGAGCACGCTTTATTGGCTCTACAATCCATCCTCGTTCCGTGAAGCCATCCGCGTGGTCCACGATTTCGCAGACTACTGTATCGAACGAGCAGCCACGACCAATCCCTCCAGCGAGGAGAAAGAAAGTCGCTATATATTTCTGAAAGAGCTCCTGAAGACCACAGACAACAAGGTCGAGGTTCGGACTCAACTTTTGCACATCCTTCTCGCCGGTCGAGACACCACTGCTGGACTATTGGGCTGGACGTTTTGGGAACTCGCGCGCCACCCAGAGGTGGTTCACAAACTTCGAGCCGCAGTCCTCGACACGTTCGGGCCATACACCTCCGACAACAAGGACATCACCTTTGCCAGGCTCAAATCGTGCACCTACCTCCAACATGTCCTGAATGAAACGCTCCGCCTGTACCCGTCTGTCCCGCTGAACGGCCGCCAAGCGACCAAAGACACGACACTCCCACGAGGTGGCGGTCCCGACGGACTGAGCCCGGTCTTCGTCCGACGCGGACAGGAGGTGTCGTACTCCGTGTACGTGCTACACCGCCGCCGCGATATCTGGGGCCCGGATGCCGACCAGTTTATCCCAGAGCGCTGGTCCGCTCGAAGATATGGATGGGAGTATATCCCGTTCAATGGCGGGCCGCGCGTATGTCTAGGCCAGCAGTTCGCTCTGACCGAGGCCGGCTATGTCATCTGTCGAGTTGTGCAGCGATTCGATGGCATTGCGAATTGCAATGAATCCGACGAAGAGCTGCATAACTACAGCCTGACAACCTCTCCGATGAGTGTGAGGGTCAGACTTCATCAAGCTGCCTGAAACGGCCAGGATGTGTTCTGCTCCGGGTCACGCAGCCTAGGTTGCACTCATCTGCTCGACGAACAAAGACTGGTAGCAGGGAACCCGGTTGTCCAGAGTGTTTGCTCAACCACCCCGGACTTCTGAGTATGCGTGTGGCTTGAACGACGTGAATGTCAAGATTGATCTGACAATGCCAACCAAATCAATCGACACAGGTGGCTAGACAGGTGACTAGAGGAGGGAGGACGACCAGAACGAACTTGAAGTACCTATCCTTAAGTCGAGCCTACCAGAAGGGATCTTGAACCATATATACCTACCTACCTACCTAGGTACTTTCGCCTATTGGGGGTAGAATTTTTCATAATATAGGTAGTAGTTTATATTGTATGTATTTTGCTAGTCATACTTATAAGTTACATGGCCCCTTCACTCGACGCACCGACCCCCCATCTTCCGACCTCAAGCATAGCCTCTTCGCCTCCTTCGGCCAGGACGCCGCGGCCGTCGCCCATGAGGCCTTCTAGACACAGCCAGGGGTCCCTGCCGCCTCCCCAGCGCAGGACTTCGTGCTTGAAGCGCTCACCGGCTGCTCTATCAAGCGCGGCGGCATCTTGGCCATCCCTGAACACGGCGCGCCAGACCTGTCGCGCAATAGCCCGGTCGAACAAATACGAGTAGTAGCTGGCGCCGTAGCCGTACAAGTGGCCAAAGAAGCCCTGCCACGCCGTCTGGTGCGGCTCCGGCACACTGCCATACTTGTCCCAGACATCATGGTACACGGCGGTCGAATTGTACCGTCCTGTGCGCAAAGCCTCGACCGGCCCGTTGGAATGGTATACCTGGTCCAAGATGGACATGAGGATTTGAGCCTCGTTGTTCCAGGCCCCGGAGCGTTCGGCCTGTTTCGTCCTCTCATGGGCCAGTGTCGCCAAAAGCTCGTCCGGGATAACTTCGTCGGTCTGCCAATGCCGGGCAAAGCTCTTGAGCACTGCTGGGTCGGTCGCAAAATATTCCATCAGGACCGAAGGAAGCTCGGCAAAGTCTGTGGCACAGCGCGTGCCGGAGATGCCTTGCATCGACGTGCGGCCAAGGATGCTGTGAATGGCGTGGCCCATTTCGTGGAATAGCGTCGTCACGCTGTGCAGCGACAGAAGCGACGGGGCCGGGCCCACGGTTGTGCTGGGGTCGGGAAATCCGCACACCAAAGCGATGATTGGGATCTGATAATATGCTTGCCCGTCGGCGAGATCTCCGCTATTGCTGCCGCCGCTGGTCGAGCTGGGGCTAGAGGTAGAACTCGGGGCCACCAGCGTTGGGAGGCCGTTGTTCAGAGCTTCGCCTCGTTCCTGACATTCCCTGACTTCTTCGTTCGAGATCTCTCGCGAGCACAGTAGGGTAAAGTGTGCCGGGTTCGGCAATTTGCCTGGCCGAGAAAACAGGTCGCAATACATGGTCGCAATGTGCTCTTGTTTGTCCGTGTATACATCCAACCTCCTCACCTCGGGGTGCCAGACTTCGCCCTGTCGGGTTTCTTTGGGCACGAGCCGGACGCCGTACAGCGACTCAAACAGGTTTGACAGCCCCTGCATGACATGCCCGAGGGCGAAATAGTTGCTGACATTTTCGCGTAGGCGAGACTTGGATGTTCGAGGGCCTGCTGCAGCCTCGACTTGTGCCAGCTTGGCCAATAAGTAGGAATGGTCCCAAGGATTAATTGTCGTTGCACCATGGTCGATGTTGCGCTTAAGCTCTAGGAGTGGTGCCAGCTCCTTCCGAACTTGCACCGTGTTGTTTGAATTCAGAGATTCGAGAAAATTACTTACAGCTGCTGGTGTCTTGGACATTTTGTCCGCCAGCGTCATCTGCGCGTAGTTGTCATAGCCAGTGAGCTTGGCCAACTCGGCGCGACGAAGGAGGAGCTTTTCGAGCCGTGCTATTGTCTGCTTAGACGCCGTTCGCTCTGCCACATAAAGGGCTTCTCTCGTGGTAGGGTTGTTGGCCGAGTTCAGGATCGCCTTGGACGCCGTGCTGTAGACAGGTATCTGTACTCGTTCCCAAGACTTGAGCCCTTGGACCAGAGTGGGATCGACGCCGTCGAGCTGCTTAAGGGAGAGCGTGATACGGGTCCTGGCATGGTCCATTTGATTGACGAAATCGGTGCCTACCTGAGCAATTTCGTTCGACAGAGAAACAAACTGCTGCCTCTGCTTCTCAGGGAGATCGATGCCGGACTTGGCAAAATCCTTCATCAAGAGCTGCGCCACCATCTTCTCCTCCTCGTTCCAATGGGACAGTACTTCAGGCATGTCCCACGCCTTCTTCAGCTGCTGGTTCAGTCCGGTGGTCGTGTTCAGCTCGTTCATGTACTGGAACATGAGAGAGTACGACGCCGACGCGGCTGCCGCGACCGCCGCGTCTGGATGTATGCTCCTAATAAAGTCGGACAGGTCTATGACCCGACACAGCAGGTCGCTCAGCCGATCGAGGTCTTTGGGGATGGCTTTGTACTGCTCTACCGTCGATGCGGCGAGCGTTCTCTCTACCAGTCTCTTGCATTGGGCCACCGATGTCTCTGCAAACTTTTGAAAGCCCCGCGGAGTAGTCAGATGGTTGTTCCCAATCAGTCCCGAGCCTGTCTTCTCCGAGGTTCGCCATGTGCCTTTGTTGTTGAAGACCTCCCGCAGCAAAGCATTGTCACTGTTTCGCGCGGGCGCTGCATGAAGGTACGCAGACTCGAAGGAGTTATCTGCCACAGCAGCAGCGGCAGCGGTGCCGGTGGCCGTAGAACGGTGTCGTTGCTGCTGGCGGAGGCATCTGGTACACGTCCATGGCTGCCGGCGCAGCAGTCTGTGCATACTTTTAGAAAAGGTCCGAGGTCAAGTTGTCTCGGCCGTCAGGTGTTGCGAAGCGGCCGACAATCCTTGTGCGACGCTGCACACACCTCAACGACGGTAGCAGCAGAAGTACCTTGTACCTTGGTGCCTCCTCTGTCTTGGTGCTGGCCTCGTAATGACGGAGATGTGCATATGCAGACTTGCTTCTAGAAGCGAAGCGAGAGGCTCGTAGCACTCAGAGACAAAGACTGGCTTGCCGTGGTCAGTCTTCGCCAAGCCCGATTCGCCCGCGAACCTGAATCCTGGACCTGAAGCTCGACTTCAAGTTGCGTGTTTTCTGCGAGCCCGCCACTGCAATTGCCAACCTCTCCAGCCATGGCGCGCGCACGAGTCTTTCGAGCTGTAAGTTCGTCTCTACAACCGGCGTACCTATTACCTAGCTAACCGTAGCTGCAGTCCAGGCAGGCCGCCTTCTTAGTTCTCGGAGGAACGGCGGCCACTCAAGCACCTCAATCCCTCCGCTTCCGCACCGCGTTTGCAGAAGCTCCCTCCAAAGACACCGTAAAGCTCTCCTCCAGCCTCCAGCATCCAGCCTTGATTTGTCCCCTCTAGGTCTAACTGTGCCGCTCTTTAGCTCCCTGAAAAGAAACCTATATACTCCTCTGATTCCGTCTTGCCAACCGTTCCCGAACCCTCACCGACCTCACCAGTTTCGAAGCCGAATCCACGCTCTCCGACTCCGACAGACAGGCTGACGGAACAAGTGAAAAAGGCGCGTCTCTTCCTCTACGACCAATCGCTGGCTGCCGAAAATGGCGTCAACGATCTGTTGACCTGGGCGTTCAAAAAAGAGACCAACTTGACCAGCACCATTGCCTCATTAGCTCCTGCACCAGAGACCGGTGAACAATTACTGCCAGGGGTTATCTACGTTCTCGTTGCGACCATGGCCGGGTCAATCGTCAGTCGGAACCGTGGCATCTTTCTGCGAGCAACATTCCCATTGGCCGTGGGAGTTACGGCAGGCTGGCTGTTGATCCCGGTGACCATGCGCAACACCTCCAACTTGATCTGGGAATATGAGGAGAAAGTGCCGGTCATCAGTGAGACGCATCTTCAAGTCCGGGGCTTCGTGCAGGATGCCTGGAGGGCAGCGAAAGTACATGCGAAACTAGCCACAGACTGGGCGGACGAGACGACCAGCGAGACGCGGAAAAGGGTTGAAGACTTTGTGTCCAAGGGGAAATAGACATGCCAGTGGACTTTATAAATCAAAACAGGGACTTTGCTTTCAGGCAGGTGCGTGTATGAGCTGGGAACTCCTGACTTGCCTTGTGTACAGAATGAGATGCACTTATCGTTCAGTCACTGTCCATGTCGACATCAACCTTGAAGCTGCTCACGTGACCGATGGTGAAGGCGGGAGAAGTGAAGTGGAAAGCAGAGGACTGTTTCCAGACGCACCGCTGCTCGTCCTCGGGGTCGGACCATGATACACGAGGCTAATCGGATCGAATTGAGATGGTAGGTGGGTAGAGTTAGGGTTATATACTCGGGAATATCCTTGTACTGGTGTCCGAATCCGCATCCACATCCGCATTCGACTCTCTATTTCTGTACAAATCTAGACAGAGCTATACTGTATATAATGTATGCATTACGGCCCAGGCCCAGGCCTACACTCACTTTGATCTCGCGTAGGCTCGCTCGAGGTCCCGGTCCCGGTCCCGGTCGTTCAGACTTTGGACTGCGCAATGCCAGGGGCCGGAGGGGCAATCTCGACCTGCATGTCCCCGACCTTTTCTTCCATCCTGATCTCCTCGACGGCCAGATCGATCTCGTCGATCAGGACGATCTTGTCGCCGAAGTCGGCGGCGATCTCTTCCAGTGACCGTTGTTTCGTCTCCCTGCACAGAGTTTGACTGCGTCAGCGTAGCACGCACGGTTTGGAGGGCGAGTGGCAAACAGAAAAGAACAGAACAGAACAAAAAAAAAAGAAGAAAGAAAAAGACCAGACCAGACCAGACCAGACGCAAATAAAATAGAAACGTCCCTGACGTACTAATAGCGGAAAGGCAAAAACGAAGACGCAAATCAGGCAGGCAAAAAGAAAGTGACTAGCCATCCAGTTGTAGGGGACTTACGGGAAGTAGAAGTAGGCAATGACCAGGAAGAAGGCAGAACATGCGACGAAGACATAGTAATAGTTCTCGTGGATGTTGGCGAAAGCGCTGGGGCCGGCTTCGGTGACTGATTGCAATCACGGCACATTAGCTTTGGTCATTGCAACACATCCAGCATGCTCCGCTGATATGATGTATTCTGCAGGAACATCTGTGGATGGGAAAACAAAAAAAAGGGGAGGACACGACGTGCGTGTGGGAAGGATACATGTGCTTACGTGCGACGTTGACGATGAAATGCGACGCCGAAGCAAGACCCATGACTTTGGACCGCAGGGCGATGGGCAGGACTTCGGCGCCATAAAGCCAGGTTGTGCTGTTGAGCATGCCGTCTGTAAGACACGATGAATTAGCATGCCATCTCTGCTTCGTCCTTGCGCGCTTGGGACAACACCGCGGGGCCGATACCCGGCACGAGAGCATGGTGGACACAACTCACAATATGTGGTTACGAAGAGATAAATTCCCAGGACGGCGAAGCCCTTGCCGACTTGGTTGTTGCTGTTCTGGAATTCGCGCTGCATGACGGCAGCATAGATCTCAATGACAATAATGCCCATGAGACCAGCGAGGATCATCCTGTACCGACGTAATGTAAGCATTTGTCCAAAAATATGCCAATCCTGTTTGGCAGAACCAAATCAACATTGGCGTAGTCCAGCGTGGAAGACCAATTCGAGTGTGCTGTAACATACTTTCGACGACCCCACTGGTCAGTGAGAAATCTGGTGGTGAGGGCGTTGGAGAGAAAAGCAATGGTGCCGTAGACCGAGGCGAGAATGAGGATCATGTGGCTATTGATCCCCAAGGATTTGAAAAGGATGGCTGCGAGCGTGGTCAGGAATAGGGAGACTGAAGCCATCCACGGAATATTTGGACCTACTTTGGTAGTACTATAGAAGCCGTCAGTTTCGAGAGCTTGACCACAAAACCGTGCGATGTTTAAGGAGAGAGGCTTGCTTACCTGAATGACATTGACGCCTGTGAGACTGGTCATAGTTTGGACACCAATCGACCTGGTATAGAACAGAGGTCAGCGTCAACGCAAGAGCAAGTAACAATGGAAATACCACACATACACTAGAACACGGTGTCTGAACAGCTGGAACACCTCTTTCAGTGATTTGATCTCTCGCTGCATTTCAAATTCGATTTGCCGACGCATGAGGGTGAACTCCTCGTTTAGCTGGGAAGGGTTGAGATCCCGGCGGATCCGCATAAACTGGCGACGTGCCTCGTCAATCTTGCCATTGCGGACCAACTCACGAGGAGAGTGCGGCATGAAGGTGAGAAGGCCAATGAACAGCATGATACCCCAAGGTATTTGGACACCGAGAGGCAGCCGCCATTGAGTGGGACCATAAGGCGCATACGAACAGGCGGCGCCAACCCAATTCGAAACCATGGTGCCCAAGGAGATGCCACAGCCCGAAACACCTCCTATGAGGCCACGGTTGTGAGGGGCAGAAATCTCGCTGAGGTAGACGGGAACAGTTGAGACCATGCCACTGGATGCGGCCGTGGTCAGCATTTGCAACAGATTACTTTCAAAGAGGGCAGATATCAAATGCGCATACCCAACAGCATAGCCAGCAAGCGCGCGACCAGCAAGAAACATGCCGATGTTCTGAGAAGCGGTCTGAATGACAGTGCCTGCCGTGACAATAACACACAGCACCTGCATGAAGCGCAGGCGGCCGAGTTTGTCAGCGACCAATGTCTGGGTCAATGCCCCGCAAGCCTCGCCAGCAATGTAGACGGAAACGACCTTTTGTCCTGGTGTAAGCAAGTCGCCCTGGGGCACGTCTGCGGAGCCAGGCTTACTGCGCCAGTCAATCCCTTCGAAGGCTCCTTCATGTAGTTGATCCAGCTCTGGTGAGCGATGGCTAAAGATCTGATCAGTCCGGCCTGTCTAGACTTCTTTTCTTCCCTTGACTAACTGCTGGTTGCGATCCCGCTGTCGAACCCCTGGTAATTTGGTGTCAGTCTCTTGTCATTGAGTAAAGGCAAAAGATGATCGTACGTATAGAAATGTGCCGATAGCGGCGAAGAACGCCACGCCCAGGGAATACCATGCTGTGCCCGCCATTGTAAGTCCTGACCTCGTCGTGAAGATACTCAGTTCAGAGATGTAGAGCGTCGTATGCTGCTTGTTGATGGGAAGGTCACAACCAGAACATGAGGGACCAGACCAGCAGGCCCTCACCCGAGGAGCCCATGGCCAGATATAGAATCAGTGGGCAGGATTGACCACCTCTCGGCTGGATCGGCGAGGGCTTAGGCTGCCTGCCATGCCTCGTGTCATAGTATGAAGGAGCTGGTGGGAGGATAGGGGAACGTGTCCATCCTCCATACTCCCATGGTTCGGGACAATGGCCAGCGAGGTCAGGAAATGAAGATCCTCAGGTGATCACGGCGGAATCCACCCAGCAACCAGCAGCGAGGGGACAGGGGAGCATCGCTTGGGACTGTGCCTTCTGCCTTGCATGACACAGGTCAGTCATCCGGAGGCAAAAGCCGGCATTTCAAAGCGATGAGGAAATTGGAGCCACTGTCTTGCTCTAGGTAGGTACTTGATTCTCCAATCTGATATCTTGTTTCACTGGGGACGTTTGTCTGGAGGTGTGGGGGACGGGGGATGAGGGAGAGGAAATGGGGGTGAAGATGGGGGTGAGGCTGGAGAATGAGGTAGTGGTAGTGGCACTAATCATCCATCATCTGATATCTCGGTGCGACTCCGAAGGCAGGCCAGTGGAGACCGGGCCGAGCCCGATGTCTGAGAGCGGAAGGAAGGACAGGGGACGTCTCCCTATCACCTATATACTAGGTAGCTAGGTACCTGGTATGGAGTAAGGTGTACAGCATATGCCATATACATGTACGTACGTACAGACTGCACGCGACGACAGAAGACCCGGGGCCAGTCCATATCGACCACCATCATCAAAGCGACCTAGTGGTCTGAAGTCCCCATTGATTAGTGGTGCGATTGATTGCCTGGATCCCGGAGACGTGTTGTCGTATGCTATCTGAGGGTACCTAGGTAGCTGGGTTCTTGGGTGAGCATATCGATACAGCCTTTGATGATGCCGAGCATGTCCAGGTGAATTTCAAATGTCTCGCCCGCATCGCTCCAGGAGCCATTGGCGGTTTTTTCGTTCTGCTCTTGAAAGAACCCAGCGAAGCCTAGGCTATAGTGGCCCCCGTAGCTCTCGGTCCAGATGCTCACACGGTTGTCGTTCGGTTTGTACGCCGATTGTACCAAGCGTGTCGGAACGTCCTGCACGGGTTTGGGTCCATTTGCGGAGCCTATATCGCATCATCCTTATGCTCATCCTCTTCTGCTAGCCGTTGCACGAGCTTGCTTTCCGGTCTAAAATTGTCATCAAATATGAATAAAAAGGTCTGGGGATGCGAGGGCCTTATCGTGGAGATCTGACACCTCCTTTGACAGCCTTTGCTTCTTCTCCATCGCCACCTTCAATTGCCCTGACCACTTCCGCGTATAGGAAACCATCTGTGTCCATTTGGCCCGTTCCTTTAGGAATGTATGAACGTCGTCAGTAGCTTATTTCCCAGTGGACTGCTTAAATTCGGCGGCCTCGTCGGTCTCTTCAAATTTCGAGAATCTCTAAATTCGAGGCTCTTGAATCCACTCAGGTAGGACGTTAGTAGAGGTAGCAGAGCGGGTCTAAATTCGTGCAACACCGGTTAAGGTCGTTGATAAGAATGAAGGTTGTTAGATCGGTGTAAGAATAAGAGGAGGAGGAAAAAAAGAGAAGATGACGTTCTTCCTATAAACTTGGAAGCTTGGAGCTATTCAAAACAAGAAGGTGCTGGATAGCAAATCGGTGCGGAAGCAATAGTTTAAGTACCGGTTATCATCCGGCGATCGATCTCAAGCTCTGGACTTAAGGAATTATATGGTAGGAGAAGTAGTAGCTGGCAGATCGGTAGGAGAAGGAAGAGTTAAGACCAACTGCGGGCTTGTAGGCTTAGGTAGGAGGTGTAGGAGGAGATAGAATGGATCTGAGTTCGTGCAATACGAAGTCAACGGCTCGCCTCTACCAGATTGTTGTAAGTAAGCAACACAAGAAAGAGCCCTGATAGCTGTATGGTAGCATCAATTGTATCTGTATGGGGTTGGCTATCTCTGACAAGAAGGAAGCCAGGTAGGTGCCAGGTATGTCGAGAGGGAGGGCGGACTCCCTGAGCCAGCCACGTGCCGTGTCATATGACATTGACAACTAAGTTCAACAAGGGGCGTAAATCAAAGTCGCCTTCTATTGTCATGATTCGAGACTGGATGCCTGTTGACAAGAGTCACATCTTTTTCCCATCACCTACCTAGGTAATATGGGTATTTAGGGGATTGTCATGAATGACAGGGAAGCCACAGAGTGTCAAGGCTGCCAAGTACAGGGGTATTAGTACTATACTACGCAGTGGCTGCGACTCTCTACCAGGTAAAATGCGCTGGAACAGATGCAGTTCTACTGCAAATCTCGTCACCAAAAGAAAGCAATGCCACAGTGGGATGCATGATAGATCGAGAAATTTGGAACTCTAGGATACTACCAGCATCATTTGTCAATCCCAGAGACCGGAAGAATACCTAATCTCCTGGCCTGGGGCGTGACAGGATTCGACTGCTAACTGCTGAAACATTCTTCGAGCCTCAGCTCTCAATAACTACGCACCGTCCCCTCGTTTGGCATGTGAGGCAGGTTGATACCATCAGGGCTGCCGCACACTCTTTGCAGATTCCCTACTCCAGAGGTAAAGTTCCGTGGCTCCAGATATTTGGAGCACTCCTCAAGTTCTGCGGTCTCATACTGACATGCCACCACCCTGTTGCACGAGACTCTCCCTAAGGTCAACCTCGGCCAGGTCAGTTTGAATCATTCTCTGAACCGACCGCAGAAAATCCATCATTGTCCAGCGCATACGTCCCTAGGTAACGCCGAGTCTAGACTCGATGCTTCTCACTCTCTGTGTAACATGATTAGCGCGCATTACTAATTTCTCACAAGATTGCTTCAGACTTACCCAGTCTCGAATACAGCATGTACAGGGCCATTTGATTGCATTCTTGGGTTCCAGTAATGGTGACCAGTCGCTCGTTGCTGTTGTCTTGCGGCTCATTGATCTTAATAACGCTGCCACTGAGATGACGAATTTCATTGATCTTAGCGCCACCTTTGCCGATAATGGCGCCGACCATATCGTTCGGAATGAAAATTTGCTGGGTTATGGGTTGTCCAGGCATCCCATGAGCCGGCTGTGCGGGTTGCCCATGCGGACCAGGCTGGGGTGGCACTTGACCATACGGCCCCGGTTGTGGAGGGACTGCTCCGTAGCTTGGAGTACGAGGTGTTGCCGCGTAAGGTTGGGCGTATGGAGCGTAAGGTTGCTGAGCGGGACCGGGTAGTTGAGGCGCACCGTAAGGCTGGGCGGGGACGCGCTGAGGGGGGAGGGTATTGTGCCTCTTGTAGGTGTCTGGGTGGCCATATTGGCCTCCGGCAGGTTGAGGAACGTATGGCACTACTTGCATACCACCCGGGATCACTCCTGCCGGACCTCCACTCCTCGTGGCATAAGCAGACGCAGCCGGACCGCCGAATCGCTCCGTAAGCTGCTCAACCAGTGTGACAGCAACGTAATACGTGGCGATGTGCACTGCATCAGCAACCCCCAAGACCACCAATGAACGCTCGGTGGAAAGAGGCAAGCAGGAATCCGAGGCATTGAGACGAGCCCCGGACGCTTCCTGTATCTCTCGGATGCGAACGCCGGACTTTCCTATGATGGAACCAATCAAAATATGGGGGATCAGCAAGCGGAGGGGGTAAGTCTTGGACTGGGCAGTAGAGGGGGCGTCGATAGGTTCATTGTTGAGAGTACGAATAATGAGACCGAAGGCCTGTTCATGTCAGTATCACCTGCCTGAGGCGAGAAAGAACAGCACATACCTTGGAGACTGCCTCTTGGGACCCGCTCACGGTCAGAATTCGCTCCACCGCACCACGCGCATAGTCACTGACGGTACATTTTGCCCCAGAGAGTTTTCGAATCTGGGTTACGTTTTCGCCACCTTTGCCGATGCAAGTTGCGGCTTCGGCGCTTGAAATAACAGCACGAATATGGATCCAGTTGGTCTCGTCCTGTGAGGGCACTGACGGAGCGCCAGATGATGATCGCTCATTCTGTGGAACAATGTTCGGAAGCGAAGGTACTTGAGCCTCTGGGAGTGATGCCGCTGCAGTACCGTTGGTTCCTGAGGATGCGGCGACTTCGGGATGTGCGTCTGCATTTCCGTTGGTCACGGGAGCAGGCAAATCCGGCTCTTCGACAGTCTTTGCAGTCTCCGCTGAGAGAGTGTCGGCGGGTGCCGAGTCCTGGACGGTGGTGTCTTCTTTGACAAGCTTGTCAAGGGCTGGACGTTTGGCATCTGGCAGGTCAGTGGGAGCGGAGGGTGACGAAGGATCTTCCAAGGGTCGTTTTGCCGAAGACATTGCGATGTTGGAGGTGGGTGATGCGGACATGTCGCGTGTGACTTGAGGAAATCACCCACAAAGATGTTATGGGGCCAAAATCTTTATTATTGTTCTCCCAATAGATTTTTATGTACACCAGGGTGTCGAAGGAAAACTTGCTGGTGCAGAGAGGGATTCGAGAGTGTCAAACGGAGGGAGACGGTGAGAGAGGATGCTTGAGAGATTCGTGCTGGGGTTGCGTGGCGGGATTGAGACAAGCTGGATGCTCTGCAGATGCCGAAGAGTCAGGAAAGGAGGTGAGGTTTGTGAGCGGAGGTGTGAAATGGTCAACGGAGGAGTCGTAGGATGAGGAAGAGGTGAAGTTGAGTAAAGCAACGCCTCGAAGATGAACCCAATTCTCGATCCCAGCAGGCCAAGGGCGAACCAGTACTTAACTCAAACGACCAACGTCGATGAAGGAGGAAGGAGAGGAAGAAAGGTGTTGGCGCGAGATTGACTAGAGGTTTGTAGCGGTAGAATCGATGTGGAGGAAAAGGGAGTTGAGTAGTTTGACAGCCGTACGGACGCGACGAGAGGTAGCGAGGGTGTCTGCGAGATGGGAGTCAAACCTGCACGGTTTGTCAGGTGGGACGGTGAGGTGGAAACAAGCGTTGAAGAAAACGGCGATCCTCAAAAGGAGTTCAGAAGCAGTCAAGGAGCAGGCGCCAGACGGTTGATGCCACCTGGATCAAGATGCAGTCAAAGCTTCTGCCGTCGGTCGCACTCGAACTCAATCTGGCCGAAAGAGGAGGTGGACGGGAGGAGATTTTCGACGGTCAAGCAGCAAGCCCCAAATGGCACTTTGTTTAGTAGAAGCAAAAGGTGTGCCGATTGGCGGGTCGACTAATTAGTACTAGTACTAGTACTAATAGAACGTGCAAGACAGCTCGCCTCTCTACCTGTCGGCCACGTGATATGGCTCGGTCTTGCTCCGTAGAGTATGTACGGACAGTCAGTGGTACGGATACTTCTATGTACCTACTGCTAGTCCTAGCAGTATCTAATAATAACCTTCGTATGCATTGCTGCAAGCAAGGAGAAGGTCATATATCCCTAGGGCAGCTTTGGTGTCCAATCCTGTGTTTAGCTTTGTTTCATTCGTTCACATTTAGCTGATACATTTTCCCATCAAAATGGGTGGCGGGCCTCGCTTTTCCAACTCGGCACATTCAATCATTCCCGGGTCAACGGTGAGTCGTCTTGGGATCCTTGCACTACCCTCATTTCTTGGTTGCTGCACCCTTGCGTTTGTCCTCCAAAACGTCCCTCAATACACTTGCAGCTTCCTTGCGACGACGTGCCTGTGCTCGCCACCGTTCCTTGTCCTCGGTCGACAAGAGTCCCAGGCCGCCACTTTGGCTAGCTCTGAAGCTTGTTTTCGACCTCGTACTGCTGCTGAATTTGGAGTCGGGGGTGTGGTAGATACTTCGAGTACTTCCAGGGGTTGCACCATTTAATGAGTTTCTCAATCGATGCGGGGTCACAATGGCTGACTGTTCATTCGACGGGTTGCCATTGCTAAGTGTCGACGACGCCAAGGAAAGATCCATCCGCTTCAGTTTCGCCTCCAGAACATCGATATCTGCACTCTTTTGCTCGGCCATTGACATCATCTTTGCCACTGTCTTTGTTACCGCTTCCACAGTAGGCTTCTTCTGCGAGGATGTTCTACCAAGAATGCTGGACCGTCGACCAGACGTAGTCGCAGGCGTGGACTGGACTATTTTGGCCCGTAGAACCGAAATGGCGTCTTCGATCTCTATAAGCTTGGTCTGAACCAAGTTATAAGTCTTGCGGAGGTCATGCTGGATCGATGACTGTTCGGCGGAAAGCGGAGCTGTGATGATACCGTCTTTTGCAGCTAGGGCGTTAACTGTTTTCCGGATGGACGTAAGTTTTGTCCTCAGCTCGAATAGATCACAGCCAAGAAGAGTCTGGCATTGTTGGACCTTCTCGCCAAAGTCTTCAACGTTGCTCTCGGCGAGCAATTCGGAGAGAACAGATTGACCTTCATGCAATCTCGCAATGTCGCTTAAAAACCACTCATCGTTGAGGGCATCCATTGGTGTCTCCGATCTGAGCACCGATGGCCATGATTGATTGGTCGCTTCAGGTTGTTGATACCGCATAAATGCCGACAGGGAGCGGCAATTGATCCCTAGTGTGTAGACCATGGAATTGATGTCCGCGTAGAGTCTTTCAATCTGGGCAGGTATTCCAGTCTTCTTGGTCTCTTCTGCCGGCCTGGGCTGATAGGTGATGAAGTCGTCTAGCGACTGGGTGGGTGAGACAGGCCGCTCGAGTTCCTGGCGGAGAAGCTCGTCTTCGTCATCCTCGAGTGGCTCGAGCTGCTTGGCTTCTGCCTCAGCCTTCTGCCGAGCGACCGCTTCTCGTCGAGCTTTCTCTTTCAAGGCTTCTTCTTCTCTTGTCCTAGCTGCCTGGGCAGCTAGCGAAGACGTTTGATACTCCGCTTTTCGTTGATCGACGATGGACCGAGGATTCGCTGGCGCACTGACGGATCTAGATGCATCTAGTCGGAGGCGTTCTGCAGGGACATTTCTTACTGGACTTGGTGATCGCGGGCTTTCGTGTGGCTTCGGAGGAGCAAAGACAGGTCCTGTGCCAACTTCACCGAACAATGGTCGGGATGGCTTTTGTGAGATAGCCGTTGAGGATATTTTCGTGAAGAGGCCGCCTGTCGGGCTCGTTTCCGTACTTCTGTCGCCACTCTTGAATGAGCTTTCGGGAGAAGTTTGCAGATCTTCATGCTGATCTTCCGTGGCGTCTCCCCCTTCGGTTATGTCTCCTGTGACTTCTTCGCCGCTGTCGTCAACATCTGAACTGAATTCATCCTCCTCGTCCTCTTCCGGCTCAACCTCATCTTCACTGGGGAGCTGTTGAAGCGGCTCTTCGTCATGACTTGCTTTGGGCGTAGGAAGGAAGTCTGGGGGTAGGGGTGCGTCGTCTAGAGGGCTCCTCGATACAGTAGGTGAGGCTGGGGTATCCGCAGACGAGTATCGTGGTTTGCTGACCGGATCGGGGGGAAGAGGCGCCTCTGGAATATTGTTCAGATCAACAGACTCGGTGTCACTGGGAGGCTCTTCCTTGATCTTCGATGTTTCGGGAAGGGTTCCAAAAGTGCTAGCTGGTTCACTCTTGTGCACCGCTGCGGGAGTCTCATCTTTGGCTGTTTTGGTACCAAATAGGGCCATGTGCGAAGGATCAGGGGTCTCCTTAGGAGTGGTAGAGGCCACACCACCGAACGACCACCCAGGTGTAGTTGTTTGAGGCTGTGGAGTTGTGGACGATTGACCAAATAAGTTCGAAACAGGTGGGGCAGGAGTAGCTTTGGATTGAGTCCACGTCGAAGGAGGAGTTACGAGGGTCTGCGGAATTTTGGGCGCATTCTGTGATGCAATCCCTTGGAAGGGGGGAGCATTCTGAGCTTTATCGGAATCGGCTTCACCGACCTGGCTCTCGTCCATTTCGGCTTCCTTGTCATGGGTCGGCGAGAGGGTTTTCTGCGGTTCGCCCAACATGTCATCTAAAGAGCCACCGAAACCAAAACCACCGGGTTCGTTGGGTGCGGTTAAGTCTTCTTTCGCACTGCCATCGCTCTGAAATGATGATGGTAGTTTGAATGAATCATTGCTGCCAAAAATGCTTTGTCCACCGGTGGGTTTGGCTGACGCAAACGGGGAGGCACTAGCCTTGTCCTTGCCAAAAGTGCTGCCAGATGGCTGTCCAAAAATGCTCGTCCCAGAGGCTGCGGCGAAGGGGCTCTGAGTGGATTGGCCTGCCTTGCTTCCTGCAAACGAGGAAAATCCACCTTCCTTGGAAAAGGAGGCAAAGCCAGAGTTGCTTGAGCCACCCGCTGCAGTTGCGAAAGGGCTGGAAGTTGAGGCGGTCCCAAACGGAGACGGTTGTCCAAAAGCGGGCTGTGAGCCAATCGTGGAGGGCTGTCCGAAAGGTGTAGGTCGACTTCCGAGAGCGCTGGTCGAGCCGAAAGCTGTGGTCGCTCGGCTACTGATAGGAGTTGACGAGCCAAAAGCCGGCTTTCCGAAAGCTGAGCCCTCTGCCGACGTGCTCATAGTAGAACCGAAGCCAGCAGTAGCCCAAGATGGCTTGTCAGCAGTAGTGGAAGAAGTTCCAAAGGGTTTGTTACTAGGGGCTCCAAAACCAGACATTGTAGGCTTCGCAAAAGGACTGACACTGCTGGTTTGACCGAACGCGCTGGTAGAAGGTGCAGGAGACGGTGACTGAGACTCAGAGGGTAGTGTTGGAAGTTCTGTTGCGGCTTGCACGGATCTTAGGCCGGGATATGTCGTCTTTTCGCGAATAGAGTCATTGTAGATAATCCACCAGGCTACCAGGACACCTTCGCTGTTCAATATCACAAGGCCAGGGACAGGCCCTGCAGTCTCCAGTAGCTCCGCATCCGCCGGAATTGGATTTGGGACCTTCTCAGTACTTGATAAATCTAGCGACATACCAATGGGAGAGGTGTCTTGCATTTCCGACGAAAGGGGAAGCTGGGCCCGTCGAGTGTCGTCCTCGATTGTGGTGAACGTGAACGTCGAAGTCACCGGATCCTCCCTCGACAACGGCGTTTGCGTCTTCGAGATGAGACCGACATCCGTGGATGTTGTGGCCGTGACAACCAACAAATCCTGCACGTGTGGAGGAAATTTTCTAAGTCTTGATATGAAATGCGAGGATGGTAGTCGTTCGACCCCGAATGGTGGCAGAACTTCGGGTAGCCTCTGAAAGATGTAAACTGTTGGTTTCGGTTCCCGGTTGACGACGTAATATTCGGAAGGCAGAATACCATTACCAGTATCATTTGGCGTGTAGATGATGAAGAATATATCGTTCTCGAGCCAGGAAATCCCGGAAACATGTACTTCACTTGCAACAGAAGTCGACTTTGGGATCTGCGCAACAACGGTGCCATCTGGCTTCATCTGAATGGCAGTCCCATCCGCCATGCCAGCAACGAGTTGTTTGCCTTTGTTGCTCCATGATAGACAGCTTGCTCCACTCTTAAGAACGGTACCATTGATCCCAGAGACCATGCTCCCTGCCTTTAAATCCAGGATCATCAGATCCCCGTTTCCAGTGATAATGGCAAAAAACTCGGCAGACTCAGGCGCTGGATTCGGTACTAATGCTCGCAGACTCTGCCCGTTCGTGGATATTCGTACAGCGGGCTCCAGCTGGCCCTGCTGGATCTTGTCAACCGGAAATGCCAGAATCTCTCCTCCTGTTTCCGCAGCCACGACCAAGACACTTTCGTCAGCGGAGAAGGCAAGGTGAGTTATCCGAGGCACTGCAATCTTGATCTCAGGTGTGAAGGGTCGAACGGTTTCGTCAGCTGATGGTGCTGACGAGCGGAAGGAGTCTCTGATTTTGGCTGTAGAGGTGATGTAAAGAGCGTCCGGACCGGCAGCTGCTAGGAGCCCTTTGGCTGATGCGATGGCGAGAAGGGAAGAGGAGGGAGGAGGCAAGGCATCTGAAGGCCAGGGGGTAGGGAGAAGTCGAACTTTTGCCTCGCCATTGAGCGCAGCGAACCCCAACTCGTTTGTCTGGATCTCTCGTAATTCCGGCCCATCCTTCACACTGACACCCTGCGTCGCATTTGCCCCTAAGCCGAACCCCGAGGCGCTGGACGCCATATTTGAGAAGCTGAATGCCATCCTCAACCTTGGTAGCTCAGTTGAAATCGATCTTCTCACATCGACGGGGGAGCTACTGAACGAGACATGCGGGTTTGACAGGGCACGCGTGGGTGTGGAAAAGGTAAAGGAGCGACGAGGGAGTGCCGTTGGCCTCCAGAGAGAGGGTGCACGCTTGTGGTCAGCAATCTTGAGAGCTGAGCATCGGGGAATAGCCGTCTGCGGTCTAGGCGACTAGAAAGGGTGGTGTGTGGTGGGCGGTTTGGAAGACAGATTGGTATTGTTTGGCAGGCAGTATAGTTGTTACAAGCCCTGGAATCTTTTTGCGCGACTCCCGCTGCTTGAACAAGACGCGCCGACAAGTCATACAAAGTTGCCACGGCGAAGCATAAGGAACCGTAGCGCAGAACGGAGTACGGAGTACAGGTTGGCATTTAATCCCCGAACCGCAGCCTTAGCGAGTCTATCACTCAACTGCCTCGCTTCTTCGTCTTGACTCTCCTGTGGCCGATCAAACCCAGGGCGCAAGGGCTGGCTGAATCTAGCACTGCTGTACGGAGTACTCGACACCAGGCTACACAGCCTTTCGTCTATCATTACGAGCAGCCCTCGAGACATGATATGCTTCAGGTTGTAGTCGCGTTGGTTGAATGACTCAACAGTTGATAGACTGCTTGATTTCGCCTTTTATTATTGCGCTCTTCTATCTATTTTTTCTTCTCATGGCTGGAACTCCTCAAAGGGTCGAACGAGCAGTCCAGCGCGGGCGAGGTGCTCCTTTACTTGGGCAACAGTGTATTCACCTCGGTGGAACTATAGCAGAAATACGATAGGGGTCAGCGTCAGCCTGAGAAGTTTTGTGCAAGAAATTCGCACGGCGACCAGGAGATTGAGAAGTTGAACAACAAAGAGGATGTTGCAGAAACCGGATAGAGAACGGGTATGTATGATATGTCGAAAACCGGAATGGAGGTCTTCGAAGAGGAGGAAATGAAAGGGGCATTAGGTACACAAAGAGCGGGACGTTTGAACTTACCATTCCTGCCCCTAAAGCGGCATCCACATCGGTTTTTCTGAACACCTCCTCGAAATGAGAGGGGTTTCCGGCACCGGAGCTGGCAATGACGGGCACACTGACCGCGCTCTTGACCAGGCCGATCAGTTCGAGATCGTATCCATTGTTCTGGCCGTCACGGTCAATGGCGTTCAGCAAAATCTCGCCGGCGCCCATGGCCTCCACGGCGGTGACAAGCTGAACAACGTCAAGATCGCGGGTTTCGCGACCACCCTTGATGGTACATGCGAACCAGACGAACTCACGGCCCTGGGCATCGGGGACGGCGGTGCGGACGGTGTGGTGCGCGGTCTCGGACGGCGAGGAGACGTACACACGCTTCGGATCGACGCTCACGACCACGGCTTGCCCGCCATACGCTGCCGAGATGGTCTCGATCCCTGTCTTGCCGGACAGCCGCTTGCCCGAGGCATAGTACTCTTCTGCGGCGAGGACGGCGTCGCTGCCAATCGACACCTTGTCGGCGCCGCTAGCAAAATACAGCTTTGCCACGTCCAGCGCCGAGATGGCCTTGTTCGTCGCCGGGTCCACCATGTCACGGATCCCACCGCCAATGGTCAACGGCACAAACACCGTCTCGCTAGTGCGCCGTAGGATCTCGAGCATAGGAAGATCCGCCACAGGGCAGTCGCGGAATGACGTGATGTTGAGAAATGTCACCTCGTCTGCGCCCTGTGTATAATACCGCTTGGCCATCTCAACCGGCTTACCTAGGTTGCGCACCTGCGAGCCCGCGGCTTTCTCTCGCACGTCGTACTGGTCGCCTTTGGTGACGACCAGGTCGCCGGAGTCGTTGGCTCGGACATCCAGGCACGCGATAATGCGCCGTGTCAGACCGTTGGCGCCGTTGTCCAGAGTAGGGAGGGCGTCATTGACCTCTGATACTGACACCACTGGTGAGGACCCCGTGGCTGTAGATTCCGACCATACTCGGCCTTCAAGGAAGGCCTTGATTACTCTCAGACCGGCGGCACCGGATTTCTCAGGGTGGAATTGTGTGCCTAGAACATTACCCCGGCCGACCGCCCCTACATACGTCTGGTCCCCGTACGTGGCTGTCGCGACTGTCCAGCCTTGCTTCTCCAACTCCCCGGGTGTGTAAGGGACAAAGTAGCTGTGTACGTAGTAGTACTTACTGGTGGGATTGAGGCCATAAAAGCTTTTCCCAGTCGCTGAAAGGTCCCTGGACGAAGTAGATGGCGATTGCTGGTGGAGTGTAGAAGCATCGTTCCATCCTATGCATGGTACTGACTTTCGTGATCCATCGTTGTTCTTGGGACTGAAGCGGCGGAGAGACGTCGGAATCAGCCCCAGCCCTGGCACCGATGGAGCTTCTTCGGAGCCGGTAAAGAGTGCTTGCAGGCCCACACAGATGCCGAAGAAAGGTTTGCCTGAGGCGATATGCTCGTGGATGGCGGGGAGATAACCCGCTGACGATAGAGAGCTGAGACAGTGCCCGAAGTGGCCGACGCCTGGTAGAATGATTTTCTGGACTTTGTCAGACAGGGAAAGCGACGAAACGAAAAATTGTGGAACTAAGAGTTCAAGTAGGAGGAGGAGAAGGCTGAGGTATACAATGTCGGGGAACGAAGACAGGTGAATACAACGCAGCTGGCCGTCCTTATTCTTCAACAGCACAGAAGCACGCCAATTCAAAAGATCCGAAGGCCTCGTTCTGCTTCCGAATGAACAACGATCACAATCCAACTCGAGCTTACATCTGCATTCTTCACATCCTCGGGACTCCTGATCCATTCAACTTCATACCCGCACTTCTCAATGGCGTTGACCAGGGATCGGATGTTCCCCGCCACGTAATCAACAAGGTGGACTTTGGGCATATCGGCGGGTGGAAAACCTCGATGGGCGAGCGCGGAAGGTTAGTGGCGTAGACTCGCTCCTTCAGGGTACGTTCATATTCGCAATGTTGGTGGATGAATTATCGGATGCCCTGTAGGGCTGTGCTGGCCACAGTAGTTCGCCTGCGTTGTAGGTATGCTCGTCGCTGTATCCGTTGGGGATGAGGCTGTGAAACAGCAGCTGCCACAATTTTTTGATTTGGAGTTTTTGAAGCCGCATTGGACAATGACTCACCGCCTTAGGCTTAGGGTGGGTGCCAGAATTAAAGGCGGTTTATCTAAGTGCGACTTCGATGGGATTTAGGAAACCTCCAGCTCTACCGGATAATTATCTTTCTAAGACACTAGATATACTCTACGGCCTTCCTCGAGTAACCTCCTATACCTATTATATAAATTCGATATCTACGGACTAGAGATAGTAATAGGTAGGACCGCCTTGTAACCCGCCATATATTTTGGCACCTAGCCTTAGGCCTTAGGGTGGGTGTCAAAATTGAATGCGCTTTATCCGTTCGCACCCTTCTACGGAGTACTTCTACACTTTCTGTCTAACGCTAAGTTTCTTCCTAGAATATATACTTAGGGGATATTATAGAGAATGTCTAGAGCTATCACTATAGTGAAGATAAAGTATATTGAGTAAAAGCTATTGAAGTTATAAGAGATTTAAAATAGGGCACAGCGGATAAAGCGCATTCAATTCTGACACCCACCCTAAGCCTTCCGATTGGCTGCAAACCCACCACGGCCAATGTCGCCCTCCTTCATACCTACAACCTGAACAATGCGAGACCCGACGACCACGTAGCCGTCAGACTGACGGTCCAAGACTGAAAAAGAACGTATTGTTGCTGTTAAGCATTAGGTACGTGATGAACCATGCATCCCGCCGACCTCCTACACAACGTAACCTCAAAGCCAGTTTCATCCAACCCAGGCCAAGTCTATCATCCTATTATACATTTCAGAGTCCCAAACCTCCAGAACATTTCACCTCGTGTACTCAGAAAGTCATCCTAGATATACAAGACACGCATCTACTGCGTGGCAGCTCGAATGGCCTGTAGCAGCAGCGCAAATATCAGACCTCTCGCCACGGGTTCGAGCTGAAGACAATCGAAGACCTTGCCTAGAGCCTCACCACTGGCAGCCGCGCCCATCACGCTAGTCAGAGCTTGTGGCATACCTCGCTCGACTAGCAACTTGCGCGCCTTCACCCGGAGGTTCTCCTTCTCTTCCGGTGTCATTTCCTTCGACCACTTGGCCCGCTCTTCCTCGGTCGGCAACACGTTTTCTCGTAGCTTGTTAATGTGACTTGCCCGGCCTTTGTCGGAGAAATTCGCCACAATCAGGCTCTCCTGGAGTAGCGACCGGATCAATTCCAACTGAGGATTGTTGGGTCGCAGAAGGAACGTTCTGGCGGCTCCCAGGAGAGACAATCGGATTGACCATGCCCCAGAGAGCGAGTATAGTTCGGTTAGAACAGCAAAGAACAACTCAATCAAAATCCGGGTCTCTTCTTCAGAAATCGGAACGTCATTTTTAGCTCTTCTAGGTGGTAGTTTTGCGGCGCTCGAGGAGGGAGTGTCTGTCCCTCCCAGCTTGACTGCCAAAGCCGGGGTTGATGGAATGGCTACAACCGTCTCTTGTCGAGGTCGAGGAGGAGTTTCGGGCTTCGGCAGCGTGATCGGCTGATAATCATCAGAGATTACACTCGGAAGCGGCGGCATTGATATCATCTCCTCTGACTGACGGGCTGCTTCGTCTATACTGGATGACGTCCGTGATTCCTGTCCATGAACCGAAGGACTTTGGTTAGGTCTGCTTGGAAGAGGCGGTGGCTTGAGATCGAAGCTCTCAGTGCTCTGCCTGGGCAACTCTTGACTCTGGCGAAAGCTTGGTGTGCTTGACGCTGTATTCGTCCTTGACAGTTGCTGCGACGGACGGGATGGCGTCAATTTTTTCGGCCCACCCGCAACACCGGTCGCCACGGCACCAAAAACACCTTGGACTCCTCCAAGCACTGCCTTGCCACCACCAGCGATATTCTTCCCGCCCTGACCGAGGACGTTGATGAAATTCTTACCCACATTCTCCAATGCAGCACCGCCCTGGACTAGGACATTTTTGGTTTGTGCCGGCGCCTTCTGAAGGCCAGTCTCCTTGTCCAGGAACTTCTTCATCACCTCGGTCTCCGCCAGCGGTTCAAACCTAAGGCAGAACCGCAGATAACCCTCTAAGTTCTGCAACAATGATGCACTTGTCTGTCCCTTCCAGCTGGGTAGGGCGGGATATCTCTGTCCAAACTCTGGAACGCCCGAGAGTCGAGCGATCGTGGTCATGGTCTGATGGAGAGGTTCAAAGTCAGCATATCTCCGAGTGACCATCCACCCAGGGTACCGCTGCGAAGCTGGCTCAATTTGTAGCAAGTACTCGCTGTTGGGCTTTTGCCTGAGGGTAGCTTTGTCGTTACCGTCGCCAAGATCGATGATTGTCAAGGAAGCGTTATGTAATGTCAATGGAACGGCGACCATCGCCTCCACAGGAGCCGGAGCACTCAACACGGGCCGTGGTGGTGTTAGGACAGACTCTGGCAGCTGATCAAAGCTTGTGAAGGAAGCGGACTCTTTATTCGGACTCGGATTCGCAGAATGGATTGCGTTGCCATCAATGTCAAATATCAGGGAGGAATCCAAGGACGGGCCCCCATGTCTGTTCCGATCGCTATCCGACGAGGTAGGCGTAGCCAATCCTGCGTCCGTTGTGGCCACAGATCCAGTCTCCTCAAGCTCACTCGGAAGCAACCCGCGTTTCCGCCTGGCTTCATCTTCCGCAATCATCTCGTTGAGTCTCTGCGCCTCTCGCATGGCTTCTTGCATTGCCTCTTCGGCTCTGCTGATTCGTCTGATATGACCTTTTTGGGAAACGGCATCGGCCTTCGCATCCGAGATGGCCCCGCTCATGTCTTCGACTCCGGCATCGATTGCATTCATGATTTCTGGCTCTCCATCCTGCAACAAGTAGACAATCCACCCATTGATCCATTCCGGCTTGGAACAAGTGTCGACAGTGGTCTCGAGCACGAGACCTGCCAAGATCTCACGTAAAAAAGTTCTGACGGGAGGACAATTGTAAGACTTTGAGTCAAGAAAGTTCTGGAGGATATCATCAGCCACAAGGTTGAGTTTGCGTGTCTGTTGGTCTCTGCTCAGCACGTTGGCCAGATTGCTCTCTGGTTGAAACTGCAGGTATGTGTTGATGGCTGTCTCGGCATCCTGGTACTGTGAAGCCTTCAATGCGTTGCCCAATTCATTCAAGAAGACGATCACAATAGAGGTCGAGTTCGAGAGAAAATCCAGGAAAGGATCGGCCGGCCGTTTCCGTGAGAGATGGTTTGAGAGGGAGACAATGAAACTCGTCAAAGTCTGGCTACAACTGGCAGGGAAGTGTCGGTCTTTCGGAAGCAATGGACTGTACCACCAAGTCACATAGTTTCGTATAACAGCGTCTGTCAAGCTTGCCAGTGCCTCTCTTGTCTCGGGCTCGAACCCGGAATAGTCCGAAGCCGTAGAGGCCCCTTGGACCTCAACTTCAGCCTCGTCGACGACTACCTGGTCTTCCTTATCTTTTCGATTCTTGTCCCGCCATCCCAAAACCCGGTGTGCCACTTCTATCCCCAGCTCTTTTCTCCGGCGGTTGCTCTCGCGCTTTTCTGTGTTGGACTCTCCGCCGTACTGACTTTCCCAAGTGGCATGGAGGACGATGCCCCCAACCGCGCCGATCAGAACGAGGCCAACGCGTCCAAGAACAAGATAAGTGGAGGTACCTAGGCCTATCGCGCAGGCTCCCAAAGTCTCGTTGCTCGCATTGGCGAAGAATCTGAGGGTTGCGTCTATCGCTGCGGACGCTGTGAGTGGGGTTGTAGTTGTTGTTGACGGAGTTGGCTTTGGTAGGCTTTCCGATTCTGTTTTGGGGGGTTCGGACCGACCGACGTTGTCATGGTGTTCTTCCATCATCGTCATGGCTCATGGTCGCTCCAGCCAGCTGCTCACCCAAGAGCGACTTGTTCAGGGATTTGAATGTCTCTGGAGATCAGAGAGGGGGCTGCATAAGCAGTCCTCATTCGCGTTCAGCCGAACGGACAGCCCGTAAGAGTGCTTGCGTCTCTTTTCAAACAAGGATAGCGCTGCTGTAAGAAATAGGGGCGCTAGTCAACTTACGGCACCACTTGAAACAGCGCCTTGTCGGGCCACATACCTAGCCAGATCGAGTCTGAGTTTGTTCATACAAGACCAGCCTGCAAGAACACAGAATGGTGATATAGCCTATCGAAACAATAGAGAATTATTCAAATGTCGACTCTGCGATGAGAGTTCTTGATTGTTTTATTTGGCGGAGAGTCCTCGATAAGGCTGACGACTAGTACAGACCCTGGCGACGGCATGAACCGACAGGGGCTGCACACCGCCTACTGTAAAACGTCAGGCCAGACCGCCTTACCTACTGTAAGTGACCGGCAGAATTCGATATTTGGTGGAACTGGTTCAGAAAAAGTTTCGGACGGCTCCAAACCCGACAGGAACTTCCACTTTACATATTATAATACTGAATTGGATTACGGGCTTCGAAATTGGACGTCCTGACCATACCTCGTCGATACGATGGCGACCGAAATTTGTTCGAGCTGCCACGAGCCGCTCCTCATTGACTTCGAGCCGGATAGCGATATCGAAGACAGCAAGGCAGTTGCGCAGTTGCAAAGCGTGCCTGATGACGTGGAGTTAAGTTGCGGATGTCATTATCACTGGTAAGATTAGCTAGAGAGTAATGCAGGCTTTTAATCAAAAAGAAGCTAAAAACAATTGTTCTTGTCAGGGAATGCTTTCTAGATGCATACACGATCACCCAATGTCCCAATTGCTCCAAAGAAATCTCTTCACTCTCTCCGAGCCAAACTCAACAAGTCCTAGTAACTCTGAGAAACGAAGGAGGTGTGCAGGAAGGGTACGATATTCTCCCTGCTGCTACGGAAGAGGCATATCTGCGGGCATACCCCGAAGAACGCAAAGGGCATGCATTCCTAGAATTCTGTCGGGAAGGCGACATCGACGCCATTATTCACATGATCAAGGACGATGATGAGGACCAGGAGGAGGACGAGCAGGAAGATGAGCACACTGATCTACTGAGGTACCGTGGCACATTCGAGGGCATTGAAGGCTCGGGGCTCCATGTTGCCATCCGCTACCAGCAGCAGGAGGTGGCATGGCTCCTCCTCGCGCTCGGATCACAGCTCGAGTGGGACAAGTTCCCTGCTGCTGTCCTTGAAGCGATGCCAGGGATGGGCTTGCGCAAAGAAGAGAGGAATGGTGAGCCAGATATCCGGACGCTGGAAGACAGTGAAGGGCGAACACCGGCGGCACTTGCGCTGGAGCTGGGAGGTGTCTGGGGAGAATGGCTCCGTGAAGGCCGATTGAGTCCCTGACTGTAGTATGATCAGGCCAGTTCCTTTGACATTGGCTTGCTGTTGTGTATTCTATCTTTTGTCTCATACCATAATTCTCTATGCAACCAAGAAGTACAGAGTTGCCAGAGATCTAAAGCAGAGGTGTGAATTTGTTCTCCGGTATCCGAGTGAATCATAGCACCATGGTGGTGTTTCATGCCTGATGCAAAGAAGATGCCGGGTTCTGGAAGGCCACATGGCCTGTCTTCCATAAGTGCGCGCAGAAAAAGAGGATATGGTAGATGGTAGGATGTTTAGCTGGTAGCATCCACGCTTCCCAGTTGTGGAAGGTCTCCAAGCAACTACCTGGAAATTCATGCCTTCTTGTCCGGCTGATCGCGCAGAATGTACTTGGTATGGGTGCCGTGCGCGACGATAGTCTTGTCCTCCCCTTCCCCCTTGTAGATTGTCACAGTAGTGAAGGCGAGGTTTCTGCCCACCTTGTTCACATTGCCCTCGATGGTCAATACATCGCCCAGTTTTGCGGATGAGGCGTACGACACGTGGATGTCCGTGCTTACTCCTGTTTTCTCGAGACCTGTACTTGCAATGGCCATTCCACCTGCCCAATCGACAATTGTCGCTGAGACAGAACCGTGAAGCCCGCCCTTGGAGTTCAGGTGATGGGAGTTAACATGCAGCGTAGCCACCATAGAGCCATTCGTTGCGTTAACAAGGACAATGTCTGAGAAGAAGAAGTTGTAGATGGGAGAGTTTTGGGAAATGCGTGCCCAGCAGTCCTGAACGCTCTCAAGGGCCGTTTTACTGGAGCCCATTTTGAAGTACAAGGCCTTACGATCAATCCAAGGGAAATTCAAGGACAACCATGTGCTTGCAAAATAGCAGGTGTGTTGCTGTTTGTCTCTACTCTCCAACTTGAAGGTTGTTGAGAGGTGAAGAAACTGAAGAGAAATCTAGCTTGCAAATCTCCGCACACCGCCTTTTGGATTATTGTAGGCAGAAAAAAGTGCTCAACATCATGCCGTAGAAATTTTTGTGGCGCCCTCTCTTTACTGAACAAAAGCCTGCGCCTAAATCCCACTTCCAATTCCAATTTGCATTTGTTACAGCCAACGAGCCAAAAGGTAGACATGAGCAAACACAAACTCGAGGAAGAGGCTCAAACAGCCAAACAAGACAAGAAGCGGAGGAGAAAGGAACGCAAGGAAGCTCGACGGCACGAAGACATTACTCCCAGTTCGACTGATGCCACTGCCCACTCGACACCTGCACCTGACAACGAGGATGATGGCGCAACTTACAAGCCTGACCCATCTCTCATTGCTCTCCCCCAAGCCGCCGTAGACGAATTCCTCAAGTCGCAATCTGTGCAGATTGACGACCCGAAGGGTACAAACTTGCGGCCCATCCTAGCCTTCACGCAGCTCTCCTCGGAACTCGCCACACAATTCAAGAGCGTCTTCTCCTCCTTCGATAAGCCGTCGCCAATCCAGTCTGCGTCCTGGCCATTCCTGCTGTCCGGGCGAGATTTCGTGGGAGTGGCTGAGACGGGTAGCGGCAAAACCATCGCCTTCGGCATGCCGCTGGTGTTTCGCCTCTCGGCATTGGGGAAGAAGAAGGGCATAAGAGCCGTGATCGTGGCCCCGACTCGAGAACTGGCGATTCAAGTATTTGAACAGATTGACAAGTTGTGCAAAACAGCCCATAAGCTGAAGCCGGTGTGCATATATGGCGGAACAAATAAAGACGAACAGCGTCGGAGTCTCCAGGGGGCTAATGTGGTTGTGGCTACACCCGGGAGATTGAAGGACTTCATGTCGGACGGCACGGTCGATTTGTCCAAGACTCGGTACCTTGTCTTGGACGAAGCCGACCGTATGCTGGACAAGGGGTTCGAAGACGATATCAAGCACATCATTTCGCAGATGCCGTCGTCGAGCAAGCGTCAAACAGCCATGTTCACGGCAACATGGCCGAAGTCGATTCGAGACCTTGCAGCGACCTTCATGAAAGATCCTGTCAAGATTACCATCGGGCGCAACGCCGAAGAAGACTCGGGCGAGCTTCGTGCCAACACCCGCATTGTACAGAAGGTCGAGGTCATGGACGGCTTTGCGAAGCAATCACGTCTCCTGGAACTTCTGAAAGAGCACACCGCCGGCAAGAAGCGCAATGATCGCATCTTGGTGTTCTGTTTGTACAAGAAAGAGGCCTTCCGGATCGAGAACTTCATTCGGAGTCGTGGGTACGACGTGGCTGGAATCCATGGTGACATGGCCCAGTCGGCCCGTATCGCCAGTCTTGAAGCTTTCAAATCGGGGTCCGTAAGCCTACTCGTCGCCACCGACGTTGCCGCGAGAGGGCTAGACATCCCAGAAGTCAAGCTGGTCATCAATGTAACTTTCCCGTTGACGGCCGAAGATTACGTGCATCGGATCGGCCGTACTGGTCGCGCGGGCAAAGAGGGTCTCGCCATAACCATGTTCACCGAACAGGATAAACCGCTTGCTGGAGCGCTGATCAATGTCCTCAAGGCGGCGAAGCAGGATGTCCCAGAGGATTTGTTCAAGTTCGGCACAACGGTCAAGAAGAAGCAGCATGACGCTTACGGCGCGTTTTATCGCGAAGCAGATGAGGGCAAGAAGGCCACCAAGATCACGTTCGATTGATGACTATGTGTACTATGCCTTTTTCTCTCGCACTGTCTCGGCGTTCGGCACATCTTTTGAATCTCGGATCCGATGTTTCGCCAGTCCTGGGATTTTGGTAGCAAGGCGTTGTGGCACGGTAGAAGCGAGCATCTGAAGCAAGAAGTTCTGCTCGGCCAATAGACTAAAGCAGGATGTATCAATGATTAGTCAGTGGCTTGATGTCACCATAGATTGGCATGTGCCGAGCAATCAAAAAGGGTGGGCTTACATTGTTGAACCTAGCAGCACAGTCCCTGCCACGAGAAAACCCAGAAGTTGGCGGTTCAGCTCTCCCCGATCATCTTCCAGATCGCTCAGCACGTTCATTCTCAAAGCCAGGACCAATAGACCAGTGACGGCCAGAGAAGACGTTGCTGGAAGCGCTTCTCTGATGGTCTCTTTCTGCACTGCTGCCGCATCACTAGCCTCGCCCCGTAACCAGCTTTTGATAAAACGGCCGCTCCAGACAATCCTCAAGCTCATATTGAGCATGCTCGCGCCCACGAGGCCCGCCGCCCCAAGCTGGAATTTCTTCAGCATCGCCCACGCCCCAGCGCCATATATGCCAGTGAACAGCAACATCCAGAGCGACTGCACACGAAGCTGCGATGTCGTAGCTACCGAGGTGACGAATGCATCCAGGATCCCGTTGACGGCCATCAGAGGGATATAGTAGCAGTAAGTGGACAGCAGAGATGAGGTGGACGCGGTATACCAGTCCACACCGATTACATGGCCCACGACCACAGGAACAACGTATGGCGCGATGCTGACCAGTGGGAGAGCCATGAGCATGTAGAAGTGAAGGGTGTTGGCCAGATACTTCAGTGCCTGACGCTGGTCTTTTGACGCGATGGTTCTCTCCCGCGAGGCCGTTCCGCTGGGGGGAGCCGAGAGCAGTCGGCCGAATGTATTGCGGCTACTCTCCTCTACCGGCTGAAAGACAAGTCTTGCTAGGAGGCCGCCGTAGTTAGAGGCGAGTGCAAAAGCACCTTGGTCGGCAAGACTCGACAAGAACGACAAAATCAAGGCGTCGCCTTGGGTGAGCAGCAGTTTGAATATCGACTGCATGTACATCGTCGCCGCGAGTGAGAGAATGCCGGCGTGGAATAGATTTGCATGGTAGGCCTCCTGCGAAGTAGAAACCGCCACTTTCCGAGGGACGAGGTTGAAGTTCTCGTTGCTGGATACATGGATGACGGGAAGTAGATACAGAGTGAGCAGGACGAGTGCGTAGGCGGCCTGACCGACCGCAAAAGGGAGGATCGAGGCCGCCAGGCCTCTCCTATTCCCAACCACCGCCGCTGAGCACGCGGCGAGACATCGTGCGACTGCGGCAACAGTCTCCGCCCGCGCTCGCTCTCTGTACAATGCTTTCTGCTGAATGACCACGAACGCAGGTTCGGCCAGCAGCTCAACCAATGTGGCAAATGCGTAGATGCGGAACGACGTGTTGAAGTAGGGGCTCCCGGTGACCTCCTGAGGTGCGCTTTGGAGGTAGGAGAAGCCAAAGAACGTGGAGATGCCCAACCCAAGTAAGACTGCTAGGTATGATAGATTGACGACGGTCTGGGAGTCTTTTTCTTGGGCCACCTTACTTGGAGGGACCTTCTTGACAGGATCTGTTATCGGTGTTGCTGTCGTCGGTGACGTCCGCCGCTGTAGAGCCACACGTAAGCTCTCTCTTGCAAAGTACAAGGTGGTGACTGAAACGAGCTCGAGCTGAACGGCGATCCCGAGCAAAGACGGCGAAAGGAAGCGCAGCAAGAATTGATTGCCGGCGAATGTCAGCGCTCGGGATGACACCTGAATGAAAATGAGTAGCAAGGTCCCGCTTGCGGTTTGCTCTGGAGCTGGCATCGTAGGAGTCCGGTAGACAAGTAAGTGTTGCCCTCAGTGGTCAGTGTGCACAACACGCCTGATATGGCATCCTCTGCCCTCTGCCTCAGATCGATGATAGAGGTCGACCCCTTCCAAGTACAGGAACCGCCACGATATTCTGGCGCACCGTATTCGACGCTCGCCGGCTGTTGTTAAAGTTGAGCCAAATATATCGAAAGAGTGTACGGATTTCTTGTAGATTTGGTCGGTGGAATTGTCATCTGGGTTACGTGTTGACACACACTTCATCCACCACCCCCTATCGGCCCCAAAGTCAGACTTAGTTGCAGGTGAACAGGTAGCAGGTCAACAGTGAGTCTGATATGTTTAGAACGAAGTTGCTTTAGAACGAAGTTGCTACGCAAAGAATTCTGGTCTGTGGCCTCTGGGCCCAACGAATCACCGCACCTCAAAGAGCACCAGTTAAGGGGTGGCATAGAAGTAGTGAATCCGACCATGTCTCTTACAGTAAGAGTCCAAGCCGTGCGGTGCTCTGTTCTTGCTGGAGATGGCGCGCTCCAGTCATTTGTATTGATGCATTGATGTCAAGTCTCGGCTTAGAGGGGTTGAAGTGATTTCCTAGTTCCATCTTCCTCCCTCTAGAAGGGACCAGGCGCCACAGCGATGCTTACTGCCATAACATGGCCAGTTGAACTAATTCCTCGTCCCATTTCCGCCCCAGAGAAAAGTGGTGTTACATGTTCGTGCCGGGTCGGCGCGTTCGACTTAACCAACACCTACACCTCGTCCACGTCCATCTTTTCCACCACGACTAAACTGTCCGAATCACTCCCACTGCTGAGTTCATGCACGGTAACATATCGACCAATTTCTTCCTTGGTGATCACTTTTTCGTTCAGCACCGCAGTCGTGCCACGGGCGAATTTGTAGTCGCGCTCCTTCTTGACCCGTTCATTGGGTTTAAAGTAGTTGCGGAGTAGTTGTGTCGGCTTGTCCTTCTCGATGACACAAACATCGACGTTGCTGCCTGAGCCCAGGTCGTTGAAAATACCCGCCAGAATGGCTTCAGAGCACACCTTGATCGCTTCTTCTTTCGTGCAGTCTCTCTTCCACGTCGATTCGAAGACAGCCATGGCGGCCAAAGACCCGGAGCCCATGGTCACGTAGGGGAGTTTATCAGTCGAGCCATGGGCATGGACAGTGAACAATCCGATGCCTGTGGGGTCGACGCCAGCAACAACCAGGTAGGCACCGATGTGACCTTGGTAGCGGAACAAGTGCTGCTTCAGCAAAGTCATGACTGTTACAACGCGAGGTGTTCGGCCTGTAGACAGAGCATGCAGCTCTAAATTGGAAGAGATGAGGGCGGTGGTGAACTCTGTGTCAGCAGCAGTACCGGCGCCGGCGCACCAGATATTTGGAGAGATATAATGTAGCTTTTCGCAGTTCTGCTGGAAGTCAGTTCATGGCTTCTTGTATATGAAGCAGGCGAAATAGCCCACGCACCTTATCAGCAACTATAGGGCCGCTTGTTGCTCTGGTATCTGCCGCAATCTGTATGGTTGCTTCGTTAGCACACCCATGTATGTTGGATTGCATCGCTACGCACCACAACGCCGTTGTCGAATATGCACCCTACAATCGTTGTACCGGTGCTAGTAGCTTTCGGCAGCGGTACTCCTCGTGCGTGAAGAGCCGCATTCCGGTTGTAATTGCTGAAGTCGAAGCCGGGCATAGTTGCGGCGAAGGCACGAAGCCTTTAGATCAGGTGGACAAGTGACTGCAAGTCCAGAGTGTTGGAACTGCCACACGCACGAAGTGAAAGCAGCTAGATGCAATAGAGAAGGGTTTGAGATCGTTTCGAGTCAGGAAGGAGGAGGAAGAGTGCAGCAGAGTTGCATTAAACTGATGATTGACTCTAGGAACGAAGGCAGCTCTGAGATGCGCAACACGGCTAACTCTACAAACCGCAGGCAATGCACGTGAGACGCGGCGCGCTCGGCTTGGCACAAGCTATGCCATTCGTGGACGAGTTCGCCAGACGCAGACCACAAGGCTGCAGGCCTCCTGGTCTACTACACACCCTACATGTAATTGTGCGGAAGGCGCCCCCTTTAGCCTCATCGAAAGAAAGACAGATATGAGTTGGCAACAGGCCTGCCTGGCGCCAGCATTGGACCGCCTGTTAGATTGGGGCAATTCTCGGATTGCGCATAGTCAGCCGGGCAGCCATAGAAGCTATCGATACTCTCATATCTACTACCTTAAGTACCTCACCATGATGTCAAGGTCCTGTAGGGAAATCCGCACCCGAACCTCACCAAGGCTCTAAGAAGGCTTATCTGTTTACAAGCTCGAACTGAGATCCGTTCTCGACGAAGTCTTGGTCTGCTGGTTTCTTCAATTCGCACTGTGCATATTGCCTTCCTGCCGCTCTCTACCCTCTCAGTACTGGATCAATGAACCTGTGTGGGTCCGCCGTCCGTAAGACTCTAGCCCACTCACTGCTGCGTCCAGAAATGTCGCCATCTTAGTGGTGTGAAAGGGCTCCCGCGCGACGCTCGGCTAGGTGATGGCCCAAATGCATTAGAGATCAGGGGTAAGGAGGTCGACAGGAAGAAGAGGTGAGGCGACAAGGTAAAGTCGACCTGTGCATCTGCTAAGTGGATGAGGTCTGATTATATCCATCATAACCCCAACCATGATGGCGACCTTTCACCCACGATCAGAGCACCAATCATACCCATAGAGAGGGTTAAATGTGGCTTTTCGGTCTATTCTTTCATGATTCCTTTTTGTTCCGCTCAGTTTGCGAGGCCGAGTCTCTTCCCAGAGCCTCGAGGACGTTGAGCATTTTTTCACGTGTATCTCGGGTTAGATGGTCGACATCGGCAGCTGTAAGGCCCTTGGTAGGGATTGGATCCAGGACTAGTACAATTGTCAGCTCAAGCTATCCTTACGACTTTGGTACCAACATGCCTTTGACTCTGATGGTACCGCTATTGAACCTTCTGGCCTTCACATTCAGCACGTGGCTGTAGTTCTCCGCCACGACCGGTACTATGGGAACACCGGCCTGTACTGCCAGATGAAAGGCCCCCTTTTTGAAAGGCAGCAGCATAGGAGTAGTAGAATAACTCCTCGTGCCCTCAGGAAATATAACCACACTCTGTTTCTTCTCCCTCATGGCATTGGCAGCTCCCTCGAAGGCCTTTATTGCCTGGCTTCTGTCCACCCGGTCGATGAAGACTGCACCGGCGAGAGTCATGAACCAGCCCAGAAACGGAATATTGCGGAGAGATTTCTTGGCTGTGATTGAACAGTGTTTAGGCCAAATCCAGCCCAACAATCCCACGTCGAGTTCGGTCTGGTGGTTTGCGATAATGACAACCGGCCGGTTATTATTAAGAATATCCTCGCCGTTGTCAAGAATATCGAACTTCACACCTATGGTGTACATCCCAAGCCACTTGAACGCCCTAGCCACCGTCCAGAAAGCATACGTATAGTGTAGCCCCAAGACCTTGAGCGTGGCCGAAGCGATCGTTCCATAGGCCGCGCAGACAATAAGTGTCAGGTAGGCAGACATGGAGCGGGCGATAAATCCGAGAATTCGAGGGGGATTCGGGAGGAAGGCGTGAAGAGCGAAGCAGGTCAACATCGTGAGCGTGTAGAAGCCCAGAAAATAGAGGACATAACGGAACAGGACGAACATGGTGGCCAGATGTTGGTCGGACAGAGCACCCCCGGATAGAAGTAGGAGATGGTTGCTATAACGCCGCGAGGCAGGATGCAGGTTGTACAGATCAAAGGAAGACGGACGGGCTGTAGAATAATGTTCGCACCGTCGACGATGATCTCCAGACCAACAACATTCAGGCGGGCTAGCAGCTGTTGGAGCCTGACAGTGGTCACAAGGTGCGCAAGTTCGAAAATTGGGCGGGTGGAACATACGTGGTAGACAATTTGGAGAGCACCGATGATTTCTCCCCACAGTCATTGACTCCCTCCATTAGTACGTGACCCGACAATTTTCTGCTTGGGGATGGTCAACGTCATACTGTGTACACACAGGCACCAGAGACTACTGATTCGGAGGACTCTGTACATATAGTACTGTGCTACGATTGATAGTCACAGACGTCCACTAACTGTGAGATGAATGAGTGCGTGAGATGCACTGCTCCTGGGATAGGGATCTAGTCGAAGCTGCTGTATTTCTTTGACTAGAACTTTGGTTGGTATGTGGTTTTGCTACATCGGATACCTCCTATAAAGTATCGTGTGCTTTTCATCAGAGGCTCTGCATACATCAGGGCCAGGTCTCTTTTGTGACATCCATTTCAGGCCCAAGACATGATGCTCTCTCTCACACCATGCGGAAGAAGTAGATGTATGCAAACTTCTTCATCTCGTCCACGTCAACCGCCTTGACCACTTTCTCGTCGTTAAACAACACCCACTGTCTCTCCTTGCTTTCACCGGGGATCTGTTTCCGGATGAATGCAACATAATGGCCAGCATGAATACTTGCTCCTTTGTGACACACGATGCTCTGAAGCTCAAAGTTTGCAGGTAGTTGCTCGCTCCCTGGAAGAGGCTTCGGTTGAGCTGGACCTGAGACGGTGTTTTCACCAAAATCTCCTTGATCATCCGGATGACTGAAAACCCAGTCCAGCGCTCGGTTAACATCGCCGTTGCATTCTCGTAAGGCTTTGCGAGCTTGTGGTGCGCTAATCCCCATGTCTCCCAATTGACTAATCTTGTCCGCATCGTCGCCAGAACCACCCGGCGGGCCACCACCAAGATTCAATGGCTCGTCAATGTCAGGGTCTTCCATATGCGCGAACAACCAGTTCATGGCCGCTTCTGCATCTGCATTACCGGTTGCGTGGAGTGCCTTTTCACCTCGGACACGAGGGAACCCCATGGATTCAAGCTGGCTGAGAGCTGCCTCATTCGGAACGAAGGCGGCTGATGTCGTGTCAGAGCCTCCCACAACCGCGTCTTCAGGCAATTCCACTTCATCCGACTGTAATCCTTGGGACTTGTAACTACTTATGTCAAAGACTTCATCGGATACTTCGACAGGTATGTCGAGCTTAGTTGGTACCCAATTGATGATCTCAAACCGAAGGGGGTTGATCACTAGGTTCTGAGGGAAGGTTTTAAATTTAGAAGACTTCGAGAACCCAGCTTTGGAGCCACAAGCTGGACAAGTCAACTCAACTGTTCCCGGTGCGGTGAAGATGTCAAGACACTCTTTGAGCGAGACCGGTTCAAACTCGGATCCCTTTGCTGAATCTGATGGCCCTCCATCACTGTTGGACAATTGCTTTCTGCGAACTGGGACCGGGATCGAGATGTTCTCCTGTTCGTCTGTTCGATACCGTACACGTTTGCATTCTAGGCATTGTAGACGCTGCTCAAGAGCGAAACGGAATGACTGTACTGGGTCGTTGGCAGGATTGGCATTGTTGGAGACACTGATGAGTTTGAACAGATGAAGGAGCAACTCAAAGGCATCTTGTTGTCTCATCGTCGAGAATTCTTCGTGTCCTCGACCAATGAGGTGTTTGAACATGGCAGGGGAGAGACCTTTCTGGTGGGGCACCTCAGCATTGTCGGGAGAAGCATGGACGTTGCTCTCTGGACTCGAATACCGACCAGATAGAATGCCATCGGCGAGCTTTTGTAGTTGTGTCTCAATATCTTCGGCGGGAGAGTGGGCGCTGGGCGGAGGGAGGCCGGGGCGGTAGTAACGCTGTTGAAACTCTGGAAGTGAGAATAGGCACTGGACAGTGCTGGCCAAATAACAGCTATTGCCGATGTTTTTGAGGCCAGTAAAGCCTGGTCCAAACAGGGGGGACAGTTCCTTGCCATCCTCCGTGGTCATGGAGAAGTCCCATTTCAGATTTTGCTCCACTTGCATCTCCATGAGGCTCTTCTCGGTCTTCTCCCGTTCGGTGACATTTATGCCCCAGTGAGCAAGATGTTTGGCCAGTTCTGGATCGATTCGTTCCTCGTTGCATTTGTAGCAGTATACGTCGGCATGGCCTTCAGAAGTTATAGAACCGAGCTTGACGGCGACTGCGTGGCCGCTCTCTGTAGCATGCCCGAGGCCGTGAGAGTTGCCATCCGCACCACCAAGCTGGGCTCGTCCACATCCCAGATTGCCACAATCTAAGCAGAGCCAGAGGTTCTCTTTCAAATCGCACCTGGAACATGATCCCAGATGCTGAGATTCAATTCGTCTGCCAGGCTGCTGCTCGAGGCAAAGTGTGTGTTCGCAGGGTACAAACTCTTGTTCCCATGCCTTGACTTCTTCTTGTTTGGCAAAGGTCATGGCTTTCATGACTCCATCCACGACAGCCGGGAGTTTACCGGATGCTTTGTCCACATCTTGTGATTGGCATGCATAGCACTTGACTCTTGTAGTTGTCTCATATTTGTCCTCCTCGGTCTCGGCGGTAATCGCAAGTTTGGTAAGCTTAGGCGGAGGCTCATCTCGTTGGACTTGTTTTCGATCCCGCTTGATATTCAGTGCTAGAGGATGGCCGGTGGATGAATAGTGCAATAGAGAATGATTTCTTTCCCCAGCGCAGCCGCCATTAAAGCAGTGTAGGCAGACGTCAAGCCCAGAGTCATCGTCTATAGAGTCGAAACACTGGGTGCAGTCCTCCCGGTACACGCTCTGATTAGGTCTGGGAGGTCTGAGGTCGTCCAAGTGGACGTGTGGACATTCCATGCTGAATCCAGTCGAGGTTGATGGACAGTGAGGGTGGGATGACGAAGTGAGAGGCAAGCAGGGGGAGGAAAAGAAGACGCAGGCACCAGACTGTGTTCAACTTGCCCGCAACTTAATTAGTACGTACGAGGCTGACGAAATAGACATGTTAACACAGACTTCACTCCGATTGGCCAGAGTGTCAGCCTCCCAGCACCCCCAAACTTGGACCCCGCGATGTTTGTCAAGGTGTCACCACTTAAACTACGTGTCATGTCTACAGGACAAAGGATCCAACGTCGCATTGAGCATTTGGGGACATGAAGCCCCGGTATAACACCTAGGAGCCTTGATGGCGCCTCCTTGCCGTCTTGCCGCCTAGGCTGCATGCAGCCCTTCTCGCCGGCCTTCCAGATATTCGCGTTCCAGAACGGAGCCTGTCGACAGTCTCGTTTACTGGTCAAGTATGGCGCTCCTCCAAAACGAAGAGTAAGTCAATCCCCTTTCTCGTTTAAGCCCCTTAATCTATGTGATACCGGTGTACATGCATCACTAGGTTTGCTGAGAAATGACACTAGGTTCGCCGTTTGGTATCTCCGGACTTCCTTTTTAGCCAATGTCAAGGACGGTGTTGCTGAACGGCTCATCAATGTCAATTCCTCCGTTCTGAACATAGCAGCCTTCCGTGCGGCTGGCTGGTCTGCAGATCCCGTTCAACGAACGTATTCTCCGCCCATTCCCACATCTATCAGCACCGAGTATTTTCAAAATGGATCTGAACTTCAACTTCTCAACTCGCAAGGTGATGAGGAAGACGAAGGAGGCCTCGTTACAGGCAGGGTCAGTAATGATACTATTGGTCCTGGTTTCAATGTCAGGCGGAGACGAAAGAAGGAGCAAGCCGATGATGATGACAGCAGCGACCTCACTGACGAGTCAGAAGAAGAGGCCGAAGGCGCGCAACGCGCTGCGCAACAGATCCGGTTTGCAAAGATGCCCGCCCGTCATCGTGCCGACTCATCTCCGATCCGTAGCACTGGCCCTGAGATTGTGACAACTTCGCCTTCGAAGCCGTCCACAGACAACAGACGTCGCACAGGATCGCTTGGTGCAGTAGAGGCTGTCAAAGCACGTGCCAGGCGAGACACCACCACTAGCAGTGACCTGTCGTCCGAGAACGAGGTAGATCCGGCCTACTTTCAGCGTCGTCGGCTGCCTCCCGGTCAGGCATCCAAATCGGCACCACTTCCCAATGAGGTTTCCCACGGGCTGGGCCCGGAGGACAGTCGAGATGCGCCGGGACAAGACGATTCTGATGCAGAATCTGTTGGGTCAGCAATGTCCTCAGAACTGGGCGATACAATCGACTCTACTTCCCTGCTGATCACCATGCAAGAAACAAATCTCACCTCTTCGCCCTCAATCTTAGGCAGCCTTACAGGATCCGCACCTCGTATACCTCCGTCAGAGTCTCCGAGAAAGCAGAGAACCTTACCAGTCCTGCACGAATTACCTCCTCCTCGACCGATCAGCATGATACAACCCAAAAGTTTGCTATCCGCGGCTCTCAATGCACAGAGAAAGGCGCCAACAAATCCGCTACAAACCTTCGCTGCGTTGTCAGGCAAAGGCTCGCCCAACCCGCTGTGGATCAAGATATATGCGGCTTTCTCCAAAAACCCCAACAAGCCCTTTGAGATGCCGTTAGCAAGGACGTCCAAAGACGGCAACCCAGTCACAGTTGCTGAGGCGATTGGCTTCAGTCTGTGGAGATATATGGAGGAGGGACGGGAGCCAGCTCTCAGTGAAGCGCAACTCGATGTGAATAAATGGACCCTGCGAATGGTTGAGGATGGAGAGGTGGACTACGACTTCCCACCGCTTGTACGCACACGGCCCGCGACTGATTTCACATACAACAACAATCGAGGAGGTAGGGGGCGGTCCAGAGAACGGCCTTTCGACGAGTTTGCTCTCGTTGAGGCATCGCCTGCCCAGGTAGAAGCCAACAAGAAAGAGACCCCGCAGTATATACCAACTGCCCAAGAAGAAGCTGTGCCAGTCCTCGCTCCAGATCCACCATTTCTACAGACGCAACCTCCTCCGGGCACTAAGGGACCGCCGTCAAAGACCAACATCCTCTTAGCTGGACAGCCTTTCACATCAGCCTTGAGCAATACCTCCTTGACCCCGGCTGACTTACCCGCACCAGCTGGACCCCAAGCGACACCCCGCATGGGCAGGACGAAGACCATCAGAGTAAGGTACTTCGATATTGACATGTCCGCACGGACAACGACTCTGGAAAGCTCAACGGACAGCTATATTGCCGAAATCCTCGACCACGTCTGCAAGCGCTGGAATCTTGAGAAGGCTGGATTCGTGCTAAAGGTTGCAGGAACAAACACTGTGGCGCCATTGGATCGGACAGTTGAGGCCTTGGGCGCTCGATCTGACCTGGAGCTGGTACGAAAACGCTTTGGGGCGGGTGTCTCAAGTTTGACGGGCTCGCCGGGCAGTTCGTCACCCAATGCGCCTCTCCTCCTGGACATACAGGGTCCCAAGAAGGTCAAGAAGGGCCAGCCGATGCATCCATTGGCACTGAAACAAGACCTCATGTCCAGTGCGAGCAACTTCAAGAAGTATTACGTGACACGGAAGCAGTTGGCCCCTTTTGCTCAGGGGAGCCAGCGCGTTCTCGTCTTCGACGGCGACCTTATCCACGTGATGCCTGCGGACAACACCTCCAACGCCAAATTCAGTTCAATTGCATTTGGCGACATCATCCGGTGCAAGGTCAGCACGAAGCATGCTAAGATCGTCCGACTGGTGGTCCGAAGAATCAACGAGTCTAAGCGATATGACTTTGAGGCGCGGACCGCGGGAGAGGCCCAGGAAATAGTGGACGAAGTGACCCGCGAAATGAGACTGGCCCGAGCTTCATAGAATATCTATCGGAGACAGCAGAGATGATACTGAACACTGGAAAGGACTAGACTTCGGTATTGGCGCTGGGGAGGCTGCTTTTATATACTAGGTACTGTATGGATATTGCTATGGGTAGTGTTGCTCGCACCTCATACGTACCTCGTTTCGCCCGGCAATAGCCGAACAAGATCCCGGTCATCAGTCCTGGCGCTGAAGGGGGGTGGGTAGCTCTGTGGCTCCCTCTGGGTTCTTCCTCTCTGGTGGGCGGGTGACATACGTGGCTGAGAGACTGGACGCGGGTCAGACGAAGCGAGGGGGCATTTGGACAATCGTCATAGGGGGGGCAACTCTGCCACCCACCTACATACGTGCCCTTAACCCTCGACTACATACTACGGAGTACGGATACTGCCCTTACCTTCTCCCTAGGTTTAGGTATTATTAGGTGGGTAGGTTGGTGGTAGGTATAGGTAGGTACCTTATGTTACGGAGTTAAGTGGCCCTGAGATAGACAGCTACAGCCTACGGTGGCCGTGCTCTCGCTCGCAGCACACAAAAAGCCTTTCCCCGCGTCCCGTTTATCGAGGATGAGGCAATGGGATGGTTGCTTCGCGGGCAGAGAGGGGGTTGATCTGGTTCTCCCTTCCCTACAAGCACAGTGCATGCAGGTCGCCGCCAATAATCATCCACACAACGCCTTCTGTCAATAGTTGCAAGGAGCTCCTCCCTCCTGTCTGTTGACTTCCCGCCCCGGCATCTCTCACTCAAACCTGTAATACTACCTCGTACTTGACGAGCTTGACCTGCTGCTTGTCTCTCACTTTCCTGCTCCAAACTCGCCACGGCCTCAATCAACACCTTTGCGCTGTCCCAAGTGTCTGTGTCCCAAGTGCAGTCTCGCTATCAGGTGCATATTGCGCAACTCCGCCCGTGCATTGGAGCTTATCGGCCTGCGCCTGCATTGCAGCTTCCAGCTCGGCCGCAACGAGCCCTCCCTCGCTGGGTCCTTGCTCCTGCTACCCCTCCTCCCCCCATTATCCCTTCCCTCACCTGTCCCGCGTCGACTCGATTGCCAATCGGACGGGCCTGCGAGCTCCTTTCAATCTCCTCTGTTTATAACATTCCATTCACCGGGAACGTGCGCTTCCATCCGGCGCCCAAATGCCGACCTTTGGGGGCCTGCTCAAGAAGAAGAAGACGAAGGAGTCCACCGAAGACAAATCGGCCGCCGGCGGCGGCTATCATCCCGCTCAATACAAGTCCTCGCACAAGCCTGATGCCTCTTCACCCGTTTCCTCCTCCAAGACAGCGTCAGATGCACCTACCCAATCCAGTGCAGCTCCCACCACTACCGTGACCTCTACCCCGGAACCAAATGCCACATCGATCGAAAGCAACGGCACTCCCAACATGAGCCTCGCCAATGTTGTCAGCCCTGCTGCCGGCGTGGTCGACCCTAAGCCGGTGGCAAGGCAAACCAAGGGCAAATACACTCTCACCGACTTCACCATTCAGAGAACATTGGGTACAGGTTCTTTCGGACGCGTACACTTGGTACAGTCAAAACACAACCAGCGTTTCTACGCGATCAAGGTGTTGAAGAAGGCCCAAGTCGTCAAAATGAAACAGATCGAGCATACAAACGATGAAAGGAGAATGTTACAGAGAGTCAAGCACCCTTTCCTCATCACACTCTGGGGTACATTCCAAGATTCCAAGAATCTCTACATGGTCATGGACTTTATTGAAGGCGGTGAGCTCTTCAGCCTGCTTCGAAAGTCACAGGTACCACCTCAAACCCAGTCCGGCCAACATTGGAGCTGACCGTGGTAGCGTTTCCCCAATCCCGTCGCGAAATTCTATGCTGCAGAAGTGACCTTGGCGCTCGAGTATCTGCACGCACAAAACATCATCTATCGAGACTTGAAACCAGAGAACTTGCTACTGGACAGACACGGCCACATCAAGATCACCGACTTCGGTTTCGCCAAGGATGTACCCGACATTACGTGGACTCTTTGTGGTACCCCGGACTACCTTGCCCCCGAGGTTGTGGCCTCCAAGGGATACAACAAATCCGTGGATTGGTGAGTTAGCCGTGTGAAAACAAATGTCTCTGCGGGTTCTGACTTGTGCTCAGGTGGTCCCTCGGGATCCTGATTTTTGAGATGCTGTGCGGATTTACCCCGTTCTGGGATGGCGGATCTCCCGTCAAAATCTATGAGAACATCCTCAAGGGGCGGGTCAAATATCCCCCGTATATCCATCACGACGCTCAAGATCTCCTGGTACAGCTTATTACAAATGACCTGACGAAGCGGCTGGGCAATTTACATGGGGGTCCAGCTGACATCAAGAATCATCCGTGGTTTGCGGAAGTCACCTGGGAAAGGCTCCTGAAGAAAGACATTGACGCTCCTTACGTACCGCCTGTGAAGGGAGGGGCGGGCGATGCCAGTCAATTCGACAAGTATCCTGAAGAGACGGAGGAATATGGCAAGAAAGGGGATGATCCGTAAGACCTTTCCTGACCTTTCCACGGCGGCGCCCTTCGAACTAACTTAATGGTCAGATTTGGACATTTCTTCACGGATTTCTGATTGCACTATCACGACAACGTCGGCTAACAAAAGCCATGGCGGTCGCTGGGCTGGCAGGGAGCAGCGACTGCGTAGGATTAGGATCAAGGCAAGGGCAGTATTATGGCGAACGATATCCATGCAGAATTTCACGATACACGCACCTAACACCAAAACATTTGGATATGATTTCTCTTCCACTGCACTTGAGGCAGTACGACAACGAAATGAGTTGAGATGCAACCTGAAGGAAGGTTCACTGCCCGGGCAGCTAGAGGCTGTGTGTGGTGAGGAGACACCCATTGCAGCGCTCTGGATTGACAGAAGATTGTATGTACTTAGCCACGAAGACCGCGGGACGTCAAGGCCCGCGGTCGTGATGGTGATCGGCCATGCAATTTGCTCCGACCGGAAATCAAAAAGTGTAATTTATATACAGGAGCACGTTAGTGAAGAGGAATAGTTCAGGGACTGATCGCTGCCCCATCCCGTGCATGTCAAAATGCAGCACGACAACTTCCAAGCCACGAACAGCGACTTTGGGGGTCGTTCCTTAGCCACCGAGTCTAGAGTACCGAGGGCGGACGATAGAAGGCGGACGCAGGGGTGGTTGTACTACCTACCTACCTAGTATTGTTCGGCGGTTTTATACAGTACTGACTACATATGCAAGTCCATATCAGTATCCAAATAGGACGACTACGAATCTTCATTTTGGCACGCCAGGATCAAACCATGCACCACCGTCCGACTTACATATCTACCACACATAGGCAGGCCATAGGCAGGCAGGTATGGTGCAATCCGCGTTCGGTAGTCTTATTATTAGATAAACATGCATTAGGACCTAAGCCATGATTGGAGCCCGTGGCATTGAGTACGGTTTATCAAGACTATCTACTAATGTGTAGATGCTCCGATTTCTCTAGGTCCCGACCTCATGCTCATCCTCTTTGGCTGGCCTTTGCACCAGCGTGATTTCCGGTTGTGCATCCTCAGGAAATATGAACAGAGCGTCCATATGACGCGAGAACTTTTGCATGTTCTCGTAGAGTTCTAATGAGTCCCTTGTCATCCCATGCTTCTTGTTCGCCGCCATTTTCAATTGCCCTGACCACTTCCGCTTAAAAGAAATCATCTCTTTCCATTTGGCCCGTTCCTCCAAGAATGCATCAACGTCGTCGGCAACATGTCTCCCAGTGACCTTCTTGAACTCGACGATCTCGTCCGTCTCTTCAAATTTCGAGGATTTCTGTGCTCCTTTCCGTTTTCTCGCCTTCGCCAGTTCGGTCGGCAGCCAGGTATCGGACATTTCCTCTTCGCCCTCATCATAGGTGAACCATTTTTCGATGAGGCGCTGGATCAGGGCTTCCACGTATAGGAGTGCCTTGTCCTCTCTGTCCGCATTGAGTTGCTGGACTACCTTCAGATCTTTACATAAGATCTCGGCGCCAGCCGGATACGTGCCTTGTTGGAGCTTCAGGTCGATGTCCGCATGGAAAGTCGCATTTCGCTCGGCGTATTGTTCAATGGTCCAAAAGAGTTGCTCTTCGTCGATCTTCAAGACAGCGGCACAGTTTGACACGGCAAGGATTGTGGGGTAGTCGGTCAGTAATTGAGGGGCATCCTTCTGTGATTGCTTTTCCTTTTCTGCTCGGATAGTCTTTTGAATCTCTGTCCACCATCTAGTGAAGATGGATCGATGAGACTTCAGGGCTTCGGTCTCCCTTGTAGCTGCTGCCACCTCCTTGCACGTAATGGCAAAATAGTCGCCGTATGTTGCTAGAAACTGCAGGCGTTCGAGTTTTCTGGCCTGGGCGAGCATGTACCGCATTCCGGTATTCGGGATGTAGTAGAGGGATCGGTGGACCTCAAGCATGTAATCGAGTTCTTGCACCCTTCGTTTCAGTGCTTCGCGCTCTTCTTGGGACACTTCAGCATCCTTCTCAGCAGCAAGGGCACATTCTGCCGCGATCATATATTTTGTTGCAAATGCCGTCGTCACCGGTGACACTTTCCGCTGTCCCAATTTCTGAGCATACTTGATCCTCTGCTGCAACTCGTCGGCGTCATAATTAATCAGAGATGGTTCCCTGTTAAGGCACTCTGAGTCCTTGCGGAAGGACATAGCTGGGAGTCTCTTGGCTTTCGCCGGCTTCAACAGAAGCTTCTCGATGTCTTGGTCTGACAACTCTTCAGAATCTTCCAGAGATGGTTCCCCTGCCGTCTCTTCTTGCTGAACCGTGATCCTGTCAATTTGATCTAGGATCTCCTCCTCAGAAGAAAAGTCTGCGGGGGCCATCTTGGGTAGGGCGTGCGACAGAAACGTAAGCCAAAGTCCCTTCTATCACTAATATTGTATGTAAGTGACAAGCTGTGGTCTTGTAGGCTCGGGTAGGACGTTGGTAGAGGTAGCAGAGCGGATCAACATTCGTGCAATACCGGTCAAAGGTTGTTAGATTAGTGTGAGAATAAGAGGAAGAGGAGAAACGAGAGAGAAGAGACAGTTCGTTCTTTCTATAAATTTGTGAACTTCGAGCGATTTTAAAACACGAAGGTGCGGTATATATAGCAAATCGGGGCGCAAGCAATAGTTAAGTGCCGGGCCCGCCCCCGCTCTCAAGCTCTGGTCTTGAGTCATGGTCTTGAGTCATCTCGTTGTAGGTGAAGTAGGAAGCTGGCAGATGGGTAGGGGAAGCGGACAAACTACGGTCTTGTAGGCTCGAGATTCACATCCCAGACGGCGCGGGGCAACAACAGTGACAAGGGGGCAAGAGAAATATTTCACTATAAAAGAACAACTAGCTCCCTTCTGGGATTTCCCCACCTCGTCACCAGACAGCTGGACTGTCTCAACATGGGGTCAACACTCTGTCGTAGCCCTAGAGCCTGTAGCGGAAGGCCCTGTTCTCAAAGTCTGTAAGATCCATAAAGCTTTGCTCGTCAAGTCGGGCTTCCGGCATATTCTCCGAAGCCTTGTTGCGGGCCATATTGGATCGTAGCATGATGAGGCCAAACATGGCGGAGAGGAAGATGCATACGCCATAAAGGGAGGCCAATGCCTTGACGGCGGTGAAGTAGCGAGGCGCCTCATGGGCGATGAAGAGAAACGGACCTAAGAGCAGCGCATACAACGTTAGGACCACCCCAGACGCAAAGAGTCACGCTCCAGATCAGAGCTGTTGCGAGAAGAGAGAAGGAAGGACTCTCGACTTACCGACAATGTTGCCAACGGCATAGAAAAGATGCTCGGTGCCAAAGAAAAAGTGACGCTTCGTATGACCGGCGACATTGGCCGAGATCAGCGCCCAGGTGAGCACGATGGAGACACCGAAAATGGCCTGCAGCCAGAGACAAGCCGCCAGGGAAGTTTGATGCTCCAGCGAGATGGTGGCGATGCCTATCATACCGGCCAGACCGGGTACGAAGCCGACCATGATGGTGAGAACCATGGTGTTATGGGTGTGAGCTGTGAAGAAGCCGCCGACTAGGCAGGCAATGCACTCCAGAGCGCCACCGGGCAGTTGCATCAAGAGCGAGGTGGAAGCATCATAGCCGAACCCCTTGAAGAAAGCGGATTTGAAGTTGGACGAGGAATTGAGAATGCCCATGGCCATGGAGTGCGAGGCGATTAGGTAGAGCTTTGGGTCTTGGAACGACTCTTTGATCTGGAACAGCAGAAGCTTGGTGTGCTTGACCCCGGTCTTGTTGGCTCGCACGCGCCACACGGCCACCAGCTTTTCCTCGGGAGTAAAGAGGATCCACGACTTGGGATCGGAGGGGAAGATGAAGAAGATGAGGATGCCCCAGGCGGCTGAGATGACCCCAGTGGTCAGATAGATCAACTGCCACGACTTCAAGGCGCCCCCGGTCTTGTGCCCGAGTCCCCAAGACATGCCGGCCCCGATGAGCGAGGAGAGTCCTCCACATCCCAACCACCAGGACATTCGGAGGGACTGTTCTTCTCGTGTCCACAGCATCGAGGTGGACAACATCCATGCCGGCCCAATGCATGCTTCCACCGCACCCTGAAAGAACCTGATGACCATGACATGTTCGAATCGCTTGACCCCGATCATTCCAATGAGAAGAACCCCCCAGCAGAAGGTCATGACGCCTACGAACCGAGCGATGGGCAACTTCTGCAGGAGAACCATTGACGGGTACACCGCAATGAGATAGCTATGGGATTCGTGATTCAGTCGACAATCCCGTTCCCGTGCCCGTTGGAGCACTTACCCGAAGTTCAAGATGCTTGCAACCCAACTATATTCGCCTCCTGTCAGTCCAAGGTCGGCATTGAAGGTCCAGGCACTGGCGAAGTTGAGGGTCTGTTTGTCCAGGAAGGAGAGGAAGAAGGCCACAATCATCTCCAGGCATTTCGTTAGCTGGCGACCGACTTGACGCGTTGGGCACATACAATCGGAAGGACGATGAAGTCCAGTTTGCGCTTCACCCGCCGAGCGATCATATCTCGCTCGGCTGGATCGATCCGCAAGGAGGCAAGGTACATGTCACGACCTAAGTCGTTGTGGGTGTCGTCGGCCAGGCTTTCTTTGTCGCCATAATCGACGTCCATGCCGTTGTTGTCTGCAGCGGACACCTCGTCGTCGACCTTGTCGGCCCGGACAATGGAACTTTTAGACACATCCATTTTGGAAAGAGCCGCGAAAACAACTCGCAGGCAGTATTGTATTATGCTGTGAGATGTCCTGCCGAGGATCGTGGTCGTGGAGGTGTCGAGACCGAACCAGTATACCAGCGCAGGTTGTGTTTATATACCTGGCCATGATCAAGCCTTGTTGTTCGACAGCCTGCTTCCGCCTTATCTCGACATGTCATAACGGTCGACTACTGTTCTTTGACCCTGGAGGTGTTGAATCGACCCCTTTGGAGAGCCGGATATCATGGCATCTGGCAGGAGAAGCAGCAGGATCCACTGATAACAAGTATGACTTCGGGGTACTAGTATAGCATATTAGTACAGTATCTCGAGATGATCGGTCGGGATCCCGCCCGAACTGGTGAACAGGATATCAGGATGTCAGGATATTAGCAGCAGCACCCCGGCCTCTTGACCTTGAATCTGCATCCCATCCCATTCGCATCTTCTGAGTCGCCATACCATGCAGGCCTGTGACCGATGCAATCGGCGCAAATCCCGCTGTAGCGGCGACCGACCGTGTTGCAGGCAGTGCCAGAAGTCCAAGAACACATGTGTCTACACGGACCGCGCCAGGAATGCAGCGATTCTGGCCGAGCGGTTGGCGACGCTCGAGAGCAAACTGAAAGAGTCGGAGGCAGCGAGGGAGACGTTGGCAGCTCAACTGGCCCAAGCCCAATCGCAGGCACGCGGGGCAGCCACTGCACCAACCACTGCCACCACCACCGCCGCCACCACCGGAGTGGCTGCCGACAGACCTTCTCGCGCGGACATAGTCAACGAAGTGTCCTTCTTTGCGTCTACTGCAGCCGGGGACCGCCACTACCTGGGCTCAACGAGCGGGGTGCTGTTCGCGCATCTTGTGCTCCCCGAGGCAGAGGAAAGCATCGTGGAAACCTGTCCAACCGCGGTGCCGGAAGCGTGCTCTCGAGACAACTCTTCCAACACATACGCTGATGTCGGTCCTAAGTGTGCCTCATCAGAGACCCTTCCGGCGGATGTGCTAGCCAGGAAGCTGGTTGGGGCCTATCTTGGTCACGACCATCTGAGATACCCATTCCTCGAGCCGGCCTTCCTCCGCTCTACCCTTGAGAAGATCTATACCGAGCGGGCGTTCGACCGCGTCTCGGCCTTCGAATGGTTTGCCTTCGACATGGTTCTCGGCATCGCTAAGCTGCACGAGTACAAGTCGGACTGGCAGCAGACGCCGCCGAGCGCGGCAACACACCATATCAAGGCAATGTTCCACATCAAGGAAGTTCTCCGCTCAGGTGGCCTCCAGAGTCTCCAGGCAATTCTGCTTCTGATTCAATACCGCACTAGCAGCCCGGTTCAGGACACCTCGGCAAGTTTGTGGCACCTGGTCGGTATAGCCACCAGGATGGTCTATGAGTTGGGACTGCACCGTGAGGCATCTTACCATACTGTGAGTAGTACAATGCCTCGAACGCGGCAAGCACATCAACAGCATGCAATCCGCCGCCTATGTTTCTGGTGTGTCTTTGCTCTGGACAGGTGAGACTGCATCTCAAATTCCCCAGGACATAGAAAAGTCGAGCCAGACTAATGACGGTGCAGAGTCGTCAGTATCACACTAGGAAGACCACTGGCTATGAATGCGGATGACTTTGACGTCCACCTGCCGTCATTGTCCACCACAACGACTGAGACTGCTGCTGACGCTGGAGAATCATATGAAGCGCAGGACCCGGCGCAAGCCGAGAGCTCCCTGCCTATATTCGTACATTTCGTCCAACATATGAACATCTGCGGCAACGTGATGCGTCTTCTTCATGGAGTCAAACCCATCCAGAGCGACGACACAGTGCTCACCCTGAGAAACCATCTGATGGCAGATCTGGACCAGTGGCGCCAAAGTACTGCAGAGTTGACGCATTTCTGGCGGAATAGTGACGCCGGTGAGACGTCGTCATCATGCTTCCGATGCCGAGAATGGTATGAAGTCCTCTACCATAATGCAATCCTCCTGGCTCTTCGACCGTCGCCGACAGGATCCGAAGCGCTCCAAGACTCTTCAACATTGCAGAGAATCTTCGACTCGTCAAAACAAGCGGTCAGGCTGTATGCACATCTCTACGAATCAAGGAGACTCAACTATTCGTGGATAACGTTGCATTCCGTCTTCATGGCGGGCTTGTCGTACATCTACGCCGTGGCTCACCACTTTCAAGCGCGAAGAAACAAGCCTGGGAACTTTGGGAACTTGCTCAGCCATGACCCTACTGTGGTGGAAATTGCCACAGACACCAGAGCATGTTCCAACATCCTCGTCGCGGTCTCGGAGCGTTGGAACCTCACGAAGCGATGCCACAAGGTCTTTGACCAGCTGAGTGATGCCATCCTGGCAGAAGCTGTCAAGCCGTCGCGACAATGCGGCTCCAAACAAGCGGCTGACCATGTCGATGTTATCAACAATGATGCTGCCGGCCCACCTCTACAAGACGGCCACAATGAAGACTTGGCCCGGTATCAAAGTCAAAGTATGCCACTGGTCGGCAACGGCTGGCATCATCAGTGGTTTACAAGTGACATGTCGGGGGATTCCATGGCTGCTTCTTCAAACAACATGTTCAATTCTCAGCCGCCAACTTTGGACATGGACCTAGAATTCCGAAACTGCTTTGGGGATCTGTTAAATTCATACACTGCTTATCCCTTCATCAGCGAGCTCGACTTCCAAAGTCTTCATGGCTGGCCAGCAACCGCATCAGGCTGGTTCTAGCATCACTGCCACCAAGAAGAGTAAATGAGACGGCAAACCAAGTAGCACATGTCGATCCTCAGAACGACGACTTGGGCACCGTTCCTCCAAGAGCACGCACAACGACCTCGGCGAGCGCCACAGCCTTTTCTTCTTCCAACCTCCGTGTGATGATCTGGATGGCCACTGGTCCGTGGTGGTACACCTCAGGGTCATACTCTTCCCACACTTTGCGGTCGCGCTCGTCGATGGGGACATAGTCGGCGGAATCTTTGGCTTTGACGTCGATGGATCGGTCTGCCCAAGTGACAGGAACCACACATGCAGTAAAATCTGTCGACGATTAGCTTCAGTACGAAAAGAGCGAGTCAGGATGAGGAGAAGGATTCTCGCCGGGTATAGTATTTACCTAAAAGATTCCATACCCCGGTGTACCCAGTATATAGGCATTTACCATGTGCAGCAGCCGCCCATGCATTGACGGGGGCAATTATGGCGTCGATTGGCCGACCCGTAGGTGTGGCTTGGGCGGTGTCGTTCCACATCTTGAGGTATTCCTCGGCCAGTTGCGTGCGTTGAGCCTGCAACTTCCAAGTTTCCGAAGTGGGCAAGTCGTTGCCAGCCCTGGCGGCGTCCCGGTAGTCGTACATGTACGGAAACCATGGCTCGCCAGTGGCTTCGATACGGTCGCTGACGGATCGGCCTCCATCCGCTCGGAAGAGTCGACGCAGGTAGTTCCAGGCCAGCGCGTGAAGTTTGGGATCCCAGTCAATCATGGTCACGTTGGCCTTTCGTAATGCGTCTACCACGATATCCACCCCACGCTCGATTGGGGGGTGACAGCGAACGAGCTTGTCATATTTGTGGAATGCAAAGCACAATTCCTCGTTCGGTGGAAGAGTGATTGTGCGCCAGGGCATCGGTATCAGCGTCGAATCCGACAGCCACATCTCGGAGTCGGCCAATGTTTTGCAGTACAGCTTCAAGGACTCCAGGTGCCGGGACATGGGGCCCTGGACGACCGTCACGGCCTCTTGCCCTTCGAAAACGCTGCGAAAGCCTTGATGTGAGAATCGATTCCCGCTTGGCCTAAGACCGAAGAGATTGTTCCATGCGGATGGGATCCTGATGCTGCCGCCAATGTCGGTACCTTTGTAGTGCTTTGTTAGGTCACAGAAGCAGCTTGGAGTGATTGCCATAACGGCTTGTGGGGATGTTGGGATGTTGGGACGGACGACTTACCAACTCCCAGAGGACTCCCTCGCATAGCAATCAGCGCTCCCTCGCCACCCGAGCTGCCGCCCGCACTAAGTTTTCGATTGTAAGGGTTCAATGTATCCCCGTAGATGTTATTCCGAGTTTCGGGCATCATCATTGCGGTCGGAACGGCTGTTTTGACAAATGGAATTGCCCCCAGGCTTTTGAGACGGGTGACAAGAGGTGCCTCCGTCCAGCCCTCGGTCGAGCCGAGTGCCCAATCCACATAGCCAGCACAAGACGGGTATGGCGGGGTGACGATGTTGTCCTTCAGCGAGATGGGAAGACCATGTAGTGGACCTATGACCTGTCCATGTTCGAGAAGATAGCCATCCAGATATTTGGCCTGTTTCACAGCCTCCGGGTACATAGGCTGTGTAATACAGTTCGTCTGGACCAAGCCCAGATGTTAGTAAAGGATTCCCCCTTGACAATGATTGCAAAGGCGGTCATATATGGTGAGAGGACATGTGTCCGTACGTACAAGCTGTTGGGCCACGCTGGCGCTCAAACAGAAAGCTTCCGTGACCTCGAGTGCCGTCCATACAGACTTTGCAACTTTGGCCAGGATGGTTTCGGCACTCGAAGATATGATCTCCAGCTGTGGAGCTGTGAAGAGACCGGTGCTTTGGTGCACGTCTGACACGTCGGCAACGTGTGCTGTGGCTTTGAGAAACTCGGAAGACAATCTGTGTTCGGCGGGGATGAGAGCATCACGCCTCCGTCGAGCCTCCAGGCTGATGTCCTGCCAGCGCTCCGCCAGGGGTGTTTGCAACGATCCCATCATGAACAGTCAAGGAGAGCGGCTTGTTGAGCAGGATAGAATGGGTGCGGAATAGTACCCTTCGCGGAGAGGGTCAGATATGATATAAAGAGGGTGGTGTCCAGGATATCCGAAAGGGCTTCTCCGCCACCGATATCGAGGAGTCCATCCTGTCCGCACTTGTTTGCAGGTCGTCGGCCATGGTTCCGTCTTGAAGTGGGAGCCGGTGTGGTTGTCCGTCGTCAGAGTAGTCAAGATAGAAGATAGAAGCAGTATATGCATACACTGTGGATTCTCGGCGTCGGCGACCGACCGCAACAGACGAGTCCAATAGCGCCCATCTCCTCGACCAGTCTCTTGGCCGTCTGTAGTGCGGTGTCGACATTGACGACGAGCCAGAGATAGGCGCCTGGATCAACCTCATGGCTCAAAGCTGGAGCGATGCCGTGAGAGATCAATCATGGTTGGGTGAGCGCCTGATTATGGAGGACTTCCGCCTGCTCGTTTCTCCCGTCGTTTCCTGCACGTATCGTCCGATCATTGGGTCTTGATGGCCCTTAACGTCTACCGACACTAGAGTATCCGACCCACGGAACATGGATTACCTGGTATAGAGTACTTATACGAAGTCAGCCTGAGTTAGACCCGCAAGCGGTTTTGGCCAGCTCAGGATTGGGTCCGTGTGGTAGCATCTCCCATCATGGTCGAGCCGCTGAGTGAGGAACCTTGAGTGCTTCGTACTTGGATTGATATCAACCTTTGAACCCATAGAATAGATTGCACCTACTGTTGCCAACTATGACGGCGTCGCCTGGCTCTGTGATAGAGTCCTACTCCATGCGTCAGAGCCGGCTTTGCTAGTAAACTTCCATTCGACTACCTAGGTAAGCAGTCGAGTCTTGGATGATGCAGTATATCTTTCGGGATTTGAAGATGACATGGAGTGTTTACTGCTTTTCCGACCTTTACTGGCGGTCGCTGTAGATGTAAACTCAAGAATAGTACGCTGCTGAGTCCAGCTACGTTTGTATTCAACCCAAATCTCCAGTCCTTTGTTGGACATTCTCAAAACAACTCTTTGCCACCTCCCGGCGATACTCCTCCTATGCTGCCAGTTGCACTCTCCCTCTGTACCCTAGTCGTGAACACGCGACTCGTGACGTTCCATGCGTCAAAGTACTTCTCCATACATGCGTTGAGACACTTGTTTTCGCCGGCACTGATACTCGTCCCAGGGTTGGTGATACAATTTGCAAAGCACACCTCGTTCACCTTAGATATTAAAGTTCGCGCGTTTACCACGTTGGCTTGCTCGGCGACGGCGGCTTGGAGTTTTTGCAGGGTCTCGGAGCCACTGGGGGATGACGGAGAGAGGGGATTGCTGAAGCCGCTTGAGGTAGAAGAGGAGGAGGATGTGTTATTATTTTTGTCGGAGGAAGAGGAGGAACCGCCGCCGAAGAAACCGCCGAAAGACATATTGTTGGTTGTGCTTTTGTTTGGAGATAACTGATGTTGAAGTAAGAGGGTTGCTGGGCTAGGAGATGGATGTGTCGGTGTTGTTGTACAAGTAGTAGCTGTTCAGCAAATGGAAAGGTTCGTATAGGCGAAGAGTGTAAGCTGGGACTTGAGAGCGCTGTGTGAATGGAAGTACGGAGTTCGTCAAGAGCTTCAAGATTCTGATGCTACTCCGCAGCCGACATGGGTGTGCAAGTTTGTGTTAAAAAGTTATATATGGGTGATTATGGCAAGTCTTCCGCGGGTCTCACAACACTATTGGTGAGCGACTGGTTACGATGTCCAGGCGATCGCTCTCCCCACAAGCTGCACGCCCGGCACCAAATCCTCTGCAAACTGGACACCTTTATGGTAACACACTAGTAACAGTGCCCAAGCCGCTCAGGAGGTGTCATCTGTCTCGCTCGTTGTTTGTTGCCATGCACTGGCCTTGATAGTTTCGCTTCCTCAATTCTTTTGCTTCACGTTTTCTGTTTTCCGAAGGCCGCGTTGTGCAGGCGAGTTGAGGACTGATTGCAAACACTCCTGTTAACAATGTGGCTCTCCAACGCCGCGTCGCTACTATGGCTGCTGGCGGCCTACACGGTGGGTACGTGGGCAGCAGTTGAGGCGGATACATCCATGAAGAGCATACCAGTAAGCGTTGCAGTAGACCATGGCGATGTCGCGGATTCTATCTTCGGGTGGCTAACGACGTGGCGACACCTAGCTGCGTACGCACAGTCTGGCACCTCCGTACCTTGATTCCGACATGTCCAGTCGATGGTGGGACTTTGGCGGCGACACCATAATTCGAACAGACCAATACATCCGACTGACGTCCGATTTCCCGTCCCAGTCAGGCTGGCTCTTTTCTAGAATCCCTGTCACGGCCACGAACTGGGAAGTGGAATTCGAATTCTCGATAAACGGCAAAGGACATCTGCATGGAGATGGATTTGCTATGTGGATTACAAAGGAGAGGGGTCAACCAGGGCCGGTGTTCGGGCATGCGGACCAGTTTGAAGGGTTGGGCATCTTCTTCGACACCTACAAGAACAACAGGCCTGGCGTGGTGTTTCCCTATGTGATGGCCATGGTAGGCGATGGCAAGACGACGTACGACACGGCAAACGATGGCAAGGCGAATGAGCTGGCTGGCTGTTCGGTAAGGAGGGCCAATACCATGGTGGAGCTTATCTTGTGTCTCGTGTTCAGGCTGACCAGTGTCGTACCTTCAGGCTCGCGGACTGCGCGGGGCTTCGATCCCCACGAAGGCCAAATTGACATATTTCCAAGACAAGTCGCTGACTCTACAACTTCAATACAAGGCGGCAGATTCGTGGATCGACTGCTTCAGTGTCGAACCCACAGAACAGCAACCTTTAAAGCTGCCCAACACGGCCTATCTTGGCTTCAGCGCACACACGGGCGAGTTGTCGGACAACTTCGACATCATCAGCGTGGAGACGCGGAATCTGTACAACCCGGTGGCGACGAATGCGGGCAGGACTGCGGCGGCGGCGGCTCGAGCAAGCGCTAGAGGAAGAAGGGAGAAGAAGAGTGGTGGATGGGGATGGTTCTTTTTCAAGTTGATATTCTTTGTTGGCTTGGTCGGTGGTGGTTACGTGGGGTACACCAGGTACAAACAGAAGCAACGATACTCAGGGTTCTTCTAGATAGGGCGTTGACACAAGGAGTGTCTACGTATCTACCTAGGTACCTGCATAGCACTTGCGACGACCTAATTGTGTACAATGATGCAAATACAAAAGCGAGTGGTGAGTGGATCGGAATTGCCATGGGGTCTACGGAGTATACAGAGCATTTGAATATACATATGCTACCCACCGCCAGTACAACCTAAGCGCTTTCTGTAGACACACCAGAGATATCGAACGCCTTACGGAGTGCCTATAGAGTACGGAGTAGATGTGTACCTACAGGTACCTAACCTAACACAGTAGACTCGGGTGGAGCATCATACTCTTTATTCAAAGTTTAGGTTAGTACTAGCTGGTGCTAATAGTCCGGACCTGACACGTGATGCGTTATCTGAGCCGGATCAGCATGAAACAAAGAAGCTGAATCCCACACCCAATCAGCGGCCCTGAAACCGAGGCCTTTTGAAGAGGCTGATTTCCAGCACTTCTTGTCGCCTGATTCTCTACGCTCAGTTTCTGCTCAGATCATTGACCGCCCGCCAAGCCCCCGGCCTGATCTGCCGTTGTTACTGCGCGACCGCCCTCCCTGCTTTCGCTTATATTCCTGCTTTCCTCCTTCCGTGCTTCTTCCCTTCTCTCTCTTTCTGTTTTAGCACTCCTCCGCCACAACCTGTCACTCCTCACAGTCGTCCTTTATCAACCAACCATCAACAACTCCATCATTTTCCCAATCTTCATCACTTCTACACTTTATCAAACATGACTGGACGTAAGTAACACCTTTGTTCTCCTCTGCACTGTCGTGGTCGGTGTCGCGTCTATACCTCGTTGTCGATCTCAACTGCGGGCCCAAGAAGTTGCACTCCACCCCCAACCTCACCCAACCGTGACTTTCAGACACTACCACATGTGACTCCCTCCTGCATGCGTGTCTGCTAACACTCCATCTCACAGGCGGCAAAGGCGGCAAGGGCCTCGGAAAGGGAGGTGCTAAGCGTCACCGAAAGATTCTTCGCGACAACATCCAGGGTATCACTAAGCCTGCCATCCGTCGTCTCGCTCGTCGTGGTGGTGTGAAGCGTATCTCTGCCATGATTTACGAAGAAACCCGCGGTGTCCTCAAGTCCTTCCTCGAATCTGTCATCCGTGATGCCGTCACTTACACTGAGCACGCGAAGAGAAAGACCGTCACCTCTCTGGGTAAGTTTCACCGAATACAACTCCACGGTAGGACCATGCACTAACTCAAGGGCTTAGATGTCGTCTATGCTCTTAAGCGACAAGGCAGAACCCTCTATGGTTTCGGTGGCTAGACTGGTATTGGAAAGATATGGTCTACTACCGGTACACCTGCTAGAATCTGGTTGATTGCTATGGGTCACGGAGCTTTATGGATGATGAAACGGCGCATGGGGATGTTTTCACACAACAACTGACGGGGATTCTCGGAACAAGTCTTACACCATCATGGCTTGACGACAAGGTGGACCTGAGAACAGCAACCGCAAATGTAAATGTAAACCACAATCAAACGGAATTGCACTTGTTCATCGATTCCTTCATTTTGAGTCTTGGTCTGTTATGCGTAGAACTGGTTGTATGTTTGGTGACTGCCTCCAGAGCATTGTGGTATCAATGCTAGAGTTCGAGGAACCTTTCGCAGCTCGAACCCCCGCTTCTTATGTTGTGCATGGCATACATACTCCGTATCAGGAAGAGATAACTAAGATGGGCAGATGCAACTACAAGAGCTAGAGGGCGAGTCAGCTTCCGGAGCCCAAGTGGACGCGACAGGTATGCGTATACTATGTAAGTTTTCGTTTCCGTCTGTTGCAGACATTGGCAATGTCCGCAGCGCCGGATCAGACGGACGAAGTACTCCGTGCAACGTGCCGGAGTCTGGAATCTGGATACGATACTTCTGAAGGCAGCAGCATTGTTGTGGCAGGAGCCAGTCGGAAGGAGCGAGGCGTAGCACAGTCCGGGGCGTGTCCAGGCATCCTCGTTTTTCTAGGCTTCCCTATTAATTAATAAATCAAATCTGTATCCGGGAGGTGGCGACGCCAATGCAGTTTCCAGACCAACAGGCAGCAGGATTTCTTCCCCCGGCCCAATATACGCGGCCTGTCGCTCAACCCCCCACTATCTACTCCCGTTAGACTGAGTGCACTTCTCTTCAGCCGCCATACATGGTACATGTCGAGAACGGCCACTCCTATCAAGAACACCCTTCGACCTGATGCCGGCATGATGCTAGTCTGGCCCATCTATTAACACAGACATCATAGACATATCCAATGCCATACGCCTCGCCATGACGGCATACCCCCAACGACAACCTAGATAACCATCAGCGAAACAACAGCCATCATGTTTCAACGGCGCGGCACCTATCTCCAGCGCCTGTCCAAGCTGTACTCCGACACAAAGCAATCCTACGAGAGCGCAAAGGCCGCTGCAGATGTCACCGACTTGCCCGAGGTGCGGGATCTGAGACGTGATTTTCAAATCCAGCAGGACAGGTTACTAGCATGGGGTATGCACTGGACCGATGTTGGGGCTCCCTACTCAGGTCAGGGCGATGTCGACATCGACAAGAAGATCGACCAGGCGGGACTGGGAGAGGTGGTGGCCAGCGTCATGTCCGAGATCAAGCGACTCCTGGAGGAAAGTGGCCGACTCGAACATCCTGAGAGGTATGAAATGAAACAGGCGGCAAAGTCGAAACGAGGACCCGGTTCCAGTCCAGTCACCCAACGCAAGGACTGGACCAGCTACGAGGTCAAGACCGGAAGAGCTCTGCTCGAGCAGCTAACGTCTTGCATCGATCTTCTCTACAGCCTGGAGGAGTCGAGGATGGCCGACGAAAAGGGCGAGGCGAAACGGATCAAGCATGCCCACGAATTCTCGGATAGGCCCGAATATGGGCATCTAACCCACCACCCACTCCATATCGACTTTGCCAGCCTTGAGTTTGGTTCATTTTCTCACCAAGCCACGGATCCGCCCCCTTATGACCCTGCCGAAGGTTCGGTCCCAACTAGGGAGAGATCTATGGCCTACTATCGCACCGCAGCTCAACATGTCCTGGTTGACTACCTCACGGCCGATTGTCCACTCTATGTTGTGGGAAGCGCCGACGATGTGTTTGAGGTTCACGAACTTGGCGAAAAGCTATGCAAAAACCGCTCCCTCTCATGGTGTGGCCATCTGAGGCTCCTCGGGTTCACTATCGATCCCAATGGACCTCGCTATGGGATGGTCTACGCTTTACCTGACGGTCATGACCACAAGAGTTTGCAGCAGCATCGGACCTTAGGATCTCTGATCGCGGCCAGTAACAATCAGGAAACATCGCAACCAGCCCTGGAAGACAGATTCCGTCTTGCATACAATCTAGCCCTCTCGATTCTGGGTTACTTCTCACACGGTGAAACGCATCAGTATGTCAACAGCAGCAACATTCTTCTCATCGGCTCGGGCGAACACATGCATCGTTCAAATCTGCCCAAGGAACTGAGGTCCCCCTATCTGTTGCAGTCATGCCAGGACTTTCTTTCCCGCTCGCGGGCCGAGGAGCCGTTTGCGGTGCAGATCTACCGCCATCCAGATCATGACATTCATGTTGCCGAAGTCGTCCCTGCATACGATATCTACAGCTTGGGGTTGTTGCTACTGGAGGTTGGACTGTGGATCCCCCTCTCGAAACTATGGAAGCCAAAATATGACCGCCGGACTTTCATGAACAGGATCCAGCAGATTTATTCCCACAAACTCGCTCCAAAGTGCGGTAGCAAGTACATGCGCCTTGTCCAGAAATGTCTCCAGGCACCGACTGAATTGCAGTTCAGAAACAACTATGAAGATGCCGGGGCCTTTATGCTGCAAGTAATAAAGGATTTACATCAGTGTTGTGTCTTGGACGAGGAAGGACCTCCTCCCGTCTCAGACATTGAAGTATTCGAGCTGCTGATCATCGAGCAAATGTGCAAAGCGGAGGCAAAGGCCGTGGAATATTCCAAAAAGGCACTGCCGGAGGACGATGCAAACAAGCCGGAGTTGCCGAAACGGGCAAACTCGAAGCGCAAGGCTGAAACAATCCAGCAGTCCGCTCCGCCAGTAGAGGCACCATTGCGAAAATGGCCAGAGGTTGATATTCCCCAAGCAGACCTGGACCGTTGGAACACTCTGGTGATGCCAAAACTAGGCAAGATACTGGAGGCGGCACTCAAAGACTCGCCAGTCTCATGCAGTCTCAGTCTGATGATGGTCGGCGCAGCTCCCGAGAACGCAAGGACAACAATCTGTGTCCAGTGCGCGCTGGTTGACAAGGTCCGCGACGTGCTGAGGAAACGTTTCAGGCCGAAGCTGGGCTGGGGTGTTGTCGTCCTTAACGGTGAAGTTAGGAGAAGTGGCAAGAGGAGAAAGCCGAGACGGTCGGGTTACAGTTCGATGAGCAGAGGTCACCGAGCCATGACGCGAAGACCGCGCGAACAGAAATACCAGGAGCGTCCTTCGAGCGGGGCTAGCATTGGGGCTTTCAAAGACAATGAACATCTGCCTCCAGTCTCGTTTGGGGGCACGGTTCTTGTGGATGGGGAAGCGTTTGGGATGACGGTCCACCACATGCTGGACGTCCCGAGCGACGATGAAATAGATGACGAGGCCCACGTCCCGGGACAACCGCGGAGGTCTGCAGCGCCATCCACAATGCCCGGTCAATTTGACACGGCTGCCGATTTGCGGTTTATGCAGTCTGACGAAGACGTTGCGCGGCTTTCTGACTTTGAGATCTCAGATGATGAGTTCGAAGGCAGTGATGATGGCAGCGATGCCACCACCATCCGGCCAGACTATGCAATCATGGATGCCGACGGAAACGAGTTCTGGTTCTTGGAAGACTCACCGCCTGAACTCGACGAGGACGCCGGCTCCGACGAGGACGACGCATCTTCGTCTTCCTCGGACGACCTCGATGACGCGGCTTCTGTCGGTGACAAGACCGGCATAGCTCCTTTCTCGGACGACGATCTCACCGTCACACAGCCTGCCATTGACGATGTCGAGGACGATTTCTTCCCTAGCGAGGAAGACCGGGATGACGACCATCTCGCCAGCCATTCTTTTGGCTACGTCTTTGCCAGCAGTGGCATACGCCGAGTGATCAGGGGTGAGATGAAGCACGAAGTCGACTGGGCCCTGATCAGAGTCAACCGCTGCAGATTGCGACTTGAGAATGAGTTGCTAGTAGACCCAGGTGGAACATCCAAATCGACTGCTCGTCCCGTCAGTCACAAAACCGACGATTCTTCGCAAACACAGCGACAGCCACAACCACCACAAGGCAGCCACAGCCATCCTCCTGTTCTCACCACCGTGACCCCACTGGCCAAACTCTCGGGCCTGCAAGTTCACTGCCGTGGCCGCTCGTCTGGGTTCAAAAAGGGCCGCATCTCACAAGCCATGGCGCTGGTGAAAATGCATGGTCGCCAATCCTTCTCAACCTCGTGGTGCGTCGAAGGCGGCTTCGGCATTCCTGGCGACAGTGGCGCTTGGGTCTACGACCCCGTGACCGGAGGCCTCTGCGGACATGTTCTCGCCTGGGGCGACAAGAGCAAGACCGCTTACATTGCGCCCATGGAAGTCTTGTTCGAAGACATCAGAGGACGCCTTGGTGCCAGATGCGTGGAGCTACCTATACCCGAGAACATGTGTCGTGCCGGCCTAATTGTGAGACAGGACGGAGGGATCGGGCATGATGCAAGTCCAACTGCTGCTGGTGGAGAAGGAGGAGGAGATGCTGCTGACATTGCCGCGAAATTGAGAGACTTGAGAATTGACACCACTCGAGGTTGCGACAATGGTGCTTCTGCTGCTACTACCACGAGTACAACCGCCAACTCCAACGCAACCACGAACATCAAGACACAAGGGGTTGTGGGTGTCAGGCAACTAGTCATGGCTGGTGGTGTTTCGTGACATGCATATTGAAGTCGACGTCCATGGTAGTTGGTCTCGGCGTCTACATCTCATCGTCAGTAAGAATCAGAATTCTATTCCAGGCGCGAGAGAGGGGGGAAAGAATATCTCTGATTTTTGTTTTGGTCGCAGTAGGCTTCTGTTGGCCTTTGCCGTTTCTTCTTCCTCGGACGCCATTATCAAGATATCCATTTATTTTGCCTCTTCTAGGACCACCCTAGCTAGGGTCTAGGCATGTTCTAGTCAACAGATCCGTAGAGGAAATACGTGTGACTTTATATGGGTTCGTTCTCGCCTCGCTCACGTTTCTTTCTACTATCCGCTTTTCGAATTCCTCCTTTATGCATTGTAAGCTATCCAGCAAGTTGGAAAAGCGAAATAGTATCTTAAGTCAGCGTTGCTTCGGCCTACATTCTACATCCTACATCCTACATCCAGCCTACTGCGCGGGGGAAGACACGGGGAATGAATGCATCAAAATCCTTGCGATATTTCGCGATCGATCTCTTGTCCAGCGGCCAGGTCAAGGTTAGCCCAGTTATTTCAGCTGTTCTGATGGAAAAAAGGACGCCAAAGACAAGAGACTGCATACAGCACACAGCACACAGCACACAGCACACAGCACACAGCACACTCACAGCACACAGCACACTCACAGCACACAGCACACTCACAGCACACAGCACACTCACAGCACACCAATTAGGCCAGGAAGTAAAGGTAGTATGGTGTATATATATAGTACATCCAACACCGACACCAACATCAACATCAGCATGGGTTCTATGTACGTTGATGTACGGATAGCGGAGGTACCAAAGTCTGTCTGAGAAAACGATCCTGTACGAGTACCAAACTCTGAGAAAACGATCCTGTTCGAGTACCATAATGGATGGCCTGGGTGGACCGACCGAAGCAAGTCCAAGCAGAGCACTAGCTAGATATTGGCCCTGGCCCGCCAGGTGGTACAAGGCGGAAGGGGTGAGCATTCCATTCCATGTCTCCCCTCTGGTCCCATTGATGTTTCATGACTTCAAACGGGTCCAGGAGCGAGTGATTGGCCGGCTGGGCTCTCATGCGTCTCGCTCTTCATCTTCCTAGATGGTTTTCGACTTTTGTTTCTGGTGGTGGCGTTTAGCCTGCGTCAATCCTTGGGCAACGCCTCCTATTTCTATCTAGAGACTCTGAATAACAAGGTCGGACATGGTGAGTGGTCGGGGTCATCTGCTCGGCGGGCTCGGGACAAGAGGTCACTGTCCTGGCGACTTGTCAGTGTCGGGCAGAGAGATTGATTCTAGGGTGTCATGCATGAGCTTACCTACAGCTTGCGGGGTGCAAGGGAGTTTCGGACTAGGCTTGAAAATTTGTCCTTGGATTGATAGACATTCATGCCGTGGTCAGTCCAGGGCCCCAGCAGCTTGAGGAACATGAGCTGTCAGGAAGTGCTGGTCCGCATCTCTTGTTACGCAACGGTCCATTTCCGTGGCGAGAGGAGACTGAGTCAACAACCCTGGTGTAGAAACTGGATCTAACGTCCAGGTGGAGTAGACCTCGAAGCCTTCTTATGTATGGATATCGGCGGCCCAGAGAAACCTGAAATCAACAACACCCAGGTGCCTTGATGGCCATAGCATGGCAAGGCAAATGATGTGTTTACATCCCAGACTTCGACTCGATCAAGGCGGACTTCCCGGCAGATCAGGAGAACTCGGCGGTGCGTCCTGCGAGCGCTTTTTGGGTTTGACCAGAAGTAGAATGAACATGCCAATAACCAGGAGAAGTAAGAGCAGCAAAATCTTCCGTTTTGTGTTGCGGCGTTGGTAGTTTGTGGCAACGATGAGCTCCTTCTCGGCACCTTTCACATCTGTCACCATTCGCTCGACGTTATAGTCTATCCGGTCAAGCATGGTGCCCTGATCAATGACCATAGCCTGAAGGTCGCGGAATATGTCGGCCAGTTCGATGATACCTTTTGCGATGTCGTTGATCTCTTGTTCCCGTTGTGCAATGGCAGTATCGTTGGTGCGTAGTCGTTTTTGCGCTGTCTGTTGAAGCGTGGATTGGCTGAACCTTTTGTCGGCGTCGGATTCCATCAACGCAGGGTCTGAGTATGGATTCTGTACTGGGGTTGAAGCCCTTCCCATGGGCGACTCGAACCCACCGAGCGCTCGAAGTTCTGTTTGGAGATGAGAAAAAGACTTCCGCCCACGGAGGTACGGTGCTACTCACTGTTCAAATAGGTGCTTTGCTTTTTCCTGAATGTAGCACTCACTTCCTGGACTCTGGAGGCTAAAGCAACTTGCATGTTTTTCGCCATGGTCTCCTCGCCTTTCTGCAAGTTGCCAGTCTGTTTTGCCTCTGTGACCATGGTCTCGATACGCTTAATGGCCTTCTGACACTCCTGAAACCCTCTGGTGACATCCTGCGTCAGTTTCTCTATCTCACGCTCTTCTTGCTGTTTGATAGACTCGTCGTCGAACCCGGGCAGGACGTGTTTCGCGTGAAGCTTGTCCAGTTTGGCACCTTTTAGGGTGATATCCTTGAGCACATCATCCACCTCCTCTTGCACATCGATCCAGCGCGGCGGAAGTAGGTCCATTTCAATGACAGCGTCTCCATCCGTGTCGTATGCGCCAGCCGACATAAGACCTCTGGTCTCCTCGGACCCTTGATCTGTAAAGCCATTGGATGTTGTTGGATATCTAGGCCTTTTCGTGGGGTGACGAGCGTAAGATTGGCGGTAGGAGATGTAGCTACACAATAATGAGCAACTTCTCTTCTAGTCTTCTGGGGGTCTTCGTACAGATTGGTCCGATCTCTCCACATCTTCACAGTGGTGAAGTGCAAAGGCTCACATGCATAGGCGGCCTGTCAGGAGATTCGTGATGTCCGTGGTTTTCATGCTGGTAGAGGATAGTCGATGGAGCACAACGCTCGAGGACACCAGACAACACACGAGACACCGGCTTCATACACAAATTTCTGGACTGATAGGCAAGCTGTCCTCTCCCGGGCATTGACGACTGTTGCGCGACAGGCATCACGGAGCCGCACTTCGAAGAGGTGACGGACACGGCGGAAAAACGATGATCCGAGGATCCCTCCTTGCAGGGGCTGCTAACTCTTTCGAGAGATGTTACGGACAACCTGCGTGTGCACTTACAACAATCAGCTACTGGGTAATTACTTGCAAACATCCTTACTCTCTCCTCAGACAACAACTCTCCTAGGACATTCGACGAAGACTGTATCCCCGAATCCACCTATAAGCTACAATAGCGATCACCTAAAGACATTCAACATGGTTTGTTGTCCCATGACCTCGCCACGCGGCTGCGGTTGTGCAACACTGTGTATACTGTCCAGGAACTGACAAGCTGGATTCCCAGGCCGACTCGTTGACCGAAGAACAAGTTTCCGAATTCAAGGAAGCGTTCTCGCTCTTCGTAAGTCTTATCGTTGGCGACCAGATTGTTTCCAGGCTGACATTTTGCTTTTCTACAGGACAAAGATGGCGATGGTTAGTTTCCCCTCCCTGTTAGCAACGTCCGACCACCTAGTCGAAACCGAAGAACGGTAGACCCACTGACACTCGCATGAAGGCCAGATCACGACCAAGGAATTGGGCACAGTGATGAGATCTCTGGGCCAAAATCCTTCCGAATCCGAATTGCAGGACATGATCAATGAAGTGGATGCCGACAACAACGGCACCATTGACTTTCCAGGTACGGTTTGGCAGCTGGCTACTGCATGCGCTGGCCGCTCACAATATCAGAGTTCCTCACAATGATGGCTCGCAAGATGAAGGATACAGACTCCGAGGAGGAAATACGAGAGGCCTTCAAGGTGTTTGATCGCGACAACAATGGCTTCATCTCAGCCGCTGAGCTGCGCCATGTCATGACCTCCATCGGCGAGAAGCTCACAGACGACGAAGTGGACGAGATGATTCGAGAGGCTGACCAGGACGGCGACGGACGTATTGATTGTAAGTGGACTCCGATCTTGGATTCTTTCACACTTGGGCATACGTGGCGGAAACATAGACTGACGTGCACATCGTTCAGACAACGAATTCGTACAATTGATGATGCAGAAATGAGTGACGACCAGGATTCGAGCACGCATGGCGCAGAGCAGTTGAAGTCTTAGAAGAAACTAAGGATCAAATGGCAGCCAATTCTCCTATGAAGGAACCGAGCAGTCTGTGGTCAAGGATATTTTGACCACATAGGCCCCATAGCGGGCTCAGCACAAATGAAGCCAATCAAGACGTTACGTGTGTTTTCAGATTCCATATTCTAACAATTTGGTTGTTCTCATATCCTCATGGGTATCGTTTCGTTTGTGTCCCAGCGTACGCTGAGGCTCACGTGTTACTGTTTGCTCCGGCTCAAGGATCACTCGGACTGTAGTTTTGTATCTTTGGAGTCCTCCAGCCTGAATAGCAGAATGTAAGCTACCTCCACTCGCTTCACTTCGAGAGGCCTGCTGGGCCTATCACACAATGGTGCTCATTTCGATATGAGGAGGCGGTCCTGAAAAGTACAGATCGAAAGAGTCCCTTGTGCTAGTGCCTTTCAATGCGATTTGAGCCAAGTGAGGATTTGCTGGAAGGCCGCTGCTTGGGCCTCTTTGATTGCAGGCGAATCGTAATCTCCATAGACAGCGAAACCTGACCACAATTAGCGCTTGTCCATTTGCAAAGGAGTTGCCTGACACACCATGCGGTACGCCCGAGTAAACCTGGATATCGTGCTTAATGTTACTTGCTGCGAACTGTTTTCGACCTTCTTGTAGGATCTCTTCAGGGAATAATGGATCATTTTCTGAGGAGGTATTAGTTGAGCTTAGTAGCCTGTCAATAATGCGATTGCTCACCGACGCAAGCCAACGCCAAAGGGGCTTGCACAGCCTTGAAATCTTCGCGCGTCACCAACGTTGCGTGGGCCACAGCACCGGCTTTGATAAGCGGGCCTTTCTTCACCATTCCGACCTCCTCATCCCCCTGTGGTTGCCCTGCAACCACGGTATCCGGATGTTCTCCTGCCAGCATGATCACATACTTCCCGCCGAAGCAATATCCTACAGAGTAGATCCCTTCTCCGTGTGCAATGGCGTCAGCATACTCATCCTTGACTGCTTCGATCACTTTGAGTAGTATGGGTATGACTTTCTCGGGTGTCTGTCTGGCCAGCCACATGTCCACAAGGAAAGATTTAGCGGTTTCGGCAGCTCGCAGTTTGACCTGCTCCAAGATACTCGGATGCTCTTCGGCCGGAATGGCTTTGCTGTTTGGTGCTGCATCACCCCTGAATTGATCCGGCATGATGACAACAAATCCTTCAGACGCGAATATATCGGCTTGGATTTGATTGTTTGTAGAATGAACACCAGTCCCTGGAGTGAGGAGCAGAAGTAGTTTCGCGGGCGAATTAGGATAGTCGCCAGGTTTTGAGACGTAGACATCGATGTCGCCAAACTTAGTCATCTCACCTGAAGGCTGACGATCATCTGGGTTGGGCCTGTCTGTCACGCAGTGTTCTCCCACACCGGCACCGGTCTCCATGGCATCAGATTCCGGCGCTTTGGTTGCCAGTTCGGGATCGGACATGATGGCAATAGTCAATGGAGTTCGCAGAAGTCCTGAGAGCGCACAGAGCTGCTGAGTGCAGTGGCGGAGGATTTACTAGGCTTGCAGTAGCAATGGATAATACTCTCACAGACAAACCATTAATTCGTGCTTGTTGTCAACAGGTGAAGGTGGCAGTAAGTTTGGATAGTACCATTTTGGGAATCATGTGACGCCGCCTTAGTGGAAAACACAGTGCCTGGGCACTATCCCCCAATGTATCAGTACAGGCCTATGTCTTCTTCCTGCTACTGAAGGTATTCGCGCTGAGTGCACAGTTAATCTACTAGCTCTGCCCAAGTCTTGGGCAACGTCCAACGGAGGCTCAGAGTATCTATCCTTCGCCTTACTAGTAGTGGGAGGGATGATATCACGTGACGCCAAGTAAAATTCCACTTTACGCGTCCAAGTCCTGAATAACGCGTCGAGGTGGCGGAGGCAACAAGATCCCCTTCTGTGTATCCATACCTGTGCCTGCGCCATTTTGCTAACAATATTTCCAATCCCAGACAACCACTCTGCAAGCCGATATCGACCTTCATCATGGGTAAAAGTCAGGCGGAGGCGCTCAAGCGCATTGACGCGGGCTCTTTATCGGACATATTCGACGATCGGCCTGGCCGTGTCCAACAGCCTGTCATGCAATGTGTGCAGATAAAGCCGATTGCCGCTCAGCCAGGAGGTCAGGAACGTCACCGAGTGATCTTTAGTGACACCAAAAACTATATTCAAACTATGTTGGCGGTACACCAAAACTATCTTGTGGAAGAGAAGATCCTGCGACGCGGAGTTCTTGTTCAACTGGTCGGGTATTCAGCGAACAAGGTCAAGACGAAGCGGTAGGTCCGGAGTCTCCTATTCCTCAACTGGTATTGACAATGTCTTGCAGGATCCTGATTGTTACGGAGATCAAAGTCCTAGAAGAGTTTGGCGAATATGAGAAACTTGGCGATCCCAAGCAATTAGAACTGAAGGCCGAAGATGAAGAGAAAGCTTCCCCTACCACTATTACCAGCAATGGATTCTATGGAAACAAGCAAGAGCAGCCCAAACAAAATCGACCCATGCCAAGTCACACAAAGCCCACGTCCTCGAGCGCCCACGCCAATATCTACCCGATCGAGGCGATTTCACCGTATTCGAACAAATGGACGATCAAAGCACGCTGTACCAGCAAGTCAGAGATCAAGACATGGCACAACCGAAATGGCGAAGGCAAGCTGTTCAGTGTCAATCTGTTAGACGAGAGCGGCGAAATCAGAGCCACCGGGTTTAACGACCAGTGTGACCAGCTGTACGATGTATTCCAAGAAGGTAGCGTCTATTACATCTCCAGCCCTTGCCGAGTATCCTTTGCGAAGAAACAATTTTCAAACTTGCCAAACGATTACGAATTACATTTCGAAAAAGACACCGTGGTCGAGAAAGCCGAAGAGCAGGATGGAGTGCCTCAAGTTCGCTACAACTTCACCAGCGTAGCGGATTTGCAATCCGTGGAGAAAGATACCACAATCGACCTCATTGCAATACTCAGAGATATCGGCGAGGTGGGCCAAGCCACGTCAAAGACCACCGGAAAACCGTACGAGAAGCGAGAACTCACACTTGCCGACGACACGGGATACTCCGTACGGATGACGATATGGGGCAAGACCGCAGCATCTTTCGACGTTGCGCCGGAATCAGTGGTCGCTTTCAAAGGAGTGAAAGTGTCCGATTTCGGTGGACGGAGTCTGAGTCTACTCAGTTCTGGCTCGGTCAGCGTGAATCCTGACATGCCGGAGGCACACAAGTTGAAAGGATGGTATGATTCTCAAGGCCGATCTGGCAACTTTGCCACTCATGCCAATGTCCAGGGTGCCGGTTCTGGTTCGGGCTCTCGGATCGATCCAATCAAGACCATTGCCCAAGTCAAGGAGGAGCAGCTCGGTATGTCCGAGACCGCAGACTTCTTCTCTGTCAAAGCCTCCATTCAATATATCAAGCCAGACAGCTTCTGTTACCCAGCTTGTCTGTCAGAAGGCTGCAACAAAAAGGTTGTGGAGATCGATCCAGGTCAATGGCGTTGCGAAAGATGTGACAAGAACCATCCCAAACCGGAATATCGCTATATCATGTCTGTGAACATCAGTGATCACACCGGCCAGCTCTGGGTGAGCTGTTTCGACGAGGTTGGGAGAATGATGATTGGTAAGACGGCGGACGAACTGATGGAGATCAAGGAGGTCGACGAGAAGCAAGTGGCCGAAATCTTCTCGGACGCAAACTGCAAGACTTGGACATGGAAGTGCAAGGCCAAACTCGACAGTTTCCAGGAACAGCAACGGTGAGTGCCAACTACCATTCGTCCTTGACGATTCAGAACTAACACTACAGATAGGGTCCGATATCAGGTTACATCGGCGGCACCATTGAACTTCGTGACAGAGTCCTCCAAGCTGATCGAGCTGATCAAGCAATACAACATTGAGTAGAGCTAAGCGGAGAGATGTGCGAAGGCTTGCAGGGTATCATCTGCAGCGGATGTTTGAGATGAAGAAACGTGTCTAGCTGGAACTCGGATCAGCCTCGTTATTGCATGGATTGGGCTTTGTAATCGGTCTAGGGCGCGCGCCTTCCCTAGGGAGTCAGGCTCTTGTCCAATGTGGACATGCGCCGCGTGGAGCAATGTGAGCAGAAGATACATGAATGATTGCATCACCACGTAAACACCATGCCGAGGAGTCCGAACATTTCTGTGCTGTCAAAAGGCGCAGGACCGCTCGGACTTTTCAAGGACCTAAGTGTCCAATAAAGTTTGACCGTGGCCTGTGGTAGTTGGGGTTCTTTATTGCACGGCTACACGGCGAAGCTCGAACGTGGTATTGCTCAAGGTGACTAAGGGAGAAACGGTAGGAATATTATTAGAAATCAGATATATTACCTACGTACCTACCAGGTATATATTCCCAACGCCCACGGACCACAGTTTCCGCCACCTTCACCAAACGTCCCTCTCCTACTTATACTATATCTCGGGGACAAGGTGTACCATCTCGGCTACAAGTGAACCCTCTATCTAAGGACATTCATCAAATCATCAAATCATCAAATCATCAAATATGGCCACCATACGTGCCGTCGACATTAAAGGAGGCACAGGCCCCGTCTCAGCACTCTTCATCAACTCGGAGACGCCCAAGCCAGTCCCCACGGGCAGCCAGGCGCTGGTCAAGGTGAAAGCTTTCGGTCTCAACCGGATGGACCTCCTCCAACGTGAGGGGAGATATCCTGTTCCTCCGCAGGCTCCCAAGACCCTTGGCGTTGAATTCTCCGGTACAATCGAGTCGTTTGGAAGCGAGCCCGAGCGCGGCTTCAACGTCGGTGACGAAGTGTTTGGACTTGCGTACGGAGGCGCCTACGCCGAATACATCGCGGTCAGCACGCACATGCTGGTGCACAAGCCCAAGGAACTGAGCTGGGAAGAGGCCGCGGGCATTCCGGAGACATGGATCACCGCCACCCAAGCATTGTACGTGGTGGGCGGATTCGTACCCGGTAAGAGCGTGCTGTGGCACGCCGGCGCAAGCAGCGTGAGCATTGCCGGGATCCAGCTCGCGAAAGCAGACAACGCCTCCGCCATTTATGTGACGGCGAGTTCGCGAGAGAAGATCGAGTTCTGCAAGTCCCTGGGGGCCACTGAGGGATTCAGCTACAAAGACGGGGACTGGGCACAGGAGCTCCTCAAGTACACGGATGGGAAGGGGGTAGACTTCATTATCGACTTTGTGGGCGCCAACTATTTCAACCAGAACCTCGACGTCGCCGCCCGGGACGGACACATCGTCAACCTGGGCCTCATGGGCGGAGCAGTGGTCAAAGGAGACGTCGACATCGGTCGCTTCTTGTTCAAGCGGATCAGGTACGAAGGTAGCACTCTGCGCAGCCGCGACGAAGAATACCAGGGCCGCTTGAGGGATACGCTAGTAGAGCATGCGCTGCCAAGGTTCGTGGACGGAACGTTCAAGGTGGTCATCGACAAGGTTTTCAAGTGGGAGGATATTCAAGAAGCCCACGAGCTTCTCGAGTCGTCAAAGACCATGGGCAAATTGATTTGCACCATCGACTGAGCCAGGCAGAGTCTGACTTCGACTCCTGATCTCGGTCAGACCTGTTGCCTGTTGCCCGCCATGAGGCCGCCTGTTCGGGTACGTGCTACGTGTTTGCGCTGCGGTCGAATATCATGGCGTCTCCAAGGTGTTTTGTCAAAGGCAAGGCAAGCCTGAGAGAGATCTGGACCGATATATTTTGAGTTAGGAGTATTCTGTAATTAATCAATCTCGCGGTACTCGCAGTATTACAGTTCCCAGTGCCCCTTCTAGGTGCCTTCCGCAAACTGTAGTACGGACACGCAGAGGTACGTGTACGCAACCTTGTATGCTATGACGCTGTCGCCCTGGAGATGCCCGCCTTACCCAATCCGGCCATGTCAATACTGCGGCGGGAATTGCGTCACTTCAAGTTTCGCTTTTGAGTCTTGACCAGCCTCCAGAAATCCAGCAATCCGGCATCCAGCCTCCAACAATTCACATTCACAGTCACGATTACTCCCTGCACTGTTTTTGAGTTGAACGTGAGTTTCCTCCTACCAACCTTTGTCTTTCCAATCTCTGACAACCATCGACCTCCGTGCATGCTTTAGAACACGCTTTTCGAGCTGCCGCCAACGCAAAGACCGCCAACTGCTCCTGTCTTCAGTCAGACCCACGAGCCGCTCTCTGTACACTGCACAATTCTCAGATCTCGATTTCGAAGAAGGGAGCTCTCTGGAGCCTTACGCTCCACTAACCACTAACCGCCATGGCTCCCGTCACTTCTCATCTCGACATTCCTGACCTCAAGTTCTCGTCCCTCGAACTCGATTCTCGCTCCTCCAAATCCGATGTATTGCTATCCGCGACCCCTCTCAACAAACGCAGTCTTCTTTCCGCCTCGATTGACAACCCGTTCCTCCCTCTCAATGACGATGCATCTCCAATAGACACCTTCACCATCCTCACTGCCCGAGATGTCAAGGCCAAGACCGACCCGGATCCTGGAGCAGGATCAATCGACCCTACGCACATCAACATGAAGGGCATCCAGGCTGTCTTTGCTCTCATTGGTGTCGCCTTTGTCCTTGGAGCCATTTGGTTCTTCTTCTGGGCAAAGAATGGCGGGTTCAAATGGCGAAAAGGTGATTGGGAGGAGTATAAGTCGACCGTCTTGCGGCGCAAAGGGCCTAACGGAACGACACTGAGCAACGCCACCAAGAGTACGGTGCTCGGTGGTGGCAGTGTCGTGGGAGAAGGCTACTCTGATAAGGACGGTGCTGCCACCATGGCTGATGGCACCATGACCGAGACGATGACCGATCTCTCCTCCGAAGCACCTATCGTCAAAGAAAAGCGCTCGTCCAAGAAGACCAAGGCGAAGAAAGAGACGGTCAAGGAGAGGAAGATCCGTGAAGCCAATGAGGCTCAATGGGAAGGAGCCCACGACAATGATGTTCGTGCTTATCGACACGAGAGAGCCGCGCGGGTCGGAGGGATTAACAAGGACTCGGACGCTCTGTTCTACGGCACAGACTACACCGAAACAGAACGTGGTGGCAGCGACATGACCAGTAACAGTCATCGACAGAGTTCCGCCTACGCTGGTGGCTATCGCCAATCTTCAAGGCAAGCAAGCCCCGACAAGCGTCAGACCCGCCGTGACTTCTCCTACTCTCAAGAAGAAACGTTCAGTGTAGCGTCACCTCCAATGGCTAGTGCGGCGCCACAAGCTCCCCGTCCAGGGCGATATCATTCTCCAAGCAGGAACTCCGGCCCTCAGCGTCCCATTCGAACTGTGCCAGGTTCTTTCACAGAGCCGTTGGACTTTGACGTTCAGAGCCAGAACACGAAGACCTACCACCATCCATTACCGAGCCTAAATGGCCAAGGGAAGACTGGTGGCTACAGACGTAACAGACGAGATAGCCTCGACGACTGAATCTGCGCCGAGTCCGGTGAGAGGACGCACAGAGGTGCAGAGAGCAGCGCTCTCCGAGACCGATAAGATCAAGGGGTACGAAGTGATGAAACAAGACTGTATATCAACACACATTGATGAAAAGCAACATGGAATCCGGCGAAGGTGAAATGGGAATGGGAATGGGAATGGGAATGGCATTAAATCAAACATGGAGGCTGGTAGAGCCTCAGAGCCTCGGAGCCTTGCAGGGCCGATTATGTAACTAGTCACGTGCCGCGTCTTCCGGGCGATGAGGCTTCGATCATTTAATTTTCTCTCTCTCCCAGTACTTGTTTCACTCGGCCCCCCCGGCGAAAACGCTTGTCGGCATACTCTGTGCAGACTCTATGCTCCACGGCCAGTTGGACTGGATTCACCTTCATTGTTTCACTCAATCATTCCCGAGGTGACTAGAGTTGACTAGAGATGTCCAATTCACCCCAGTTTGATGCCATATTGAACGCCTTGGCAGCACTATATCGCAGCTCCTGAGAACAACGGCTTTGCTGCTAGTTCCAGCATTATGGCCATAGAGATGGTCCCAGTCCCTGTGGGAGCCGACGATCCTTCGGCTGTCTCGTCCATTAGAATCTTGACCCTGAACTGCTGGGGACTTAAGTACCTCTCCAAGTACCGGGCAGAACGTCTCGCGGAAATAGGGAATCGCATAGCCAGCTACTCCCCCGAGCTGGACATTGTCGGCTTGCAAGAATGCTGGACGTTCGCCGACTACCTGGCCATCCGGGACCGCACGCGATCTATCCTCCCACACGGCAAGTTCTACCACTCAGGCATCTTTGGAGGAGGGTTGGTCATTCTCAGCCGGTGGCCAATCAGAGAGTCCTCGATGTATAGGTACCCGCTGAATGGGCGGCCAACAGCATTTTTCAGAGGCGACTGGTTTGTCGGGAAGGGTGTGGCATGTGCCACAATCTCACTGCCCGACGGCCTCCGCATCGAAGTCTTCAACACGCACTTGCACGCGCCTTATGAGAAAGAGCCGAACGACAGCTACATCTGTCATCGCACGGCCCAGGCATGGGAAATCGCGAAATTGATGCGAGCAGCCTCGGAAAGAGGCAGTCTGGTCATCGGTCTCGGAGACTTCAATATGGTCCCTTTGAGCTTCGCACATGTCCTCCTCGAGAGTCGAGCGGGTGTCCGAGACGTGTGGAGGGTCTTGAAGCCGGGCAGCAGCGTGGGTGCGAGCGTCGACCCGCCCGAGAGGGAGCGAAGGAAACGCATGGGTGAAAAGCATACTCCCGATGTGGATCAGAGTCTACTTGAACACGGCCACACCTGCGATTCGGTGATGAATACCTGGCGCTGGGACAAGGCTCATCAAAAACTCCTAGAGAAAGGCCTCGACCGGCGCATTACAGGAACCGATCCGGACCCGAAGGCGAAGCGACTGGACTACATTTTCTTCAGCGGTGTCGATAGAGGCTGGAAGGTTTCGGACGTAAAGGTTACATTTGCTGAAAGACACCCAACGTTGCTATGCTCGCTGAGCGATCACTTTGCGGTATGCGCAACCGTCGAGAGAACGACCAAGCAGCCGACGACGGCCGCGAGGCTCGAAGTCCATGGAGCATTGCACGACTCGGAGACGGAAGAGCCAAGTCTTGAGATTGCAGAATTTGAGGACACTGATCTCCAGAAGGCAACCTCTAGTCTACCCACGCAATACCATCTCGGACAGGACTTCCACAACGATATCCTTGCCATGATCCACAAGTACACTTTGCGAGAAAGGAAACAACGACGATATCGTCTCCTGCATTTCGTCGGGTCTGCTCTGGTCTCGATCGGATGTTTTGTTGCGGTTTGGTGGTCGCCGCACAATTACGTCTCATTCATCTTGATTTTACTGAGCAGCTTGGGCCTGATGGCTGGAACAGTGGATGGATTAATCGGAGGCCTCTTCGTAGGGTCGGAGCTGAGAGCCCTGGCAGAGTTCGAGTGGGAAATTCGGAACTCCTTAAGTCAAACGGGCGGACCAGTTGTGGAAGACCGACAATTCAGAGATTGGTATGACTGAGAAGCATCGAATCGAGTCATTACAGCTGCGACAAATACAGAGTACGGGTACTCAGCATGTTGCTGGGGGATGCTAAGCGTGGAAGTCGAAGTCAAGCGACCGGCGCACACGGGCCTAATGCCTAATGCGAGAAGCGCCCGGGAACACATCAACAGGGCGCTTACCGTGAGACGAGGCGAGGCGGGAGACAGCTGTGCGATTGGCCTATTGAACAAGTGGTGCATAGCTCCCAGATGCAGAAGCGACAGAAAGCCTCGAGGCCGAAAAAAGAGGGCGGACAATGGACATATGGGTTTAGGGGGCTGACAGAAAAGGCGTTGGCGTTGTTGTGGTGTTGTTGTCTTGTCAGTTGATCTCGCCTCTGAGCTCTGAGCTGGCCTTGCACCTCGACCCCAGACCCAGGCTTAGGGGCCCAGGCTCCGGACGGCAGACTCTCCCACCTCCCTTCGTCGCGTCCAACTTTTCCACGCTTCTCTCACCACAACCCCGATCTATCACCCTCATTACTATTGCAGTCTGGTCGCCTGGGCCTGATCCATCTGTCGACACAGCTTCATCACGTTGCGACACTCTACTCACCAGCTATGTATGTATATTCCCGTGCCTTATCTGCCGTGCTTGTCAGGTCGCGACAACTTGGGTGCCTGCTCACCACCTCCCACACCTGCTTTTCATCACGCCGGTGACTCATCTGTTGTCGCAAGTATATAAACACTCGATCTGCCTTGTTTCAAGGATATTCAGCAGATGCGCATCGAGTTGTGGCATATTCCTCCCCAGCGACCCAACCCAACCCATCACCCACCCCACCTTCTCACGTCAACAAGAGTTCATCAACCTGAGCTAAAGCTAACAGAGTCGCGTGTCCAGTATTCCAAGCACACCGCGGACTCATCTCACCCGACGATACAATGGCACAAACTCGTGGCGCAACCGGCAACGCAAAGCCTCGTGTCTTTGCCACTGTTTCAACCGAACCAGTCCGCAAACGCAAGACCACCACGGGCACCAAGAAGACCACGACCAAGCCCAAAAGCACGGGCGGCGTCAAGAAAGGCACGCCTGCCGCAAATCACAAGAGAAAGCCAACTGTTGCGAGCAAGATCGAGGGCGCAGCTGACAAAGTGATCGGCAGCGTTGAGAAGCCCGCCAAAAAGGCAGCTGGCACGAAGAAGGCAGACGGCAAGACCACCAAGACTGCCAAAGCCACAAAGGCTTAACATGGGCGCGTGCGGTCATGCTATTGGCAGCAATTTTACTGGCAGCTCTCTTTCGAGGGACGCACCATATGGCCGGCCCAATCTGGACATGTGACGAGACATAATGGCCAGACAGGCATGGGCGAAGGGCGATGGGCGAGCGCACAGGGTTTGTTGGACAGGGACAGGAACATGGACATGGTTTGGACAAGGACAAGGCACGCTTGGGCTGTTTTCTCGCGTTAGGTTCCTCCTCGTTGCCGGACCATCAGAATCCGTCATGGTGATGGTGATGGGCGTGCACGACGGACATGGATACAGATATGGATACGAATGAACATGCTTGCACGTCACCAAGGCTTGCAAGAATCAATGGCTTGTGGGTTTCTGGTTTTCTGGTGTTCCTCCTCTTTGGGTTTCTGATTGTCTCTTCTCTTTGTCCATTGACCTTGATAGTCCTACCACCTTGATGTTCCTACCACCTTGATGCTCCTACCTACTATGCTTTCTGACCCGTCGCTCGTGAAGGTATCCAGGGTTGGTGCCAGAATCGAATCAACGGCGGTCAGTTCAACAACTCATTCGAGGTCAGTTCAACAACTCACTCATTCGATCATGTCGAGAAATTTCCACCTCTACTGGGAAAGACCCTCTTCTTTCTCTTTCTAAGATCAGCCACGGAGTAATAGTAATAGTAGTGGTGGTAGTAGTAGTACTATATCCTCGACGACCGCCCTGGAGGATTCCGCAGATATCTGATTCTACTACGTACGTAGTATTATATGAATCCCACTTATATCTAGGAATGGGAACTTCCTCAATCCCACCTCTATCTAGAGATGGGAACTCCTCAATCCCACCTCTATAGCTAGGTAGAGATGGGAACTTCCTCAGTCTAGGCATTAGCTACGATACGGTAGGTATTGGAAAAGGGCGGCCTTGCCCTTGTGAAGAACCATCGGATGCATCCTCCAGTATTGCTTGTAATAACCATCAGATGCATCCTCCAGTATTTCGATACCATACCATGCCCACGCTTGATCAACCTCTTCATCTACCTTATGCCAAATTGCGTCTACTGGACTGGATGATGAAGATGGCGGTGCTTTGCTCTTGGATGGATGGCCTTGACAAAGAACGGTCATGTTCAATATTATTATCCTAGGATTTGCCTTTGCCTTTGCCTTTGCCTTTGCATTTGCATTTGCGGTTTCCTGTCGCCAAAAATCGGGTAAGCGTTGCTTCTGGCGGTAGCAGTATGTATGTATGACATGGTTTCGCCCATCTACAAGATGAAGATGAAACGCGGCCCATGAACACGAACCTCAATCCGTATTATGACTGACTGATTTCCAGTGTTGTGTTCGGAAAGACCAGGTCTGGCGGGTAGATGCTTTGCGAACAAGTCAATACTCCACTCCGTTGGTAGCCAGCGACGGGATGTCTCAAGAGAGAGGCTGCCCAGTCGAGGGAGAAATGTAGAAGATGGAAGTGGAAACTGGCTGCCCCGAGGGAGACGAATGCGGAATTCCCACTGCCCTCTCATTGCTATGGCATAGCCCGACGAAATACGAGGGCACCCCCAGCGCTGGACCACAGCCAAGCAAGAAGAAACGAACCCTGCATGATCAGTAGATAACATCATCTTCCCGCCCTTGCTCGAGCTCTTCGCCGCCATGGTCGTCGTCTTTGCTTGCCGGCCGATCACTTCCATCTCCTCCCATGGAGTCTTGGTGTTTCGGCCGAGACTGGCGCCCAGGATCAGGACTCACATCATCCTCGTCAGCATCAACCTTCTTTGTCACGGTTGCTGGGCTTGTCGGCCTGTCTTCAGGTCCTTTTGGAGCGAGCGAGGTGCCGTCGCCGTCGCCATCGCCATTAACATCTCCCTTTCGCAACCCATCAGCATCATGGTCCTGCTTCTCTGAGTCTAGATTCCCATTCTCTGCGGTCTGACTCGTGCTTCGCGGACCAGAAGGTTCCTCGGCACCGTCTGACCGTCGTTGTCGGCTTACATCAAGCTCGTCGAGTTCGCGCTGGATCGTTTGCTCGGCTTCGTCGATTTGGCGTTTTATCACGTCTTCCTCGTGAGGGCGCAGTTCCCAAGGTTTGTAGTACTGCATAGGTATCAGAAGTTAGCTTTGGCTTGTTCTTGGGACATAACCTGGTGTGTCGTATTCTATCCGCCCATACTCGGGGGCGTTCTGTCTTCTGGGAGTAGCATCAAACTTACCAATCTCGGCTCAGCACTCGTGCACAAAAAGCGAGCAATGGCCCGCAAATTCCGGTGTTTGATCTTTATGCCTTCCTCATCCCACTGCCTCTGCTCACGCCGCCGCACACGATCTAATTCCTCCCTCTTCCTCCGCGCCTGTTCTGCCATCTCCTCATTCTCGCGCTTCAGCCGCTCACGCTGTCGGTTTTCGATCTCGTCGCGGCGGGAGTTGCGCGCCGCCGACGTTGCTACTGCGGCCGTTGATGCCGCCGCGGACGCTGACGCTGACGATTTTGACGGCCGAGTCGATTGCGACAGCGTACCTAGCAGGGCGCCGAACAAGCGCCTGTTGCGCGATTTATCTTGCTCCAGGCCCGCGGCGGTTGAGCGCCCCCGCGGCTCTGGCTGCTGGCGAGGAGGAGGGGGAGGAGACATTGCCTGGGCCTGGGTTGCCGAATCTGCGACTGGGTAGGCAGAGGAACGTGCAGTGGGTGAGGCGGCCGCATCGTTGCTCGAAGACGGCACATCGAGGCGAGGTCTCTTGCTGGACCCAGAGGATGTCGACACAGACGACTGTCGACGTTTGAGCGGATTGCTTTCTTCTCGGTCCGGGAATTCGGATTGAGGTTGAGGGTCTTCGGGGATGAGGACGGCGGAGGAGATCATGGTGGTGCTTCTCTTTGTCCTAGGCTCACACTGCTTGATAGACTCTCCTGGATTCAGATGCGGTCGCCGTCAACAAAGGTCAGGGTTGCCCATGTCCATCCTCTGTTCCTACGGCATGGCATCGATCAACCCTCGAATGGGGGAGAGAGAAAAAGCTCCGCAAGTCCAGTCTGTCCGGCCGGCACCATTGCACGTGCCTGTGGTGCCAGTCACAGTGCGGAGAAATGCTTAGGGGCTAAAGAGGCCTAAGCCTGGAGAGACTTAGGGACTATAGGGCGCCTTGGGTTTCACAGGCCCCTAAGCCTAGTGCAAGGCTTAGGTGGCTTACGGATACATAGAAATTATGCTCGTGAGGCTGCACTTCTTCCACTTTTCCCTGCGTTGCCATCCATTTCTGTCAACCATCACTTCCACCGCATTTATTCCCTTGCCTCTTGATTTCTTCCTCTTCCAGTCCCTTTTCTTCTACACGGAAACCAAACATTAACCGTCCCAACAAGAGCTATCCCGCGATCCACTAAGCAATCCCGTCTCCAGACCCAACCTCACCGTCCGTTACATCACCACAATGTCTCGCCACCACCCCGATCTCGTCATGTGCCGCAAGGCTCCCGGCATCTCGATCGGCCGCCTCTGCGACAAATGCGATGGCAAATGCCCCGTCTGCGACTCATACGTGCGGCCGACCACGCTCGTGCGCATCTGCGACGAATGTGCGTTCGGCAACTATCAGAACAAATGTGTCGTCTGCGGCGGAGAGGGCATCAGCGACGCTTTCTACTGCTTCGAATGTACAAGACTGGAAAAAGACAGAGATGGATGCCCCAAGATCATCAATCTGGGAAGTTCCCGGACCGACTTGTTCTACCAGAAGAAAAATTTCAGAAATCAACAATATTGAGACATGTGGTCTTTTTTCTTTTTGCATCTGCTACGCCCGCTAAAGGACCTCGCATGGGAGAAAAACACCCTCTTTTTTTGCGTGGCTGAGTGGTTAGTTCCATGTTCGGAACGCTGTCCCCCCTAGAGAGCAAGATTATGGATGGAAGTTTTCTGCGACAAACACTATGATCTCGCATGGGTTTATGCGGCTCGGACTTCCTGAGTGGCTTGGGCTCACCCAACGCCGGCCTCACCGATCGAACATATGGTCTATCTAGCCGCCAGAGATGTAGACAACAGTGCTTGTCTCAGCTTGCGCAGCACCCTCCGCATGGGAGTAGCACGCATTCATTCCTCGAGTCACCGAACTCTCCCGCAACTCGACGTGCACGTTGAAGCATCTGCATCTCAGGTCGACTGTCTGCACGTCGATGGTATACAGCAGCAGGGGGTTTTTGCCGCCATGTTACAAGCAGCGCCTTGACACATTCTACAGGCCGAAATGGCTGGCTTTCTTTGGTGCCGATCCGGAAGCAGGCTGTCATCTGCGCGGGTTCCAATAGCCGTGGACGCTGACGAGGAAAAACATGTCAAAGACGAAGCTGCCAGGATCGACCAGCCCGACTCGTAACGAGCCAATCGACTCTATCTGTACGAGCTGGCGGCATATGGAATGGTCGACTCGCACAGTCAATCCACATAGGGAAATCGAACAAATACATGGTTTCCAATCTTTTCATGTGAATCGCCCTCCCCTTATGTAGGCCGTTGCGTATTGTGTGCTTCTGCTTCCGCTTCCGTCTTGCTCGATTGTAGTCATTCATTTCGCCGTGTTCATGCTCGCGCCATCGCCACCTCCAAAAGGTCTGACCATAGCGCGGATGACCAGACCATGCAATGCACCGCTCGGCGCCGGAAGTCTCGCAATGCCCTGAGCCGGCCAGTCGTTGTAGAAGCCACCAAATGACTGGATACGTGAGTCTGCTCCATGTGCTCGGGCATCTCCTCTGTCCGGCTATCGCTTTCCCGGCCTCTTAGGCCTAGCAAAGCCAGTTTTGGGCGTGGGCGTGGCCGTGCCGGTGCCTGGTGCGGACTCGTCACCACTCCCCTCCGCTCCTCCTGGGCGGCCGGCCAAGGTCAACGCCTCGACCTCTTCGTCCAACCTCCCGACCAAATCGTCGGGCTCACCGGCCTCTAGGGTCTTCAGGACCTTGACGCCTTCTCCAGCCGCGAGATATAGCACGCCTCTCCGCGAGCTGGCACAGATCATGCGCTCCTTGATCTTGCTGGCGCCGGGACACACGTAGATGAAGATGGACCCTGGCGCAGCTCCGGCTTGCTGCTGGTGACTCTGGGCGACCGTGTAGAAGGTATAACTGGGTTGGTCGAGAGGGATGAGGCCCGGGACGGCGTCGGGCGCCACGTCGGTTTTGGATGATAGCAGCGTCACCGTCTCGGTCGCGATGTCGATGCCGAGCTGCACCAGCGAGCCCGACCCCGACCCCGAGCCCAGCTGAGCCAGCGCGCTTCGCGCCTCGTCGGTGATATTCATGGTGATGCCAGCACGGCGTGGAGCGCCGTCCTCTGACCCGGCATTAGCATTGGAACTGTAGCGGGCGCCACTGCCGCCTTCGTTCATGAGATCGCGACCGCGGGTACCATGGCGCTCTTCCTCTTCGGCGCGCTTGACGGCCTGCAGCTCGCGCTCTTCCAAACTCAACAGGCCAATGTCAACCCCTGCGGCGCCGCCGCTTCCCTGCGCTGCTGCCGAGGATGTCGCGGGTCCAGAGCGCTCTTCCCACTGCGCCGGGTCGAGGATCTCGTCGCGCTCCGTCACGAAGATCGTCTCGACGAACTTCTCGCTGCCCAGCTCCCGGACGAGCGTGGCGCGCGTGGACGCAAACAGCGTCTTTTGCCGCACCGGTGCCCGGGATGGGATGTAAGTGACCGCTACGAGGTCGGGCTTGGAAGCCTCTTTGCGGAGGAGCAGGTAGAGCGGCGTGGTCGGGCTGAGAAGGTTGTCCAGGCTCGGCAGAGAGGCATGGAAGGTCGACGAAGGCGATGGGAACCGGATCGATGGTAGAGGAGTTAGGGATTCGGTGGTGATTGTCACGGGTAGCGAGAATAGGTCGTGGTCCGACGCGAAGTCTGAAAAGGCCTCGTGCAAGTCTGCGGAGGCTGGAGTGGACAAGACGGTCAGTGGAAGGTTTCAGGAATCCCAAGAGCGTGCCAACGAGAGCTAAGCTCGTGACAGAGAAGGGCAATTCAATTACCTGTTATCCCGGACTGCATGGTGCTGAGTGCCGCGTATCAAGATGTCGAGAAGTGGAAGTTGTCCTTATGGCCGGCCAGGCTAGACTTCAGTCAACGGGCGTGGAAATCTGCGGTTAGGGCTGGTTCAGGACTATGTTGCTCTTTTAAAACGCAGACATGGGCAGAGGCCCCTTCTTATATGTGTACTGGGTACGGATACTTGCAAGATGGCTTCAGGCAGAACGGTTTCAGCGTTCGTTGTCGGCCGAGAACTTACGTGGATCCAAGAGGGGCTCGAGGGTCGTCAACGCCAACACAGGCTTAAGGTCAAGGGAGGCGGAAACACAGCGGGGAGCGCAGCCTGATGAAGCCTTAGCCTTGCCCAATCACATGACGAGTACATTTGGAAGATGCGGAGAGCAGTTCAGGCACACCAGCAAAAAGTAAATACAGCCTGTAGTCCCCAGGTCTTGAAGTCCAATCAGTTAGGATGCTCATTTGTCCGCTATGTACAGTGATATCGTGGTATCTGGCGCTTGAAAATGCCTTTTGGTCTCGCTCGACTGATCAAACAAAATACAACACATGGCGGTGCATCCAGCTTTTGACAGATGCAGCCACAGTCCAGAGTACTCCGTAGTGGTATGCCGTCTACTCTTCGAATGTCCCTCCCACAATGGTCCAGCGACTGTCTTCCAGTTTCTTCTTCAAGTACTCGTACACGGTGAAAGTGACGGCTTGGCCGGGGGCGACTCGCATCACGCGGGGTGTGATGCCCTTGTAGAACGCTCTGGCTCCCTCCTGCTTGAACATGTCTCTGGAAATGGCCGTGATCCGGGATAGGGCAGACTGTCCTGGCTGTGCAGGGGTTTTTTGTAACCGTGTTTTGATGGTGTCAATGGGTGCGTTCGAGAACGGGCCCATGGCGCCCGAGATCAGTCCGATGAAGGTGGTCTGATATCCCGGTAGATTCTTGCCCTCAAATTCGGGCTGAACTTTCTGCAGAAATGACTTGAACTCGCTGTATGCCGTAAAATTCACGGCCTGGTTTGTGCCTTGTCTCAGTGCAGTCAAGGACACACCGCGATACAGGGCACCGACACCTTCCTCTCGAACGACGGTCAGGAGGGCATGAGGGGCGCTTCGGTACTTGGGGACGTCGAGCGGATCCGACAAGCTATGGTATTGAGCCTGCATCCGAATCTTGACCACTTCCATAGGAGTTACCACGGCCACGGCTTCGGTGACACCGGCACCCAGTCCAGCTATGTCCAGTCAGCAAGCGCACCACTCTCTGGTCGCAGGGTCGAACATACCCAAGAACGTTGCCTTCGAGCTGACAATGCCGTTTTCGTCCGCGAGCAGTTGCTTGTACCATTCGTACGAAGTAAACCGAATGGCCATTTTGGGAATAATACCGGTGAGAACGGCACCTAGACCCTTGTACAGGCCAAAGACGGTTTCCCGCTTCACAATATCCTTTCCGGTCTGTACGAAACCTCGCGACTTCTGCCCTGGCGTCCTGCCTCTTTTGGACAGCTGCATCCTCACTTTTATCGTGTCGAGCGGGTGACACACGAGCGCCTCCATCATTCCAGCACCACCCCCAGCAATTAAGTTGGTGGCAGCGCTGGCCGGCTTCTTGCCGCCTTCGCCTCTCACACTTTTGGCAGACATGGTAGCACAACACCGGGTTGACTGGATATCCTGGGGTAGCGTGAGAGTCCGAGCGCAGGGCGGCAGTTTAAGCGTGTGTAGGCGTCAAGGGTGTTGTAAACCGTCCTTAGTCGGTTGACTGCGACACCGGGACGACGATAGAGCTGCACACGACTCGCAGAAGTGGTCAAGGACCGGAGAAGGGTTAAAGAGAGACTGTGACGCCCGACGTGGAAGCACTGGTGACAAGAGGGGCTCGGAGACAGGGAAATGATCGTACCCCAGTCCAACGCCAATCCTGGGGAAAGCAGGAGAGGAAAGATGAATCAACAATGATGAATCTGAATAGGGCGAGGTCACTTTAATGGACAGAGGATAATCGCGGCTATTATGATACTCGGCCCAAGAACTGAGAGGCCGTTCCCAGCCGATGATGCAGAGAGTAGGAGGAGGGACTTATGCGCGTGGGTTCTCGATCGCATCTGTAGGTAGGTATGGAGTACTAGATAGGGTTTGCAATTCTCCCTTTCCGCCGAGGTACGTCCCTGACCCGGGGGCTGTGAATTTCATCATTCGACCGGGGCGGCGTCCAGGCACGCGCACGGCTTTAGGCTCCTTACCCTAGGTACCTAGGTAGTAGGCCAGGTCAACAGGAGAACGCGATGACTGGCCACCGGCAACCGTCTACCGGCCACCAGCTCCTCCCAGTCAAGGCGAATAACGCCCATAGAGGTGTCAGGTGTCTGGGCCAAGTTGGAGGCGGGCGATTTTCTCTACCTAGGCACTTCTCGCAACTTTGTGGGGGAATGGGAACCAGCTTTTTCGAGAGTAATTGCTCCGTATCCGTACAGTGTCACAGCGTGGGATCTGCCCGGTGCTCCCCCGCCAGGAGCAGGAGCATGTGACTGCGAGCCTCGGCAAATTTGTTGTTCCATCCCAGCCTGCGCCTGCGCTGCGCTTCTGTGCAACAGCCAACAGGTGTCCTCCGGATAGGATCCGGGTGCGGACTGGGTGCTCAACCCTACTAACTACTAGGTATTGCATGTCGTATCTATATCTACACCCGCGCTCTTCAAGACAGTATCTTGCCCTTAAACCGGTCCATCGGACAATTTGCCTCTACTCCGTACGAGCTCGCATCCCCGGCCACCACTCCGAACAACACCCGATCCACCGAACGAGCCCAAGACAATCCGCTAGCCAGCCTTTCCCGATCCTTTCCGATGGCGATATCGGGTTTTGACATCCTCCCATCTCTCCCACCCATGATACCATCCTGGCTCACCGTATTCCGTATTCTCCGATCTGCTCCAGATGAGCTCCGTCCCGTAGATTGCGGCGCCAAAAGGAAGACCGAGCCTTTCTCGTGCCAGGTTCTGGGCGTCACTCGCTCACAGAATTGAGCAGGTCGAAGCAAGGCGCGTTCGAAGGCACAGGAAGCGCCGATGCCCTGCCAGGTGACAAACATCGACGGCCACCCAGCAAACAGTGTAATAATAGAGGTCAAATTCAACATTGATATTTGGCCGATAGACCAAGTCTGGACCATGCCATTCCAAGATGGCCGATCCTAGACTCAGAGTGTAAAGCCGCGAGGCAAAGATATAAAAGTACAAAACCCCTCCATGGAGGAGAGTCCGGTTCACCGCCCCCAAGTTCGTCACGTTTCAGCATAAGATGGCCAGGGTAGCCATTGTCAAGTACAAGCCAGAGAAGAAACAAAAGGCTATCGGATCAGAGCTCGTCAAGACAAACAAGCAACCATCAAGCCCTCGTAGTGTTTGTTGTTGTGGATCTCTCCTTTGACACGCTGGATCAAGTCCTTTTTATATCGGTGTGTGTATGCGCGCTTGACCTGATCCAAGTGTGCCCTGTCCCAATGGACCCGGACGACACGCTGGACGAGCAGAACATCCTTGGTGCCGAGCCCGGCCATCGCATCTTCCAGCTGTACGGCGTCGGACATGATACGGTCCGAAGCGCGGCGAACTATCAACAATAGAGCATCCTTCATGTGGCCTGAGAACTCGGAATCAATCGTCTTCTCTAGGCTGCCGTGGTACTTCTGCTGCCAGTGTTGGTTGATGGCACGGATCTGGCCATCGCTTCGGTTGGACAGGATGCTGCATACGGTGATCTGATCCGTGCCGATCTGACCGCCCATGGCGCGATGCAGGTCGCTACAGTCGCGGTCAAGCTCGGCTAGGATCACAGGCGTGGATTCCTCATTTCTTGTTGCAGCCATGACCATGCTGAACAATGTCTCAGTCTTCATCGACAAGTCACCCTTCACGTCGGCCTCGAGACTGCGCTGGAATGTTTGTTGGTAGGCTTGTTTGATGGCGCGCATGTCGGCGTTTGAGCGGCCAAGAAGGACGTCGTTGAGCATAGACTCCTTCGTCCCCAAGCCCTTGATCGCCTCATGGACATTGTGCACGTCATCTAGGAGGGGGCCTCGTACGAGTGCCACGAGCGCATCGCGGAAGTAGCCTGATGTTTCGGACTTGATATCTCGTTCTAGGTCGCGACGATGCCGCTGGTTGTATGTGTTTCTTAACAGAGATATTTGCAAGGGGTCGGGTTTGGACAGGATTCGAATGAGGGCCTTTTCGTCGGTGCCGAACCCTTTCATCGCGGCGCGAAGAGCATCTGCGTCGGCGGAGGCATCACCATGCGCTTGTGCTCGAGGGTCATACCCTGGCGACGGCAGAGGAGGTGGACCGTACTGTTGCGGCGGGAAACCTCCGTGCTGAGGGGGAGGGCCGCCTACGGGGTGCTGGCCTGGAGGAAGCACTGGAGGACCACCATACCCAGCGGGAGGCGGAGGTCCTCCGAAATGCTGTGGAGGAGCACTGTAGCCTCCTTGCTGCGGGGGATATCCTCCCTGGTGTGGTGGATAGCCAACGTGTTGCGGCGGACCTTGTTGAGGGTATGGCGAGCCATAACCCTGGCCTGCGGGAGGGTATCCTCCCCATTGGGGTTGACCCTGACCCTGCGGAGGGCCGTATGACATGATGATGGATGACAACGGACGGACAGCGCTTTAACACGAGTTCGAGGTCGAGGTCGAGGTCGAGGTAGAGAAACTCGAGACAAAGGTACGAAGGTAGGTGAAGAAACTCGAGCCGGTATCAGTCGCAACTAAGGATATTTTATATGGACGCCTTTTTCAACGCTACAGAGGATGAATTTGAGGCGCACCACTAGGTACCAGTCAGAGGTGACAGCTGCAGGGACAATCGGCAAAGAAGCTCAGCGACCACAGCCCCCTTGCCCGCCGTGCATCCACACGCGGGGCACACACGACGTAAGAATGCAGCTTGGAGTGGGTGAAGTGTGGCTTGGAGGATATGCCAAGAACCACCGGGCCGAACTGTCGAGCGTGGCGCGAGGCTGAGACCGTGGCGCAGGACTTGGCGCTTCCAGGGGTCGATAACAGCGCCAACAGCGCCCTAGCACTGGTGGCACTGGCAGACTACTCTGTATGTACTTCTTCCACGCAGCTCACGATCGAATTCATCGCAAGGGTCTAACAAGTGGGTGAGGTGAGGCGAGTGTTATCGAAGGGAAATGAAAGTGTCCAAGGAACACTCCGTACAAACCCTGTATTGCTACCTATTCTACAGAGCCTGTACCTAGTAACCTTCCGTGCCACGTCGCACCTATGCGGCAGGCTGATCCTCGTGGAAGACCAAGGCTCGGACCTCAATACTCTCCCGCGGGTACTCGTCGACGGTGTCGGGATTCACAAATGCGGTGTGCGGCACTCTTCGCGCCCGGCCATCCAACTTCGAGTCGAAACACTTGATCAAGAGCACCTCCTCGGGCGTCTGGCCGTAGAGGTAGTACCACTTGTGCTCAGGGTTGGGCCGTACCGTGTACGTCTCCCCGCGACGGTCGGGGTAGATCAGCCCAACACCAACAAGGTCCGAGTCTGGGACTGAGTGTGCGTCCGCGACGGCGAGCGGGTCTTTCAGGATCGGCTTGATCGGTCTCCAGACGTTGATGATCTGATACCGGGTCGTAAGCAGTTTCTCTGCCTCGGCAGGGAGGTGGTGCGGGACTCGAGATTTGGCCGCGCTGTAGCTCTGGTCGATGTGCACGCGATTCACAGGCCCCCGGAGGTTGACGGCAGGAGTCGGCCCTCGCTGGTCCTTGGGCGCTCGGCGGACGGTGTGGTCGAAGATGAAGATGCGTGAAGCACCGGTCCTGTTCCATCTCAATGTTAGCAGCAGCACCGACAGAGGAAAGAGAGGAAGAGGAGACGAGAGGAAAGGAGAGGAAGAGGAGAGGAGAGGAAGAGGAGAGGAGAGGAAGAGGAGAGGAGAGGAAGAGGAGAGGAGAGGAAGAGGGGAGGAGAGGTTGCCTGGGCATTCCAGTACGTACGCGTCCTTCAATAGTTGCTCGGTCTCTGGGTAATATTGAGCCTTGATCTGATCGTCGTCGACAAAGTCCTTCTCGACACTTGCATGACGGTAAATCTCGAACCCGTTCTGGTCGAGACTGTAGTTCTTCTCTTCGCCTCGAATGTCATGGACGGACACGTCAAGAGGCTCGTATGGCCGTTCATACGTCTCGGGCTTGTTCACATAACTCGGAGGTGGAGCACTTCCGTCGCCTGGGTCCTTGTAATAGTTCAGCTGGGTATGGACATGATGCTTCTCTGGTTGAGGGCCCGAAGAGCCCTTCAGTTGGGTTGTCAAAGGCTCGAAAGAAGTCGAGTGCCCGGTAGGCTGCTGTACTGCTGCGGATGCCATGGTGATTGTCGTTGATGCTGTCCTTCACCTTCACCTTGACCACAACGTCAGCCTGGGGGGATGTCCCCTTCTTATGGGAGGCCAGATCTATATCTGATTTGTCAGATAGCACGCCATATGGCATCGTAGCAGCGCCATGGCCATACAATGTGTGGGGTAGGGCGTGCAACACGTCCACGTCGTGTAGCCGAGTCCTCCGTACGGCGTATACACCTACTCCCAAGTGGCAAGGCCAATAGAAGGCGGGTTATTGGGATGACGTGCCAAATCCCGTGGACATCGTCTTGCAGCATCCGGGAGCATATCAGCGAGTCGATTCTCGCGTTTCCAATCATCTGATATTGTGCTTATCAATCCTCTATTTGTGATTATATTTCCTTGCGCACCAATTTGGTAATAGTCGTTCCGTCGTCCAAGATATCGGCCTCCTCTTCCAGTCTATAGCCTCTGTAGCGCGGTAAGGCGACAGTCCAAACGAACCAATAAGCAACTCCAAAGATTAAACTGTCTCATTGTCAGCGTTGGCCGTGTCTGCAGAAGGGCGTGGCTTACATCGCTAAGCCCACGAGTGCATAAGTTGCGTAAAAGAAATTCACGTCTGCTGAACCTTTCTTTGGAGGGAACAAAGGCGCCGAGATCAGGCAGAGACAGAGCACGATCCTCAGCCAAACAGCGGGAACCCATGCTTTGAATGGCCGATGAAGGTGAGGTTTTCGCACACGTAGGAAGAGTAACCCCGCCGCCACAGCCAGGGCAACGAATTGACCAGCGTAGCCTTCAACATCGGCAATGAACGAGTAAACTGTGGACGAAGGCGGCAACACGATTACCAGTACCGAAGGCACATAGTGAACAATGAGCCCGCCCGTGGGAGAGCCGAACGGCTTGGAAGACGCCAGAGTTTCTGCAAAGGGAAGAAATCCTTGTCTCGCCACTTCTTGATTGACCCGAGCCTATCAGTCGTCAGCATTTGGGAAGATAGTCAGAGCATGATGGTCCATACCACGGAGAATGTTACCACCATGACATTTCCCACGGCGCAGAGAGCAATGGCAAGGGGAAGAAACTTGTCCCCGAACCCAGGCCCAAAGACACGTTCGAAGAATAATGCGGCGATCAACTCTCTGCTCCGTTTGACCTCCTCCAGCGGGACCACTGCAAGATATGCAATGTTGATGAGAAGATACAAGAAGCAAGCTGTCAGTAGTGCAATGGGGCCCACGGATTTCAGAGTCCTAACAGGGTTTTTGACCTCATTCAGGACGTTGTTTACGTTGCTTAATCCGGCGTATGAGTAGAGGACCTTGAAAAACGCAGTCGACAGGTTATTCCATTGCCAATTCGAGTCGGTCCACAGACTGTCCCATGCAGCCGTGGTAGCAACATCTGGGACGCGTGATGTCGTATCGTGCCGGAAGATGACCACGAACAATCCTGTGAGAATCATGAAAAGGACCAGGGCAATCTTTACCCAGCCCAGGACATTCTGGATCCATATGCCTGTCCTGTAGAAGCAGCTGTGGACGAGGGTGATCCAGGTCAAAAGACCAACAGCCAGAAGCTTGGTGTTGAGGTCTCCGGGGGTAGTACCGACAGCAAAAAGCGTATACTTTGCAAAGACAATGCAGTTGCTAGCCGTGAAGCCCAGCAGCACGGCTTGTACAGCGACCATGGTCGAGGTGAAGAAGCGCGGTTTGCGGTAGGTGTATTCCAGATACACCTTGATGCCGCCCGACCTTGGGAGCATACAGCCATACTCCATGTCAATGGCCAGTCCGGCCCACGCAACGAGAGCCCCGGCCACCCATAACACTAAAGCCAGTCCGGGACTGCCAACATTTTGCACAATTGTTCCAGGCATTGCGAAGATCCCGCTTCCAATGACTCTAGATATGACCAGGACGTAGGCGCTGCCCCAACCAATGGTCCGGCCGGCTGTTGATGTTTCTGGAAGGACATCGTTGTCGATTTTCCGTTCATCGGCGACCGTCTGCAGTTGGGGGGTCTCCACATCTGAAGAGGCATCGTGAGAGGAGCGTGGGGAGAGTAAGGGAGTGGTCTCAAGCTCGCGCATTTCGAAGCCGGTGGAGAATTCAGCTAAACCCAGGTCAAATTCGGCAGGCTGGAAGGTCATATATCACGGGCGAGAAAGGGGGAGGGCGTTGATATAGACGCTTGAAGGGGCCCCCAGCAAACAACAAGGTGAGGCACGGAAGGTACATGGGAGACGATGCTGACAAACTGGAAACACGAGGGACGACAAAACAGGCAGAGTGGACGATGGCAGGACAGGAGGAGAGTATCGCATCATGTCTCGCTTGAAGGCGCGTCAAGGCGGTGCAAGGCGGCGCAGAGGCATATGATAACGTGTCCATGCTTATGCCCGGAAACTGGCAAGCGGGCTGGGAGTGACATTGCTCATCTGACTGTCCCATCACGCAATTTCAGGGGTACCTGAAACACACACTCGGATTTCGGAACAGAAGTGAAAGGCCTCTGCATAAGATGAGAGTTAGTGCAGGATAGAGCAAGACCCTGGTCAGATGCCGCTGGAGCGCGTACTTGGTAAGTAACACCAACCAGTGGGAGGTAGAGAAAGAGTTCTGAAGAAGATGGTACGTTCTGATAGCCTTGAGGTGTTGGCTCGAGTTGGCAGTGAACCCTAACCCTAACCCTAACCCTAACCCTACAGTGTTTATCAATCCTGCGCGAGGAGCTTGATGCTCCGCAGAATATCTCTACGGCGGTGCATTAACACCCCAGATCTCTGTTTCCGCCTGCGCCCTCACCCTCTCGGTGCCGCCTCGAGGACTGCGGTTTACTGTACACAGTAACATGGCAGCAGATAACGACTGGGCCGTTGGTGGCACCCAGAGAGGCCATCTCCCACAATGTGTCTTCTGGCACGGCTATTTGGCGGACGACGTCATGGGATTGTTTCTTGTTTACTGAATAAGCCTCGGTCCACGGCCGTAAGAACTCTCCACCTTTTAATCAGCAGCAGGGATCATGGTATGGTCATCTCATCTAATCATGAATAACGCCTCCTAGGTGCCTCCGATACTCACATCGAGCAAGCTATAAGAGTCCAGTGTGCTCATCATCTCCTGTGTGCTTTGGCGTGAGTAGCATACCTCCGGCAGCAGACGAAACTCCGTACGTGTTTGCTCAGATACATTTCATTCCTCCATCCAACATGTCAGTGGATAAAATCAGACCATACAACGACCCACGGATCTCACTGCGCAGCGCGCACCTGAACGGGATCACGTATGGGTACCTGTACAGCCCGGCATCTGCCTCAGCAGTAAAGAAGCGAGGCACCATTTTCCTGGTCCACGGTTTCCCCGACCTCAGTCTGGGCTGGCGGTACCAGATTCCATTGTTGACCCAGCTCGGCCTGGACGTGGTGGCGGTGGACTGCATTGGTTACGGCCGCACAGAGGCCCCGCCGTTCAAGCTGCAAGATTACACATACCGGCGGGCGGCGGACGACCTGGCGGAGCTGGCTCGACAGCTCGGACTGACACAGATCATCCTGGGCGGACACGACTGGGGCGGCGCCATTGTCTACCGCGTCGCCCAGTATTACCCACAACTAATCAAGGCCGTCTTCAGCATCTGCACCCCGTACTTCGCGCCCTCAAACAAGTACGAGCCGCTGGGCATCCTGGTGCAGAAGCGCCTGCCCAACTTCGCGTACCAGTTGCACCTTGCCTCGGGTGAGATCGAGGCTGCCGTCCAGTCGCCCGCCGAGATCCGCCAGTTCCTCAACAACCTATATGGCGCCCGCACCTCGGAGGGCAAGTTCGCCTTCGACACCAACACGGGCGTCGACCTGGCCGGCCAACCCCGCGTGGGCAAGACCAAGCTACTCGATGACGATGAGCTAGACTACTACGTAACCGAGTACTCCCGCCACGGTCTCCATGGACCGCTCAACTGGTACCGCAACCGCGAGGACAACTTCATGAACGAGTGGAGGGACTTTTTCCAGTCCGGCAACAAAGACGCCGCCGAGGTCGCTCGCGACGTGACCATTCAACAGGAGGTCTTGTTCGTCCTTGCCACCAGGGATCAAGCACTCAAGCCTTTTATGGCCGAGAGGATGGGCGAGCAGATTCCCAATCTTACCAGGCGCGAGGTAGCCACCAGTCATTGGGCGTTGTGGGAACAACCCGAAGAAATCAACCGCCTCATTGAGGAATGGCTGCAGGAAAAGGTGTTTGATCAGACAGGTGACCGGGAGATCAAACTGTGACGGTCCAGTATTGTGTAAAAGCGACCGAACTACCGCAGAAGGTGGCTATACAGCACCTCGTGGCTGTGAAGATGGGCTGGCAGTGGCAGGTTCAAGATTGGCCATGGTCAGGGCGAAGTCAATGCCAGCCGTTACTACTGCTGAACGTCAAAGGGATACTTACTGTCAATCCGATTACCTTATTGCAGAGTGAAGGCCTTGGTCAGGGATGGTCCTTGTTTTGTCAAACTTGGGCAATACCAGCCTTGCTCTTTTAACCAGAAGGCTGGTTTAGACATACTATATTATATAGCATGCGCTCCCCCTGCGACCCTTTGATAGAGAACATGGAACAATTTCAACCTTTGACAATTGCAGAGTGAAAGCCTTCGCCAGAGATGGTCCTTCTTTGGGTTAATTAGGTGTCGTAGTGCTTGCTGGTTTGGTCTCCCGAGAAGTGCAATGCTACATACCTAGGTACCATGAAATATATTTCATTGACCACAGGCTAAATATTATTAAGATTAAGACTCGCCGTACCGTATCTACCTATTCTGTATAGTATATAGTATGTATATATATCCGTAGATCAAAGGGCGGGAATCATGTCCTCCGAGAAGTTGCTATACTATATATTAAGGTACTGAAATATAATTCATTGATTACAGGCCAAATATCATGCATGATGCCTGATGCATGAGATTGAGACGTTCGCCGTGCCCGTGCCGTGTCTACCTACCTACCCACCTGCATTCGGGAGCAGTAGCACCATATATAGACCGAAAAGGAGGAATTAGGTATTTATTTGTATTGCTCGCCGTTGACGTTGGCGTTCATGTTGCCGTTTGTTTGTTAGTTTGGTTCTAGCTAAGCCAGTTCTGAACATTACAGGTCTAGGTCTAGGTCTATTCTTCTCTTCATCACACTGCCTTGTCTGGTTCCCTACCCTTGAAGGCCTCTGAACCAATACCTGTATAGTCAACAACAATTGATTCTTTCTCGGGTTATTGGTAGGGGGTAGGTATGGGTTGATTCTCCTTGTTGAGGATGGCCTCGGCCTCTTCCCCACGCCCCTGAAAAGGAAAAGGACGGTCTGAAACCCCAGTCGGTCTCCTCTCGCCGTCTCGACCCTCCATGTTACTCTTGCCTCGCCGTCTCGACTGGGCTGGGCTTCAACTTATCCTTCAACTTCGACTCAAGACTCACTCATTTATTCACAAATGCATGCCTCTCACGTCACTCAGGATCAACTCGGCAATGGGCTCAGTAAGGGTCTCGTCGACACTCAAACTGAGAAGCTTGCCGATCTTGACGTTGATGGCACTCCGGCCGTCGTCGACGATGGTCCAGATGCGCTCCTTGATGTCGAATTCCGTCTGATAATCCAGTAGCAGCCGCTCGATGCGCGACCTGTGGTCCAACACGCTCAACTGTGGATCCGGCCCCAACGAGATGGTGATGGTGTGGGTGACGGACTCGCCCAGGTCCCGGTCCCTCTCAGTAACGGACGGGACATGCACCACCATCGACGGCGTGGCCGGGTACGTCTCGATGACGACTTCGGTGTCGTTGCTGCGGTCTTGGCCGTCGATCGTGATCTTCAGCGCCTGCGGGATCGCGGTCACGGCCAGGAAGCGGAAACTCCACTTGCGTCCGGTCACGGACGCGGTGAGTTCGCCGGCCGCTTGATGGTACCGGATCAGGCTGGCGCGATGGCCGGTCGCGGTCGCGGTCGCAGGACCTTCGTTCCGGCCTGGCTCTGGCCCTTCCTCTTGCGCCGTTCGGAAGTCGTCAGCGCGGTCTTCGAGCACGCTGGTCTGCCCGTCGCGGCCGATCACCACCAGCACCTCGAAGTGTTCCGGGTTCGGGCCGCCGTCTTGCGGGGTCGGACTGGCGTCGAGCGGGATGATGCTGCCTTCGTGTGCGAGGACCGGGATCTCATCCAGGGCTCGGTACATGTTGAGTTCTCTGTCGCCGTCGTAGACTGTGCCGGTGAAGATGTCGACGTGGCGGTGCATCGGCGGCAACCAAGTCTTGACCCGGCCCAGATTGGTGCGCTTGTCTCGCGGCGTGACAATCGGTGCCACGATCAGTTCCGACCCGAAAAAGTATTGGTTGGGCACCTGGTACGCCTCGTCCCGCTCCGGGAAGTGCCAGTACATGGGCTGGATGAGAGGCTCGTCCTGTGTGGAGGCGAGGACATTGCAGCTGTAAAGATAAGGAATCAGACGGTGGCGGAGGCGCAGAAACTTCTCGATCGCGGTCTCGCTCTCCTGGCGGTAGAGCCACGGCTCTTTGGAGGACCAGCGCGAATTCGACGAGTGCAGGCGCATGATGGGGCTGAAGACGCCGAACTGCACCCAGCGAGTCACCAGCTCGTCGTCGCGGGCACCGCCATAGTGGCCGCCAATGTCGTGGCTCCACCAGCCATAGCCGATGTTGGAGGCGGTCGCGGTGAACTCGGGTTGGAACTCCAGGGATGCCCACGTCGTCACCGTGTCGCCCGAGAAGCCGACGGGATAGCGATGACTGCCTGGGCCGGCGTAGCGGGAGAAGATGAGCGGCCGCTTGCCGTCGAGGGCGTTGTCGAGGAAATGGAAGTGGTTCAGGAGCCAGAGAGGGTCGATCCCGGGGACTTTGGTGTTGGAGCCTTGCTGCCAATCTACCTATTAGATAGTTTGAGCATCTTTCGCACTTGTACACTCCAGTCAAGGACTTCAACTTACCCACCAAAAGTCACAGGCAACTTTCTCGATGTTCCGGTGCAGAATGTTCAGGTAGGCCTCCATGAATCGCGGGCTGGTCGGGTCGAACAAGATGGGGTTCTTGTGGGAGGTGTCGTGGCCCAGGAACTTGGCCATCTCCTCGTAGGCGTCTTCGTGATGATGGATGCCCGCGTGCGGATGGTCGTTCAGGGTGATCTTCAGATTGCGGCGGTGCAGCTCGCGGCCAAAGGTGGCGGGATCAGGGAAGAGTTTCCGGTCCCAGGTGTAGCCGGTCCAGCCTGCATGGGGCACTCGCACGTCGTCCACCAGGTGCCAGTCCATATCGACCACGGCCACCGACAGGGGAACGTCTCTGCTCCGGAACGCGTCCATCAGGGCAATGTACTCGTCTTGCTGATACTTGTAGTAGCGACTCCACCAGTTGCCCAGCGCCCACCGAGGCAGGATCGGCTGCTTGCCACTGAGCGCGTACAAGTCCCGGATGGCAGCTGTGTAGTCGTGGCCGTGGCAGAACAGATAGCCGTCGATGCGGTCGCCCGGAAGCCGCCCGGCCACGAAGCCCTTGCCGTCGAACAGCATGGATTTGCTGTCGTCGACGTCCGCGTACCCGGACCGGGACAGCACGCCGGGGCCCAGCTCGCAACGGCCATCACAGCCGTCCAGTGTCCTGGCAGTGCCCCCCAGGTTCTCACCGGTGTCTGCCTGTTCTCCATACCGCCACTGGGCACCCCACAGCGTGACCTTGGCTGAGAAGCTGCACAGCAGCCCGCTGGGGCTGAAGCGCTTCTTGTCGTAGCTCAGGTGCAGATGGTCCGTGATGATTTCTAGGTCGTCAGGCCGGTCGATGGCCTGGAACCGGGGCACAGCAAACTCGCGGTTGATGGCAAAGGTCGATGCCCGGTCCTCGAATTTGCCGTCGTACGACCATTCGTAGCGGAGCAGCCGGTCGGTCAGCAGCGTGAAGCGGTAATGGGGACCGGTGACCGTGGCCTCAGGGTGAGCCAACGGCTTGCTTTCGAAAAGATAGCTCTGCATGTTCATGTTGACAGCGTGTCCCGGGCGTGCTTGACGGGCAAGACTGGAGGCTGGAGGGGAGGATGGCGCCTCATCGAGGACTGCACGCAGGAGAGATAGGGACGGAGTATTGCTCGGTGAAAAAAAGAAGTGGGCGTCGATGCTGTCATGGCAGATGCTGATCATCAATCCCTGTATCTAGTACGAAGGAGGTGTCTAGCATCTAGGATCTAGGATTTAGGATCTAGTATCCAGTATCTACAGTGTCCAACATCGTCTCAGGCTTATTACACTACACGGCGACCTCGACCTCAACATCAACATCAACATCAACACAACCTCAGCCTCAGCCTCAGCCTCAGCCTCAGCCTCAGTCCATATAGTATAGTATACCACTATCTTCAATGCATAGTAATAATACAGTCGACATTATCCCCTGGCATGGTCTCCTAACCTAGCCGCCTGTTGCGTCCCTTTCCCTGCGCAAAAAGTATCTCCCATCCTGCCACGCCATATTCGCGGTGCCCTGATCAAATACCGTTCCGCTGTCCAAAGAGTGATGACAATGATGGTGATGTGCACCCAATCCTGGCTTCAACACTTACAAAATGTTCCATGATGGTTCGTAACGGCATTCCTATGCATTCTCTCCCCTAAGAGATGCTGGTCATCGCTGCGGCGTCTGGAGACGCCTGTCGAGTGCGTATTGCTCCCTGTAAGCAAGCATAATAGTGTCTGTTCGTCATAACCCCCTCCTTACCAGTGCCTGATCCCGACAGCATGCACTCGTGTTCTGCACTCCACGAGCCATGGCTGGGAAGTCAGGATGAATTTCATTCTGATTCTTCCTCCGTATCTTCACTTTCAGGTGTGATCACTCCCTCCTTGGCGCTCTTCGCCTTCGCAAGAAGGCCAGATAACTCATTCACAATCTCGGCGATAGGTCTGGCTTGATCAGCCAGTGCGACTCCCTTCCGGAAGGGCTTGGTCATATGGCGAAGCTGTAGTGTCGTCGCGCATGCCTACCACTCTACCGTTAGTCGTCGGTGCTCAAGTACTTCATTCTTCCATGACTTCTTACCTCGACCCGTGTCACCTGGTGGTCCAACAGATTCATCATGAATCCATCCGTTTGCACACCTCCGCGCTCCTTCATTCTGGTGAGCAGACTCAACTCGGGTTTGTGGAGCCCAGGTGCCAGCCCTGGGGCTTCCAGACAGCTGCACAACATCTCTAGCCGCAGTGCAATGTCCCAAAGCTTCCACACTTCGTCAAGTTGTAGTTCCTTGAGTTGGCTATCCTTGCCCAAGCTTCCAGGCTGACCTTTGTCCTCACCTGCCGTAGGACTGCTACCCCCGAGCTGGACCTTGTTCTCAGCTCCAGGAGGAATGGTGAGCCGGCCGGCCAGGGAGTGGGGGTATATCAGGTAAAGATATTCGGGGTTCTCAAGGCCTTTCAACTTCTTTTCGCCCAGGTCCTTGACTTCAAACCCTTGGCTACTGAGTTGACGGAGTTCTCGGCGGATTTGACTTGCCAGCCGATCGTCATTCATAGTGTCATCCGAGCTGACTGAATCTCGTCGGTCATCATCGGCATAGCTCTCCAAGGTCCTCTGAACCTCGTTGATGAAATCACTGCTGACGGCGATCTGGCCCCCATCCGCTACCGCAGATACTCGGGAAGCTTTGTTGACCATGGGGCCAAAGTAATCCATTCGGCGGGTAATTGGATCCTGCTCGCACACCGGCCGACCCCAATGTAGTCCCATTCGGACCGACAGCCCTCGATAGATGACGTTTTGATCTGCATCTAGCTTTTCTTGACAATGGACGGTCTCCAGGATCTCGGTCGGCCAAGGCAGTTCCAGGAGATGACTTTGACAGCTAAAACACCAGAGCAGCGCTGACGTGACGGTTGGGAAAGACACCATAAAAGCGTCCCCTTCCGTCTTGACTTCATATCCACCAATGATGCGGAGTTGGCGTCGCATGAGTTCGTTGTGCATCATGATTGCAGATCTCATTGGCACGGGGAGAATCTCCCACAGTGCAGTCGAGTTCTTGATATCTGTGAAGCAGATGGCCACATCGCCCACAGGAGGATCCGGCTCTTCTAGTCTGGCAAGTCGAGAGTCGCCTACCAGCGTTTCACCCTTGCGTCTCGCCTTGCGCGAGCTAGGGAATATAGCCCCCTCGTCAAGTCCCATCTCCTTAGCCATGGACAGGCTGGTGCCGCGAAAACGGTGGTCTCTCCTCTTTCGTAAATCTGAGATACCCAGGACCATCACCATGATCTTGTCTCTAGCGCCGAAGGCCATTGCAAGATCCCTCAATTTCTGGGCAGCTAGCATAAGATCGTTCTTCTCTGCCCGGGCCGCATCGACTGCTACATCGACAGTGACATACTCCCAGAACTCTCGGGTGGCCACAACAATGAGCTCGTCAGATTCGCCGACTGTGCATTTGAAAGTGTGCGGAGCCGCGATGATGGCTGGCATGTGGCTATAGTGGCCAAATGCCCGGCTGACTTCGAGACACTCGTTGAGTTTGCCCTGTCTAGAAACATACCCTCCCGCCTCTCTGATACGCTCGCGCTCGCCCGGTTCCGCAGGGTCGTGTTTCCGGGTGAGCTGGCGATGTTGGCCGTTCGACTGAATTAGGATTGCCTCGATGTCGCCTACGTTAGCCACGTAGAGATCCTGGCCGTTGAAGTATAGCACGGTTGCCACTCCACCGGAGGTCAAATCATCCGGCCCAAGAATGTTGGCAACAGTAGATCCTCTGTGGCCATTAGCCAACCTGTGCTCTTTGGTGTCGAAGTTGCTGCTGGCAAAGTTCGCCATGTCTTTGTTCAAGCTCAAGAAAGTTCTTCTCAGGGCATCGATCGCAGTGTCTTTCGTGCCTTCCGTCTTTTTCAGCTCTTCGTAAAACCCGCCCGAGAAGTTTTCGTGCAAATACTTTGCAACCCTGGAACCACCGCTTGACATTATTTGGCCATCAAACATGCCAATCAAGATCTCTGCATCTCGACCTCTGAAATTTGGTTTGAGCAGGTCAAGAGTGGACAGATGTTCGTTCTTACCCAACGTATCTGCCATCCCGTACATTAATGCTCCCACCAACGAGGCAGAGGTTCGGACCCGGCGGTCCTCATTGTCATCCGGAATGGTGTTCGTCAACAATGTCACATCCATGAGACCGAGAACTCGCAGGTACTTCAGTGTGTTGAAACTAGTCAGGTCTGTTGTCTCGTTACGATTCATTCCGTTGAACTGCGTGGGATTCTGCTGGGCCGGCTTGATCTCTAACCGCCTGTTTGCTGAGAAGTTGAGATATTTCAAATTGGTGTTGCGATTCCAGTTCCAGTCATAAGGCCAATTTGAGACGTTGTATTTCAGAGAATTACTTCCCACGTCCAAGGTGGACAGCTTGTGCACGTTGCAGAGCTCGGCGGGCAACACTTGAAAACGATTTGCATTCAGATGTAACACCTTCAGATTGCTGCTTTCCTCAAGGTCGTCGGAGGGCAGAGAAGTGAGTTGGTTTCCAGAAAGATAAAGCTCGCTTAACTGTGGCCATCGACGTAGGATGCCTTGAGGGAAATCGTCAAGTTCATTGTAAGATAGATTAAGGACTCGAAGTTCCGGCAAAAGCGCCAATTCCCGGAAGACATCATCGTCAATCCGGTTGTCTGCAAGGTACAAATACCGAAGGGAGCCGGCAAAGGTATTCTGGAGCCTTGCCTGAGATATATTAGAATCCTTCCGGGTGGCAGTGGTCATTGAGTACTCGGTGTTTGTTCGCGAGATCACCGAAGGCTTCCGGTGAGGCTGAATTGAAGCAATGGAGTTCTTGCGCCCACTACTTGGGGAGCTGCCGATACTCATCATTCCCGCAGAGGCCTGGCTGGGGCGCCGGGCTTGGAAATCTTCAAGCTTACCAAGCTCTTCGAAGCTGGGCGACGTCGACAGGCCTGGAGTCGTGGCCGACGTAGAATCTCTGAGATCACTAGGCGGTGGTGCTGCACCCTGCTTAGGAAATGTCTCCAGTACGTTGGACGACAGATTGAGAGTCTCGAGTTTCCGACAATACCAGATCTCGGGCGGCAGGCTCTTCAAGTTGCACTCTCGGAGATTGAGAAACTTCAGCTCGACAAGGCTTCCGATTGACGGCGGCACTACGTTGAGAGGATTTTTGGCCATGCTCAAGTACTCCAATCTTGATAACTTTCCGATTTGTGGAGACATATTGGAGAGATGATTCTTGTCCAGATTGAGTTTCTGCAAATTGGGCATGAAGTCGAACATCGCGTCCTTGAACTCAACCAGTTTTGCCGAAGCAATGTTAAGGCTCGTTAAGGTTAGAACAGGTTGCTCAAGCTCGAAAGATGTGACAGGGCAATGATCCATGACCAGAATACGAAGCTTTGCAAAGGTGCCCCTGAACGTGGTGATGTTGTTATGTCCAACAAGTAGTTGCTCCAAGTTGGGGAGTTTGGTAACGTTGTCAATGTGAGTTATGCCATTGAACCGCGCGTCTATCTCCTTGAGGTTGGTCAAACCTGCAAAGCTCTCGTTGAAAGGTCCTTTCAAATCATTGTTGGTCACCCAGAGTCGTTCGAGCGTCGCTAACTGTGAGATTTTGGGCAGAGACGAGAGCTTGTTGAAGCTTATGTCGAGGTCGACCAAAGACTTCAGACTGCAAATATGTTCTGGAAACGTGGTGAAGTTGTTTGAGGACAAATTGAGGCTGCGGAGCTGCCGAAAGTAGGAGAAAGAGGGCGGTAATTCCGCCAGCTTGTTGTTCGCCAGCTTGAGACTCACAAGTCCCATCAACCGGTGGAGCTCAGCATGGTCAAGTTGCTCAAGTCGATTGTTGGAAACGTCAAGTACAGTCAGCCGACTGGCCCATGCGAGGCTAGGGGGTAGTCGCCATGTCTCATTCCCTGTGAACTTGATCTCACGGAGATTGATGCAGGCGGTGATGAAATCCTTCGGAACTCTGAGCGCAATGTTTCGTGACAAGTTGATGGAGATGATCTCCGAGGCCTTTGTGTAGAGTATGATCGGGATCGTCACGAGTGATTTGCCTGACAGGTCAACGTGGCTGAATTTTTGCATCTTGTTGAATGCAGGGTCATTATCGAGGCCGCTTCCGTAGCCTGTCTGCTTTTCATGGCTAAAAGTGAATCGGATCAGGTAGCTGTTGTCCTCTCGGCCGACATCTGCAATATGGTCGCTCTCAGTATAGCCAGCCAGCTGCAACAGTCTTTTTTGCATTGCTACAGGGCGTTCCGCAGCTCCAAGTTGCCTTGAGAGTTGATGCTTGCGCATGAGTAGTTGGTAGTTGTCAATGGAATCATGAAGGACAGACTTCTTCGCCAGAGACTTCAACACTTCTGCCACAGTAGCGTTGATGGACATGGAAAGGGTTGCGAACGTGCCATCCGTTCTGAAAACGCGCATGAAGTAGGATATGCCGTCCTCCTCTTGGATTGCTGGGAGCCCGCTATCATTTGCTTCAGGTAAGCTGTCAAGGATCTCGTCTTCTTGACCTTTGACAGCCCAACTGTCTGGTGCATCCCAAGCTGGGGCAGACAACTCAGAAGCTGGTGTAGCGGTGGCTTTTCCTGCCCAGATTCCGGCTTCGCCGGGGGTCTTTGGCATCTGCGGGTGCGCGATGATATCGGACATATCGTCGAAATTGGTGTCGAGACTGAAGACGCCTGCTTGCAGAGGGGCCTGTTGAGTCGAGGGTCGAGCCTTGTCTGAGGTTTCACTTTGGAGACTGGGTACGCGATGCTTGCCATGACGAGTGAATCTACTAGATTTTGATGACGAGGTGTATGTTCGGTCGATCCTCGGTGACGGATCGGGGGGCTTAATTGTAGAGACGCTATCCGTAGACGCTACACTTGTCTCTCTGTCCCGTTTGTTGTCGGTGACATGTGTGTCCGTGGATCGTGATGATTGTGTTCTGCCCTTTTTCTGTTCGTCCGACGACCTGACAGGGTCCACGTTCGTTCTGATAGGCTCGGGTTGCTGTGATTGTTTGTCTTTGTGTCGCGATTTAAGTTTCGCAAATATCGACCTCTTTTCTGGGTGAGCAGAGTTCTCCTTACGAGAACCTGGGGCTGGGCTAGCGCTGCGATTCAGCGTCGTAGAGGAGCTCATTGGTGTGGTGTTCAGGGGAGTGTTGCGGAAGTAGCCTAAATTAGTGGTGGAGGATTCCCGACTGGTAGACGGTCTCTTCGGAACAGGCGTAGGAGCTTGCAGGCCTTTTGGTGGGTCCTCTTTACTCCGTGTGTGGCGATGAAGGAGGCCACGTCGATAGGACGACGTGGCAGGATGTTCAGGCTGCAGAGAGTCGTTCTGTTGCACCTGCCGTACAGGCGCGGAGCCGAAATTGGAAACGTCCTCGAAGTTCTGGTAAGCCCAGGGCGTGACATCGCTGGAAGGAGGAGGTGCTGGTGTCTTGGGTCTGTCATCCACCGTGGTCTGGGTCTGCACGGAGTTGCTGCGTTGCGACGGCTTTTCTAAGAGAGCGACCTGAGTTTCTTGTTCGGGCAGATTTGCCGCCGACCCTAGCCTTGAATCCGTCGGATCCTCGCCAAAAAACCCCTTCAAGCTCTTGTGATACCGTCCATTGGCGGCACTGCCTTTCGAGCCTGTGCTACTGATCGTCGTGGCGCTGGCTATTGAAGGCCGCCGTGCGTCGCCATCGAAGTCAGGCGAGTCCGAGATAGTCGTCCTTGCCGTATCTGGTCGCATCGACGGATCTTGGTCATCCCGACCGACACGAGGTCCATTGAAGTGCGATTGATTGAAGGGCCGAGTGCCGCCAATTTGTGCTTGAGGATCTCGCTCCCAAGGAGCTATATCGAACTCGTTGGGTGGTCTACTCGGCCAAGGGGCGATATCAGCGGTAGTGGCCTGTTGATGAGCAGGCTGCTGGCGGCCTTCGAGATTCGAGGCTGAGCTAGGACTGAAGATAGCCATGGCTGCTGATGAAGATAAGGGATGGTAGGCTGGTACTCCTCCCAAGACCGTGCTGTCTTATCGCATGCAGGAGTGGTATACGGGAGAGAAACGCTCAAGGACGACTCGACCTACCCTAGAGAACCCTCGTTAGCCGGTGCGCAACTCGAAACCAACAAACATTATGACATTGGTCTTTGAGAAACTTGTCCTCGTAGCCCACAACGAACGCTCCCGGATGGCAACGGCGGTGAAGACCGCAAGGGCCAGAACATACGTCGTAGAGAGAAGTTGACCGCTTCGTCAGAAACCGGCTGACCTTGGAACAACAGACCCCACGAACACAGAAATTCCACGAGCCTTGAGAGAGCGAGTATAAAGCATACCTTCTCTTCTTGACAGCACTGAACACTTGTATGAGGTGACAATTTGTCCTCCGGCAGGGAACTTCAGATCATGATCACTCCCAACTTGGTGCGGGTTTCGCAACGTGCGAAGATTGTTACAATGACCATGCTCTAGCGCGCAACTGGCAAGTTGTAGGACTCGAGATCGTAGATTCGTGAGGCACCCGACAACTCGAGGATCTGTCTGTGCGGCCTGCTCAAAGATGTCGAGCACGTCTCAATTAGGTACGGGAGCGACGAATCGTAGCTGGTCGAGCATCGCGGCTTGTCTGCTTGAGGGCCTTGAGCAGCTGGTAAAAGTCGGATAGCAGTGGTAGTTTGTGTAGCGACGGGGGGTTTCAGTCGAGGCGGAGAAGTGTCTCCACGGGCCGCGGACGGGCGGACAAGAGGCTGGAGTTGTCGACGAGCTCGGAAAGCCTTTGCTGCTAATGAGGTCCTGCTCAGCAGGCGGGGAGAGATGATAAAGATGAGCAACAAATACTTGAGGGTGAGGATGGCTTGAGCAGTGTGTTCGGTGGTGGAGATGATGATCTAACAGAGCGCAGTCCGGGCCGGACCATTCTTGGGTCGAGAACGAGCTGAGGGAGGTTGACAAGTCGCCGACGCCTCCAAAGTTGGAGTCCAAAAGCCAAACGCCAAAGCCAAACGCCAAATGGACTCCGACAAACCAAGTCCGTGTCCTTCTCCCCCGCAGACCGCGTCTGCCCTCACCACCACCATCGCCGCCGCCGCCGCCATACATACCGCAAACACTGTAACCAGGGCCTCAGCCTTCTCTCAGGCTAACTCTTAAAACTCGATGTACCGCAACAGACAATTCATCTGTCTCAAGATCCCTTGCAACGATCATCTCACCGTCTCCTTTCGTGGCCTACGGTCCTTCCTGCAAAAGATCTAGAATCGTCGAGACATCTACCTCAACACGTATTCGGCCTACCATTTTTCCCACATATGTCCTGGGTAAAGTACCTCAGCAAGGTCTGTCACCCAGAATACCAGAATCTACAGTCCGTATCTACTAGGTATTCGTGAAAGGAAGAGCACCACCAAAGACTGTTGACCGATTAATTAAGAAAAAGTCATATTCTAGTAATAACCCTACGATACACCCACGGCCTTTTTCGTATCGCCGCGGAACCAGGCCAGATCCTTACCTGATGCTGTCATTGTGTCTGCATTCGGCACAGGCTCCACGCCGGATCGACTGGTGCCCTTACTGTGTTCCGAGGGTGAAGCAGATGACGCGCTTGAGCTTTCAGCCGCATTTGCGTTCCCACCTAAGAAACTCTTCCAACCGCTTTTGCTGCCAGTGCGGAACTTTTTCTTCTGCTTTCTTTCCCCCTCAAATTGACCAGCTGCTGCGAAATCGGGGCTGACCATGGAGCGGCCTCCAGGTCCAGGGGGTGCTGGTGCTTGCTCAGGAGGCCCCAAGGACCGTGATGATCGATGCGAGCGTTGTTGCCCTGAGTTGTTCGAAGCTGATGAGTGAGATCTGGAATGGATGGGTGATCCTGGTGGCGTCTGTGACATCGTCTCAATCAGATCCGCAACAACGTTTATCCTCAACTTGGAACTTGGGATGCCCGTATGTTGAGACTCTTCTGGGCCGCCATCAATCTGGACTGGCACTATTCTCCCATCCTTCTTTGCGAGTTTCAGCTTCAAAGGACCAATCGGCTGCGGGGTGTCTGAATTGCCAAAATCCTTGGGTTTCATTCCAGGCCTAATCGCATGTTCTGTCGGTAACTTGAAAAAGTCATCCAACTGTGTTATGCTGGCCCGGAGAACGTCTTTCTCAGGATTCCTCAATGCCTCGAGTGGCCTTGGGGGTAATCTGAAGGTTTGAATGGGGGCTTCCAACTCCACAGGACCAGGATCTCTCTCTGGCTGTGTGTTTGGTGCTTCGGGAACGAATGCTTCTAACTCGGCGATAGACTGCGGTTCTGAGCTTGTATGGTCCGCTCTTGGAACTACTGTCTTGACATTGATTCCCTCTTCAGCTTCTTTGGCGAGGTCGATTCCCGATTCGCCTCGGTCATCCTCTAGTGTGGGAATTTGGGTTACTGCAGCTGGTGAGACGACCTCTTCATCCAACCCTTCACGCCGATTCGCCTGCTCGTCCGGGTCCAATTGCGCAGGCTTTTCATCTTCCTGCAGTAAGGCTGCAGATGTCTCTTCAGCAGGGGCTGGGGTGGTCGCATCGCCGCCGAGGGTAACACCGACGTTTGACCTAGATCCTGATCTAGAGTCGGATTCAGATGGAGATGTCGGCCTTGTAGTAATTTCTGCCATTTCCGGTCCGGGTTCCCCAAGGCTGCCAGGGTTCGAGTCTTTTCTATGCTTAGAGGAAGAGTCATTGTCAGATTCAGTGTTTGAAGGTAGCTCTGCTGGCGGTGAAGCCATAGCCATCACAACAGGGTGCGAGGTAAAAGCTGCGTTAGGAACAGATGACCGCCGTGTTGCCGGTGATGACCCGGCTACTGAGGCGCGGGCAGAAGCGCGGGCAGATTCTCGAGTGGTATGAGAATTGCGGCTTGATTGCAGCTCATTCTTGCTCTCTGGGGTGATCATTCCCAGTGTCGGGCTTTCCTCATAGTGATCTGTTTCTCCCCCTAACACGGTAACCGGGGAACTGACGGCTACCACCGGGGTGGCTTTGACCTGCGAGGATTGTGGCGTTAATCGTAAAGATGACATTGCAGAAGACTTTAACAAATCTCCCAATGCCTTTGGGTAGTAGATGCTGGAGACCCGATGTTCTGAAAGATCTCTAGGCTTGAGACCTAGAGTCATACTCAATCGGTTCTTCACTGAAACGGGCGCCTGGCGAAGTATATTGTCAGGGACGTCTGCAGGAAGCTCGATAGGATGATTGTTCCCAGCCTCTCTGAGAGAGTCGACAACGTCCGGCGCACGTTGCGTGACATGCCGTACAGAGGATTCGCCTGATGCCCTTGCCGGGGAGGTGAAAGATTGCTCGCCAACATTGGGTCTGACGCTCCTCCTGGAGTCGGAGGATCGTGGGGACTGGCCACTCCCGGATTGTGAATAGGCGATCAAGCCTTGACCCGATTTTCGGCCGCTATTGGGCCAGGTAGAGAGTTGGGCAAGCTGTGTAGCCCGGGAGGAAGGTCTTGTCGAAAGACGCCGGCCAGGTTCAGACGGCAAAGGCTTCTGGTCAATACCAGAGGCAGCTTGAGACAGTGCACGACCACTTTTTTGTGAATATCTCTGTGATTTAGCCTGCCGAAAGTTAGAGGTGTGGATTGGAGGAGAGTATGCGAGCACCTACAACGATATTTCTGCTGACAGCGGCAGCCCGTCGCTCCATTTCAGAGACAATTTCGGCGAGTTTGATCAGAGATCCTGCCAATTTGTTGCCTTGAAGATGTAGCTCTAGAAATGCGCGACGCCAACCTTCCACATTTCCAAGCATAGCGACGAGTACGGCCTCGTGCTCGGGCGATTCTCTTTTCCACGTAGAGTCGAGCTTCGTGAGGTATTTTTCCAGTACATTGGTCGCGTCAAATCCCTTCTGCACGTCTTTCAAGGCGTCCTTTGCGGCCCTCTTGGTTCGACTGATGACATGATCAATCTTTTCGTTGCCATCTAGGATAGATGCCCGAAAGGAGCGATCTTCCAACATACGGTCAAACACGTCTCCATGTGCCAGAGGGAGTTTCAGACAGCGTAATCTTTCGTGGATGTCGCTTTGGGCGAGATCAAAATCCTCAGTGGTGCGCTCCAGAAACCCGTCGATGTCGTCGACGTGGGATTGTAATATCCTCATTACCTCTTCTTCCGATATTGCCATATGCTTTGCCAACAGATGCATCCCAAATGACATTTGTGCCACGAGTTTCCAAAGTGGATGGTATCTTTCTCCGGGCTTCTGCTTCCATCTGCCAGCAATTACCCGTTCATAGGTTGGCGCCTCCAGAAGCATGGTTCTTCTGGTAATTGCGTCCGCTGGCACGTCTTCGTCCAACTGGTTGTTGACCGACTCCATCATTGACTCCTCGAAGGGTTTCTGTAGTTGTGGTACCGGGTGTGCCGGTGGAGACACAAGCGTCTGTCTGTCACTATTACTTTTGACGGAAGACATGTTGGCTTCGCCTTAGGGTCCGACGTCAAAGGGGGCCTCGAGGTCATCGAAGAAGATTGTCAATGGAGGAGATCGCCGACGTTTTGCCCTGCCCAAGAAAACTCTTTGGCGGTCTTATTCATGGTCCGAGTACACCCAGTGTTTCCGACAGTGCCATACCACCGTGGATATGTATGCCCACTCTTGATTGTGTCGTGCTTCCAGGAGTTCCTTCGCGAAAGAGTTTCGGTTGATCAAGTCGATGGGGTCCTCCGTACTGCAAGCTGAGACGATGTCTGTGCAATGCGGGGTGTGTTCTGCACCTGTCAGAGATCGGCTCTAGACGCTTGTGATCACCAAAGAGCAGAGGGACAGATCAGAGACGGTGTGGTCGAATGGCCGAAGGTCGAAGATGTTATGAGCCGAAGTGGTACACGGTAGGATCAGCAGGGCGGACGATCGACAGAGGTAGGTCAATGGAGGGAGTAGGGGCAGAATGGTCAACCTGAATACGAGTAGCAGACGAACAACGATGGGTGGAAACTGCTAGTTGGTGCCCTGCTCAGGATGCCAGAGGGACGATCCTGAGAGGGAGGATACTCGGTGCTCATCTCATCAGGTGAATTCTGAGAGCCATGGGGGCCGGGGGACAGGGTAAGCAATGGCATCGTTTCAACGTTTCGGGGCCGCAGTGTGGTATGGTGAATCCTGTAGCAGGATGGAGTACTAAGATAGTAGTGAGTAGTGATTCGGACTGTTCGAAGCTTAGAAGCACACGACAGCCGACGCAGATTGGCCATGATATGCCGGGGGGGATGGTGAAACGCGGCCTGCCGTTCCGTGGCGTTGACGATAGGCTGGCAAACCCCCGAACCACGCCAGCCGAGGCACCGGACCGAGGGCGATCAGGCACTATATTAGCTATATTAGCAGCTATGCGTGACTCCTTGATGGGCCATGGCACGTTGTTCAGGGTTCCGAAGATGAATCGAACAAGGATGCCTGCCTGACTGTGCCAGCTTCCACCCTGCAGAGGTATGTGGACGGAGGAGAGAGAGAGATGTCCACGCACATGGTACTCTGTACTACGTACGTACTAATATGCGTGCATTTATTTAGCATCAGTCGATCCACACGTGTTTTGCAAAGAGCAATCTTGAGCAAGGAGAGGACCTCATGGGCCTCGTGGGCCTCGATAAATCCCTCCCTCCCCATGAATGCCATCAACGACCGATTTCCTCTTTTCTGGCCGGCATGTCTCCCAGAGTTCAGGAAAAGAAGACGTACGTCGACACGAGAAGGAAACCATCAAGGTGTAATTTGCGGCATTCAGATGTCTTCGTCTGGTGTGTATTCTCTTGCACCCGAAAATGCTCAAATAATGAGCGTTATAATGAGCATTAGCCCTAGTCCTTACGGAGTACGGATACACATCCCAGTATCCGTACGGCGTACACCCTATAAGATCAACCGGCCTAAAAACTCGACGTACAAGGGGCGGGAAAAAAAAGGGGTGGGTTCATGGTAAGGCGTCCATGCGCGATCTCGCTTCACAAGCCGAACTCCTGTCAGACTGGCGGAATTCTCCATCACTGGCAGCAGCTGGCAAGATTAATTTACAGTAGAACGCCGACCCTGGTCTTCTCTTGTTGTAGACTTCAATGTTGACTTCCCACTCACCTACACTCATGCCGACTTTAGAAGGACCAGAAACGGTCCCCTTTGGAGCAACGAATCGTGTATTAGAACGGATGCCTTTACTACCCTAAGTTTAGCGCCTAACTCTAGCCTAAGCATTATCGACGCCATCGACAACAACTTCAAGTACGTAGTATCATTGCTATCATTGCTTTGAGCCGTCAGGACCCTTCCCGGCTGCCAAATAGTTCGTCAAAAAGCAGCGTCCTAACAGCTGATATACATCAGTGTCAAGCGTTGCCCTGTCCCGGCAGCTGTGATATTAGTAGTCCATACCTATACGTATCCAGTTATCTCTTGTCAAACCTCAACAGTCTTCTCTCCGTCGAAACCCTCAGCCTGGGCAAAGTAATACCCCCTCTGGTTCGCAAGTAGCCTCAACGGCTCAGCATCACCCTCCCGCTGCACTGTAAAATCGCAGTTATAGTGTGTATGCCCAAATACCCAAGCTTTGACTTTGTCACTCTTGTAGCATGCCTCATCAGACAAGTCGGTCGAGAAAGCACTCGTGATAGGACTCCCAAGATGCCTCGGATCGATTGCACGAACATCCAGAGATGGGCTCCAGTGCGAAAGGATCATGATCTTGACGTCGGATCGTTCAAGGTCGACGACCTGCGCATTGAGCCAAGCAAGATCCCGCTTATGCGCCAGGTTATGCTTACCGACATCCCAGTCACTAGTTTGGAAAAAGTCGTTGAGCCTCATGCTGACAGCCATTTGATCTTCGACCGGGATGGAAGAAAAGAGGCTACAACCCAGGATAGCGACGTTCGTGCCTGGCAGCCAGAAGGTCGCACGGTCGAGCAGGACAAACTCTCCCAGCGATTCGTTCTTGTGAACGTCCTGTTCGAAAGTGCGAAGAATATCGAGGGTATCAGGCCAGTTAGAGTGATACGCTTCATGATTACCGGGGACGAAGAGCACAGCGCGGAGTTGATGGAGCTGGAGGGTCAAAAAGGCAAGATAGTCGTCCTTGTGGATCGTAATGTTTCCCACATCGCCAAGCAGCGCCAGGTAGGGCGCCTTTGGGACGATCTTGAAGACATCGTAGCCTTTTGGAGCCTCCAAATGGAGATCGGAGAGAATCCGGACCGCCACAGCGAGGGAGGATGGTGATGGAGACGTTGGGAAGTAATGACTCGCACAGATAGTCGTGTAAATGTATATACGTATATATACCTAGGTATATATATATAGGTATCTAGGTTCTACGGCGGAGTACTCCGTACTAAGGCTATTGGTTAAAAGCGGCGGCGTACTACATGGAGCCTCCCAAGCCTTTCTTAGTCGGCGACTATACCTAAACCGTAGGTAATCCTAAGGCGCGGATTTCCAGCAACAACTTTACCTGAGATACACACACACCCCCCTGTCCCCTGTGTGCGTTTTACCCGTTACCCTTTACTCTATACCCTTTGTAAAGTCCGACGGCGTTTTGGCTGCGTGCGATATACACAGGCCTGTATGCGTTTACTGTACGGAGTACCCTGACCCTTTACCTGTAGGTATCTAGAGCGGAGTGCCCAGTAAGGTACGTACCTAGGTCCTACACACAAGACACGCGTCGAGGGAAATCACCACATTCCTCCTGCCAGTGGCCACTTTACGGATACTCCGTCAGCCACATTCGAACAAGGGACCAAGGACAGCATGTCGCTGCTGAAATTTCCCGTCCCGGCCAAAGGGGCGTTGCTGGAAGCCTACCGGCACCGTTCTCTCCGCGAGGTCCCGGTGCCAGCGGCTGTGATCGACGTGGCCAAGGTGAAGGCGAACTGTCAGGCCATGCTCGCCGCCGTGCACGCGGTTGGGGTCAGTCTCCGCGCCCATGTCAAGACTCACAAAACGTTGGAACTCACGCGACTGCAAGTCGGGGAAGAGTGCAAGGATGTGCGGTTGATCGTGTCGACCGTCATTGAAGCAGAACACCTGGTTCCGCTGCTGGCCGACTACCAAGCCCGGGGCGCGAAGATCAATGTGCTGTACGGTGTGCCCTTGGGCTCTTCCCACGTCCCTCGACTTGCGGCTGTGGCGCGCCAGTTGGGCGCAGGCTCGGTCTCGGTCATGGTCGACCATGCCGCCCAACTGGAGGCGCTGAAGGAGTTCCAAGGGCAAGCTGGATTTCCCGCCTCTGTCTTCATCAAGACCGACTCGGGATACCATCGAGCCGGGCTGGCCCCTGCCTCCAGCGAGATGATGGATCTGGTGCAGCAAGTCGCCAAAGGCGAAGACCAAGGCTTTCTCCACATGGTCGGGTTCTACTCTCACAACAGCCTCAGCTATGGCGGATCGTCTCCAGACGACGCCATGGACACTTTGAAGTTGGAGATCGACGTGTGCAAGCAGGCCTCGCAGCATTTCAGACGCCATCACCAGACGCCGCTGGTGGTCTCGGTCGGCGCGTCTCCCACGGCTCTGTCCTTGCAGAACATCCAGCCTTCCAGCTCCAGCTCCAGTTCGTCATCCTCGGCCTCGGCCGCCGCTCTGAAAGAGACGTTGGAGTTGACAAAGTCCAACCTCGAACTCGAGGTCCATGCCGGAGTCTACCCTATCTTCGACCTGCAGCAGGTGGCTGCAAGCAGTCGGCACTTCACATCGGATCCGCACGACACCATTGCAGCCTCGGTGCTGGCCGAGGTTTGCTCGCTGTATCCGCAGCGGACCGAGCAGCCCGAAGCTCTTGTCTCGGCTGGCGTGCTGGCCCTCGCCAGAGAGCCGTGTAAGGACTATCCCGGCTGGGGCGTGGTCAGTCCCTGGAACATGCCGGAGGATGACAGCACCACCAAACAAGATCGCATTATCGTCACCCGCATCAGTCAAGAGCATGGCATTCTGGGGTTTGAGCAAACGAATCCCCGAAACGCCCGGCTTCCTCTGGAATATGGACAGAAGCTTCGCATCTGGCCGAACCATGCCTGCATCACGCTGGCTCAGTTTGGTTGGTATCTGATTGTGGATTCGAGCAGCGACTCTCCCGACAACATCATTGACGTGTGGGTTAGATGGCGAGGGTGGTGAAGTGCCAGGTGCAAAGGACCACCCAGCTTCCTTCATCCCCCTGGGATCATGACATCGAGACCATGATGCATGTAGTTGCAAGGACTTCCTCCCTTAGTTGATCGACCTCAGGCGTTGAAGTCCCTTAGTTGATCGATCTCTTCCCATCAACGTCCGCAGGGTCTGCAAATGCGTGGCCCCAATGGATGTCTCAACCCTCCGATTCCACTGGTCCCACCCCGGATCCACCGCCCTCTTGTCTGGATCTTGTGAAGGCGGAGCGGAAAAGATATCCAGCTGGTGCTGGGCCATGAAAAGTCGGCAAATTGCCCTCAAGAGTAACTCAGTTGCCTTGCCTAGATTAGCCATGGGTTCGACCATGTCGGCCCTCGATTGTTGACTAGACTATTAGGCAACTCAAATGAGGGGGACCACTAGACGGCATGCTCGATCCACAAGACCGATCGATCTGAATGCAAACAGTCACATCGGGACAACCATCCGTCCAACAGGCCAGATTCTCGGACTCTTCCTCATGCTCTCGTCAAGCGGCTGCCAGGTGCCACACCAGGTGCCTGTTGTCATATGTAGATGACATAATCTGTCACGCAGAAGCTTGCAACCAGGGAACATGCATGCTCTGGCGTACTGTTGGACCATCCAGCTAAGTAGGTCTTGAAAGCCATATGGGCTCAATCTGGCCCTCCGGAGGTCGGAGGTCTTTCTCGGGTTCTACAGTCCTACATCCTCTCCAGGCCAAAGTTCAAACACTTCCTGGACCGCTCTTCCTCGACACACGTTCGCTGGTTCCAACATGGGTACAAGGGGCGCCGAGAGGCAGGAGAACCAAGGCCAAGGAAAGGGGCGCAGAGATGCACAAGGACTGAGGCGAAGGAAAGGGCCAAAAAAGAGGGGCAGGAAAGGCCCAAAAACAAACAGACAGCCAAAAATAAAGACCGACATTGACATTGCCAGTGCTCAGATTCGAACTGAGGTCTCTTCGGAACTGCAGCTCAGGTTGCCGCACTACTATCGACCAGTTCTGTTCTCTCACACTCTGACTCACGTTGGCAATCCAACTCAACCCATTTGGCCCGTTGAAAGTGATGACCCAAGAACCAGGTTGAGAAAGCACAGCCGAGAGCAGAGGCGATCCAGCCTGATCGATGTATGTACTCCGTATGGCATGCCACAACGAAACGTGCTCACCACTGCACTACACTGGCCAAATGTCGTCTGGAGAAGTTCGTGGCTTTGGACTGGACTTGACTTGATTGTTGAGCCGATTTTGGCGATATTGATTATGAATACTTGACTCCTTGGAAGGTGGTTGAAAGTGAATGTGAAAGGCGGGAAGCGAGAAGCGGTGAAGTGCTCTGCAGGTGAAGGTGAAGGTGAAGGTGGAGAAGTGCTTCTGCTGCCAGCAGGGGCTGTCAGCAGGATGGATCTTGCTGAAGGTGGATGTGGATGTGGACGTGAATATGGAGGTCAAGGTCAAGGTCAAGCAAACGAATGAAATCAGACGAGACGCAACGTGCCATCAGGCAGAAACCAGCAACAACATAAGCAGATGGGCCACGGCACGACGGCTACCGGCATACAGTATGCAGATGCAGGTAGCGGAGCGGTCGTGACCTGACCTGCAAAAGCCACACCCTAACGGCTAGATCCAAGATCAAGGCCAAGGTCAGGCAAGGCTACGGTGGCGTAACATGAGTACCAGGGCTTGATCAAGAAAGACACTTCTGATATCTTCCTAGGTAGTGTCCATGCCTACTTTCCCCCTTTAGTCTTCTTCTTCGCAGGCAGCGTCCCGCCAGGAGGCCGTCTGTATTTCCTCCGTTCTTTTCTACTCATCAGCCCTCTATCACGCGTGCCTTTCCCGCCTTCCCAGAACCCGGCGGCGCCCTTGCGGCGGCGAATCACGCTCTTTCCACAAACACCACAGTCCTCAGTTCTGAAGCGTTGCTCGCGACTACACCAGCCGCAGATCATACGGTCGGCGTGTTCGTTTACATGGGCCTCGGCGGCATCGTGGCAGCGGTCGCACGCGTAGACACGCCCGCAGCAGCCGAAGCGGAACCAGCGATAGCTGTGGCGGTAGTGTGAGCACGCGCCATTCCGGGGTAGCGCCGTGCCCGCGGAGATGCCAAGGGACTCTTTCTTGGGCCGGCGCAATGGTAAGGCCGCCGTGGGATGCGACACGCGCAGGAACTTGACTTCCGGGATGGTGAAGGTCATTTTGGCGTGGCAGGCCCGGCAGACCTGGATGGGCGTATCACCGCGGACGGAGATCATCCCGGGCGGGACAGGGAATGTCGTCGAGCAGGACGAGCATGTCGGCTGGAAAACACTGGGAAGCATGTCTGCGATCGTGCAGCCGGTCACCTCCAGGGTGCCGGCGCGCACCGAGTTGGCATGTAAAAGATTCGAAGTGTATGAGATGGTGAATGGAGTAGTACACTTGAGGCAGGTTTCAGCGCGCACGCTGGAAGCCAGGGTTGGGGTGTTTGTCGAGTCGGTCGTATTGTTAGGCTTGATGTTGGCAATGTCCAACGGAGATTTGCAGCGCAGGCATTTCACCGAGAGCGATAAAGAGACGAGGGCTAAGAGCTCTATGTTGTAGATCTCTAAGTTGGGGAAGAAAAGGATAATGCCCTTCTCCGATGATGTTGACGATGCTGGAAGGGTAGCACCACCTTGCTCAGCCTGTTCTTCGTCTTCGTCTTCCTCTTCCTCTTCGGCTTCAGAGCCAGTGAAGTCGTCAGACGCGTAGGATGATTCAGACTCAGACTCAGACTCAGACTGTGAGTGGTGCCGGTTCCATTCTGGAGGCCGCGGGATGACCTTGATGTGCGGGCGCTCTGGGTCCAGTATGTTGGCCTCAGGTTCTGTTTCTTCATCGTCCAACGTAGCTGTAGGCTGCTCGGAGGGTGGATGTTGAGGCTCTGAAGAGGTCAGTGGCAAGGTCGCCTTCTGGACAGCCTCCGAAGCCATTGTATGAATGCTCTGAATTAAGTAGTTGATATGCGCCATCAGCGTCATGTTGGGATGTTCTTGAGCATGCTTTGAGAAGCCGAGTACGACGTTTTCCGCCTCCGTACCAGTGACCCCCTTCAACTGGACGGTACAGTGCTCCAAGTTGTACATTTTCGGTACTATCAAGGTGACTTCCTTGAAACGCTGTAAAGGCAGAGGAAGTTTACCAGAATTTGCTAATTGGACGGGGATGTTAAATCTTGTTCCATCGGAGCTTCTGGAGAAGCCTGAGACATGACCCATGCGAGCTTCAAGTTGACGAATATCTGCCTGTCTCTTGGCCAGCGCATCGGCCGTCTGCTGTTGAGTCCAGGCCGGGGGTGGAGGGATCACCGAGGTGGGTGGCGGAATGGGATTGGGAGCCGCTTGGTCGACGGGATTGGGGACCTTGGCGCTCTTGTTGGCGTTTACAACAATCTTAATGGTCTTTGCCCTTTCCGCCGTTAAGAACTTCTCGAGATTTTTGTCCAGATCGTTGAGCAAGGCCAACAGTGTCTTTCCAGGCGACCGCTCGACGAGGCTGTCGAACCCTCTTTCAACGTTGATCTGGTAGCCTCGTGCCATCTCAGCATTTGTGACTCGGATTGTGGGCGCTCCATTTCCAGGGTAGGACGTCGGGACAGTCAGGGTACATTGCAAGCCGTCAAGTTCGAAGGGAAAATCCGGGTCGGATGGCTTCAGGGAGAGTGCCAGCTGTGTCGCATCGTCGATCTCTTTGCGGCCGGGAGACCACCTTCTGATCACTTGATTGATCTGAAACTCACGTGGATTGGTGCGTTGGGCTTGCGGGAGAGGCTTTTCAACCGTAGCCGGTTTTGAGATGGATTCCCTCGGGCGGTTGGGAAGAGTGCGTTGTTCTGTGACAGCCGAGCCAGCAGCATCGCTGTTGTGTGGACGTTCATGTTTCTGCCTGGTGGCTTTCACTTGATCCTTAGGTTGAACGTGTCGATAGGGGCATTGGGACCCGGCGCGACATCCTATGAAAGCGAGACAGTGTCAGCAATCTGGAGCAACGAACAATCAAGCATCAACAGTTCTGCAGATTGCATGAACACCATGTCCGGTGATTTGACTAGGCGGCATGTCCGTCGAACATGGGGCGGGACCCTTCGTCCCGTCTCTGGGCTTTGGGCGATTAAGCGAGCCATCGAGGGAATCTTTTGTTTGGTTTCCAAGTCTTTTTTTACGGAGGGGAGTCCAATGAGAAAATTGCAGTGTAAAAGACAGACCGTCACATACCTTTGCTTGTATTGAAGAAGCGACAAACTTGAGGCCGCCGTTCAGCCGGGTTCGAATCAGGGGCAGGCCGAGGCTGAGGAGGATCTGGCCGAGCCAGTTGGACGTTTGGTTGGTCGCTGCCTAAACTTGTGAGACGGTAACCAAGAATAAATTGGGACAGCGAAGCAATCAGATGATCGCTGGACAGTGTTTCACCGGCTGAGCCATCACGATCACGCCTCCCGAGCCATCACCCCAGACCCGAGGCGGATTCGATGTGGAGGTGCCTGGAGATTCGGGCCCGGAAGCAGACGGTGGCCGGTATGGCAGGGTTTGGTCTGGGGCAAAAGGAAATTGAGACGCGGATGCGGGCTTACTATTGCGGCTGGGCCCTTCAGGTGACATGGACTGATGAGCTGGCGCCGATGACGACGACGGCTGGCGAGGAGGAGGATGAGTGACTGCAGTCTTGCTGGTCGCCTGATAGATGTCTTCGCTTAGACGACTATGACGACTAGTTTCGCGCAGGAGAAGAGAAGGTCCAGGTCGAGGTATCGTGCCCGGTTCCAAGGAGCAATGAGGATCGAGGTGAAGCGAAACGGTGAGCAAACGACCAGCACACGAGAGAGGAGAGGGAGCGATGTGCAGGCAACCGGGTCAAGTGACCAGCAGGTAGGAGGAAAAAGGATGGATTGCACTGCACTGTATCCGTACAGTGTAGACTTCCTGCGGGCTGGGTTGGGCTTAGGTACAGTACCTTTAAGCTTTAACTGTAGCGCCACCTATAGGTACCGGTAGTAGGTGGGTAGTAGGTGGTAGGAGATAATTTACTGTATGACTTCTATAGAGCAGGTCACGGTGACTCACTCGGTCGAGTTCGATGACTGAAGACAACTATAGGTAGCACCAGTTGCCTATTACAGTAACTGGGACAACTCTAGGCGGGCCGCCTCCCCTAAACTACCCGTGAAACTTGGGGCTTATAGGCTTAGGGGCTAACTACCTAGGTACCTATATGTATAAGCTCCCGGGGATATCACGAGTATATCCTCAGGACAATGTTATATAATTAATCTTCTTGAGTACGGAGTATAGTAAACATCATGCTTATGGTACCAGCTCCTGCCTTGTCGTACTCGCCATCCATAAGGTACATATACGGAGTACTGTAGGTAGATACCTGGTACTGTAAACGCAGTGTGTGACCGTCTGCCAGGGAACATCAAGCCACCTCCACTACCTTCTTACCTGGTGCAAACCAACCTGCATCCTTGTAGCTCTATCCGATGACTGATGCGCTGTTTGCAAGTGACTTGCTTCCTTTTTCTGGCGGTTGACTCGCCGTTCGCGCCATCCCACGTGGAATGGTTGTCGATATCTACGTAGTGTCTACCAGGTAGCTATCTACTATCTGGGGGTACAACACGGATCCTCCCCACACCCCCTTGATGAGCACAACTTGAACACAAACAAGGTATGGGGGACACCATGTTACCATGTACGTATCCGTACTCCGTACTCCTCTCCCCTTCCTCCCTATCGCTTCATTTGACCCATCCCCACGGAACCCGACCCCTGCAGGTTCCGTGGCCTGAAGAGCCCCCCTCGAATCCCCATGTCCGGCAGGAGTACCATGTTACTACTGTACGGACTACGCAGTGTTGCATCAAGCTCACACTCCTTCCTCATCCGGTCGAAGCTCTATCGCAAGGTCCAGTTAGCTGCTCATCACTCGAACAGTCAGACGCCGGATCTTCCTGCTGCAGGATTGTTGAGCACACGGCTGACCGTGCCTGCTTGTGCAACCCCCATGTAGCACGCCATCACCCTGCGTCGCCGACATATGCTCCTCCTGGAATGACAATCTCACTGACTCTGTACCCTGCTCTTCTGCCTGCGGGCCATGTCCATGTTCATCGCCTCCTGGCAGGCAGCAGCCCTGTAGTCCCCAATAATGCGTCGGGCACCGAAACTTGCCAGCTGACTTTGGCAAGCAGACACGCTTCTTAGCCTGTAGACTGATCGACCGATGAGCGGTGAGTCGGTTGGCACGAGCCTGCCACCTATCTACCGTAGGAGGATGCGCCCTCTGGATTTCTGGCTCCCACATGTCACCGATCACAGCCTCACAAGACCAACATTCAGGCTGTTTGGACCATGGTCATCCTTATCTTGCCCCGGCCGGCTTAGAGACAAACTCCGCCTGACCCAGTCCGGGTGCTTTGGACGTGTCTGACCTGACGAGCGATGCTCTCCTCTCGCCCCTTGGGCATGAGAGACAATCCTTGGCCTCGCCCCCCAGATTTACAGTATGCGCTGGCATCTGCCTGGCCTAACGAGCCATCACGGGTTGGGAGGGAGGCAGGGACAGGGACCCTAGAGAGTACTCACTCGGCCTTGCGTGGCCATTTTGAATGCCGTTGGTGCCGTCCATCTCAGGTCAGTGTGACCTTCCACCTTTGAACTGCACATCCAATTTCGTTTGTCCGACTCTACTCTCGCAAACAGCGTGCCCTGCCCCCGCGCGTGTTGATCCATTGTCCTTTTTCTCTTTTCGCTTTTTCCTTTGCCCATACCAGGAGAGTGCATCTCCACATGGCCATTAGGGGTTGGGTCCTGATCGAAGCCGGGCACAAGCCCCGTTGGCTACAATAGTTCTGCACAGGCGACACGACGGTGTACAGTGTACGGATAACTGTGTAGTATTATGGCACTGACCTACTGCAGGGCAAGAACAGTATACTCTGCACAGTACATACAGCAGCCTGCTGCAAAGGCCCGTACCGTTGCAACGGCAGCGGAAAGCCACCTCGATGTGGGCCACTGCATATGTACGAAGTAGTCTTTCTTTAGAACACAGGCAGTTAGGTGGCAGTCAGCAACTCCACCTATACAGTATGTAAGACCAGGTACCTACATAGGAGCAAGGTATCACTGTATCCGTCCTTGGTACGTGGAGGTCGAAAGTATGTACATACTCGATAGGTTTCGGGAGTTGGTGGCTCTTCTAGACCCTCGGTTCTCACCACTCTGTAAGGTTGTAGTGTGGTGTTTTGTCTGGACTTTGGGGCTGGGGCGCACAGTGGACAAGGCACGATGCTACAGTATTTGTTACCTGTCACCAACCTGTGCTGGCCATCCAAGATCTAGAATCGTATCAACACCTCCTTCCTACCTCACGACATACTACAGTACAACCTACCTATAGCTTCGTTGCTTCTCCACAGCAAGGTAGTATTTCTCTTCTCTTCTCTTCCTGGCATTTTCTGTGATCATGGGGATTCGGATTCGGATTCCAGTCCACCAGTCCGGATCTTTCGCCGCCTGGCGCTGCAGCTGCAGCGTCGTGAAGACTTTTCGCCATCAAGATATGATGAACATGATGGATTACCTTACCTCTAGGTAGCATTGATTGTACCGTTCGGCAGTTTAATTGATTGTAAGCCGGCAGCTCAGGTAAGGTATGTATTTATTTGCCTCCTTGCAGTGCGACGTTACGCTCAGCTCATTCATTTTGATTTTGATTTTGATTTTTCTAATTCCAAGGAGGCACAGTAACAGTGAACCAACATTATGAGCCGAGCCACACGCCACACTCTTCAAGTTTGGAAGTGACACAATAATGCCGGCATATTGCACAGTCCTGCAGATGATCTGATTTGCGAACCTAAGATATACCAAGAGTGCATTTTGGTACCGTACTTTGTACTCTGTACTCTGTACTTTGTGCTTTGTGCTGTGTGCTCTATACTGGTATTTGCCGACCTGACAGAAATCATAAATAATAAAATAATTAGCTACGCAACTCTGTACCAGAGCACCAGGAGTACGGAGTACCTATGTTACTCACCTCATTCAATAATATGCACTTCGGTGTCTCTTCCCCGAGTGATTAGTAACTGGACGCCGATACGTCATACTTACCTAGGTACCCTTACGCAGAGACTGGCAGCGTCACGCTCAGGCAGTATCAGCACCTGGTACCTACCTACTGGTGCTACTTATTAGATAGTAATTAAGTAAGGTACCTACCTAAATGTAGGTAGGTAGGTAGGTACCTAAGGTAGGGTTCCTGAGGAAGGTCTCGGGTACCTCAAGGTACGGAGGATCCTAGGTACCTACCTTACCTAGCTACCCCTCCTGGCCATTATTACTCCGTAAATTCGCCCACCATATACTCCGTACTCCGTACCTACTCTGTAAATCTCTTCTCGATTACCATGCACGGGCAACATTCTTCACAACCACCACTACACAACTACTGCACGCGTGGTCCGATATTACCAGCCGATGGCACGTTCTGATAATCCACTCTCTCCCCCATCTTTCTTCCTACTACTGCTAGAGTACAGAGCAGAGGCGTCAAATGACAGACCGGATTCGCGGATCCCGTGGTTCTAGACCATCTACATACTGTAACCGAGGGTCGATACACGTGCTGCACGTACAGAGTACATCCTCGCCTGGTACCGTGGTACTATTGTAGTACCTACCTGAGGTACCTACCTCCTAGGTAGGTAGTCGAGCCACGCAGGCGGTAGCATTACAGTTCTAAATTTTTGGATTAAATGACCTGATGCCTTCCCACCTGCATACGAGACTGCTGTGGCAGTACCGATTATGTAGAATGGATCCAACGGAATCGCAGCCAGTAGCCAATGGTAGATTATGTTACGGCATCATACTATGGTGTTATTCGTACAAAGCTCGTTTCGCTCGTCATCTCAGCAATTCCCGCCCAAACTGCTAGGTACCTAGCCGAGGTACGAGATGTCGTGATATAGTACATGTTGGAGGATGGGGTATGAGGAAGAGACAGCATCAGATCCGGGTCATCCACTCTCCCCTGTTCTCTGCCCAAGGCTCTGGATGGCCGCGACAACAGCTGGGCAATAGCTCAGTCCACGCAATTCGCACCAAATCTTTGCTCACTTTTGAACCGCCAGAAGCTGGCCAGTACTCCATTACTCACGGTGGAAGTAAAAGTACCAACACCCGAAACGCGCCTGTCTAGTCACATGGATGCGGGCAACCCCCTCCTCTCCCACCCCTTTGGCCGTCAATCCATAACCCAGACGATAAGGTCATCAAACACGTAAAGGCACGTAAGTCCGCTCAGAACGCAGGGAAGAAAAATTCAAGGGTAACAGCAGATATTAGAGGGAGGTGGCAGTTGGGCGTCAAGACCTCTACCAACCCTTGGCATGGTATTCCCACGGATTGTCGAAATAGTGATTCCAGGAGTTGTTCTTGGAGGTCTCCTGAGGCGCAGGTGGCTGAGCGGGCCCGCCTGTCGAAGTGCTATGGCTTTGAAGATTTGCCATGCTTTGGGCATTCCGACTTCTTTTGAGAAAGGCGTTCGCGGTCTGCGACTTCTGTTGTCTTTCCCAGAGGAGATTCTTGCGCAAGGATTCGGTCAGCTCGGTGGCCAGCATGTTGCGCCTCGTGGTTCGTGGGGAATGTGCCATGGCCTTTGACGGGGCCTTGGGGGGAGGAATAGCGATGGGTGGCCTCTTGGACGTTTGCATCATCATGCCATCCTCTTCTTCGGGTGAGGCTGCAACAGACTTGCGCCGTGGGCTTGTCACACCAGGCCGATGTAACACGGGCTGTGAATAGGCATGGTTCCCCCATCCTTGACCTTTGTGAAGAGCCAACGTCAACATGGACCTCCGTGATACTAAGTCGGGACGACTCTCGACTCTGCGGAAGAGATTAGGCTCCTGGACTGTCCTTCCATCATCCGAGTTGGAGTCCTCCCATTCATCTCCGTCTTCATCTTCATCAATGGCGGACTCGATCGCTTCATCCGTATCTTCGTCTTCGTCACTGCTAGCAATGGCGCCTTCATCATTCTCTGCGTCCTCTTGAATGCGTCGTGCGGCGATGATATCCCGGAAAGACGTCCTTTTCGGTTGCAGTCTGTCAGTGGATCCATTCGCCAGCTTTGGTTTGCTCAGGCTCTGAGACAGCGAGCTCTTTTGAGGCGGGGGTCTATGGGTCAGTACTCTCTGCTCAAAGGATGACTCGTCATCTTCCGAGGACCCGCCCAGGGTGAACATGGCAGGCTTGATCGAAGCTCTGGCTTTAGGAATGAGTTTTGAGGGCGGCGTAGGTTGGACAATACTAGCTGTCTTTCTAAACGAAGACGTGACCGGGGAGAATCCATGGACAATGGACTGACTCCGGATGAGGCCGTCCGAGGAGACTGAAGTGTCGGAATCCCGGTGATCACTCTGACGAGCAGTACTTGTAGTCGCGGTGGTAGTGTTTGATATACAGGACTCGGTTGAATCTCGAATATGTTTGGGCTCGGCTTCAGTGGTGGGTTCAAAGTTGGGCCCTGGCTGGGGCCCTAGTTGAGAAGTAGTCGGTAGGGTCGGAAGACTTGCTTCGATGGAAGGAGACAAGGGACATAGTTCGGTCTTTTCTTGTATCGTGACCACAATCTTTTCGAGCGTGAGAGGGGTTAGATGTCGTGATTTAGAGAGAGATCTATCGCTATCGTCGGCGTCGAATGATCTAGATCGAGAGTTGCTCCGACATGAATCTTTCTCACTCACGCTGTCGTCTGAGGAGAAGGAATTGGACAAGGACGGTACTTGGCTTGATCTGGCCGGTGACAAGTCGATTGAAGTGACGCACAACGACTCTCGCGACCATACCCGCCAACTCATGTTCTCTAATCGCGGACCATCTTTCAACGACTCTGAGCATTTGGCGAAGATCGACCACATTGCCATCAAACTGCAAGCATTGGAAGGGTCGATTTCGTGCATTTTACCCGCGTCTAAGGACAGCACGGGCGCACTTAAGCGCGACGGCATCTTGCGAAAGGGAGCGCTTTTCTTCTGGAGGGTGCGGTAGAAGACACACAGGGGAGGTGGAGGATGTAATATCGAAGGAACAGGTGGAATCGGAAGTGATGTAGGCGAGACGCAGGCACGGCTGGCGTTGGTAGGACCGCGATGACCGCAAACGGTGGGAGTTTGCTGGGGATCGGCTTGTGACGCAATTCGAGAACCTCGGGTCGATCACTACGAGAAACGGGTGTCGAGTTTGGAGAGTGTGGACTCAGCCGATGCTGGGGAGTCAATCCATATGGGAATGAGAGCGTTGAGAGGGTGTACAGGGTCAAACCTCTGTCGGATCGAGGGCGAGAAGGTGTAGAGGTAGGGTATGTTGAAGGATTAGGTATGGAAGATGCGAACGGGGAGGGCGGTAGGGTATAACAAATGGCAGGCAAACCGGTGCAAGTGCGAGGTGCAGGTGCAGTGCAGCGCAGCGGACAGGATTAGGGCACAGGGCACAGGGCACGAAAAACGAGCAGGGGGCGCTCTCTCGGGACGGGCTTTTGAGAAGAAAGGGCAAATTCAGGGACAAGGGGGGCGGCCGGGTGCCAGTGTGCCAGTGTGGTGCCAGCAGTGGGGAGGAGGCACAGTTTGGCGATGTCCAGGCCTGAGGTTACTGCCAGTAGTAGCGTTGATCGCAGGGTCGAGACACGAGGAAAGACCGCCGACGGGGGATGGGGAGTCCGGGCAGCTTGGAGAACGCGACGTTGCTGGCAAAGCAGGGGCTCAGGCTTAGGCTCTCAGGCCGCAATAGGCCTACTAGCGCCGACGTGGGACGCCCACTAGTGAGCAGCTTAGGTTGGGGTACAGGCGTAATGCGAATCAGAAATGAAATGACAGGTCATGTCTTGCCATTTATCCACCCTGGCCACCCGGGGGGTTTCTGCTTTGGGCGGAAAATCGGAGGCTTGAAGCTCGCTACCCACTCAGGCTGCGATCGATAAACGCTGACCTCCCCCACCCTCGAGGCGCCTGCTGTCTTCCCTCCCATGCTCGCCAGTGTCGGTGAATCATCTCTGCGCCGAATCTACCGGAGTTGCGCCAGGCATCAAGACAACGACCGAACAACGGGCAAGCCGAGACGTGACTATAGGCTATATGCTATAGGCTACTCTCTCCGGCCAACAACCATGACCGATGGCGGCCGATTCGACTTCGGATGTACAGCAAAAGCAGTGCGACACATGACTCACATGCGTCTGCAGATAAAAGCCCGCTCTGAGAGCCGGAGCCCGTGACATGTGGGACAACTGGCTGAATGTATTCGTGGCACGGTGCATCCATGGTGACACTGCTAGTAGCATGCTAATGCTCTGTTTAGTCACTTAAACGATTCTGTGGTACCCATACCACGTCCATATCGAGGTCAACAGCCACCCTGGACCAGGTCACATGTCAAGAGATGGCGGTGCGTTCCGGTTCTGCAGAGGGAGCCGAGAGGGAGCCGACTCTACCTTATTCACCGCAGCTTATGCCATTTCTCTGTACAGAGTACCGCATGCGACCAATTGGCTCGGTCGTACCCAGCCCGGTCGTTTGCATCAAACACGCATTGAAAAAACATCTGTCAACGTGGCGAGATGCTTGCTCCTAGGCAAGTTTTGGTTGAGAGAGAGAAAAGGAAAAACACACCGGGGCACTACGGTCAGCGTGTTCCGTAACTCCGCAATGGTAGTACGGAGTACAGAGTACGTACTACCAAGGTCAGGTACCTACTAGGCACCTACCTTACCTACCTAGTACCTAGTAGATACCGGTGGCCGGGCCGGATAGAGGGATTTTGAAATACAGATGCTGTGTACCAGGTAGCCTTAGGCTCTAAGAGCAAGCCGTAGGCCCCTTAGGCACTTAAAAGTACCTAGAGGTGCCTAGGTATGTCAGTTTAGGCGGCAATTCCGCCTTCCCCGTTTCACTAAAAACGCGTCCACGTGCAATGAGGGAGATGGCAAGCCTCTTTTTTCTGTCCACCTGACGAGTCTGCGCCCACCTGGCGCAGTTATTTCGATGGGGAGTATAACTTTGTATGTTCGACTCTGTTCGTCTATCTCGACAGCCCCGAGAATACCACCCCCATCGGACGACGTGACATGTGCGAGCAATCTCTTCCGAGCCTCCCTCCACGCTAAGATCCGAGTTAGTCGGTCCCCTACTCTGGAGTACGGGAGTACTCTGAGTACGTCCGCGTGGGTGGTTGCCCAGCGCTCTGGCACCTCCAGCGGACAACCCGCAACCCACCACTGTATGTCAGAGTACACCAGAAACAGAGGACAGTACGTACGTGCAGGGTTATGGCAAAGTATCCGTATAATTGACAGTATGACCATGGCCATGGCTTCGAGGATCTGACAGATCTGTTGCCAAAAGCAAAAGACACCATGTTACCTGTGCCAGGGATCACCTCCACACTTACGGTGGCCTCCAAGCCACGCTGTAATCGTGCTGTCGGCAGTCACAGAATCATAAGCCGACCCCTGCCATCGTGGCTGAGGGCATATCCATTCACCGCTGTTGACCCTTTCTACCCTCAAGGATGCCTCGCACCGTGGGGACATGATGTCGACGGTGTACGGAGTACGGATATGTGTATCCCACTCGATCCCTGTGTGCAAAACAAGGCTCCTATCTACGGTACTCGTACGCTGGTGGATTCCTGTGTGCAGGTGTTTCCGCCGCAAACGACGACAAATCCCCCTGCCTGACACCCAACCTTCATTGACCGAGCAACACCCTTCACCCTTACGAACAGTCCGCGTTCAGCAACGATCGCCGTCTCGAGACGGGATTCCACAACCATAATGGCTAATACAAGGGGTAGCGGGAACAGATGACGTCGAACCCGGCCGTTTGGTTTCTGGCATATTCGGTTCCGCAGAAACTCGGCTGCAGAGGATTGAGGATAAATCATTCAGACTTCGACTTTTTCGCTTAAGATGCCACCACCACGGTGGCTGGGACACCAGTTGCTCGTTGGGTTTAGGGCCGTGGGCGGAATGTTTGTTGTCATTTGCCGGCCATATCTCGAAAACCAGGGTCTGCTGTTCCTTGCACCCCCCACGACAAGGGCCAAGCGGCCACTCCTGTATCAGATGATCCCGCAGGCCCCCAACGGGTCAAGGATATGTCGGTTATGTTACCTCTGGAGCGACAATATCGGCGCATGTTTCTTCCCTCGCAGCCTTGCCACTCCTCAATAATACGAGACATGACGTCTGGGTAATACTCGTAGTTGCAGGCTCAAGGATCATCGTGTTCTATCTCCACGTTATCCATCTATTTTACAACTGTGGATCTATGAATTTCCCCAGGCTTCCACCTCCTGGAGATTATGTAATTACATTTAAATCCCATGGATGTCTCCCTTACTCGTAATCTTTGACTTGGGGAGAAGGACGGGCGATCCGAAATTCATCCGAAGTTTTTTGTGTTGATCACTTCAGATGCATCTGACATTTGCAGCATCCAAGCATCAACTGCGCGTTCAAGCATGTCAAATTCCCGCCACCGTCATCCACGGGGAACCACGGAAGCCGTACTAGTAGTTATGTACGTACATGGGTCACCTCCCGACGCTCCCGCTGTCACCTCTTTTAACTTGAGGCATTCCAAGCCAAGTAGAAGACATGGCACGCGGTATTAACTAGAATCTGTTCTGTTGAAGGCAAACCCGTGGCCCCTTAGCCCTTGAAATCGTCGTTCGGGTCTCCCTCCACCTTGGACAGTACAGCAACATTTTGGTGACGACTCTCGGATTCTGAAGAAAGGAGCTGTTTGCGAATGCGCTCGCCTTCCTGATTCACCTGTCCACCTTTGACCATGACCAGAAACTCACAGCCGTCGGGCAGATCACCAAATGGCCAGTCTATTCCACGTGCCTTGACGGCCTGCAACACTTCTAGAGGCTCTGTATGGTCAACCCAGAAGTTGGTGTAGGCACAGCAGACGACGTTGTCTTCTCCATGAGTCTTGAACAAACTTCCTCGCAGAACCGCCTCCTTGACATAGCCAACAGGGCTACAGTCCATGATTGCGCGGGCATGTTCTCTTGCCATCTTCAAATCAACCTCCTCGATTCCTCTGCCAAACGCTCTGAGTGCAGCGAGGACAGCAGCCGGGTGAGAGCTGAGGATCCCAAAGCCTCCGTCGTCCTTGCCCTCACGAAGCTTCAATAGCAGCTGCAATTTTTAGCCTCTTTCTCGACAGTATGTTTGGAAACAACTTACTCCGGTAGCGAGCCGGTGGCGTCGGTATTTTGGGTCGATGCAGAGCTGTGTAATCCAACATATTTCCCGGCCTGCATAGTTCCAACGAGTTGCAAAGACGTAGCCAGCCAGTTCGCCTCCGCATGTGGCTCGAGTGTGGAAGTTGTTTGCATTTGCGGGCAAAGACTGCTGGCGCAGGCGGGCGGGACTCATCCGGACACGGCGACCTGGTGAGGTCAATCATGTGTCACTGGATGGGGGACGAGAAGTGGTAGATGCTCACCTTGCTTTGCGAATGGCCCAATATTTTTCTCTGCATTAGGTCCCCAGACACCGTACGAATTTGAAAACAGGTTTGCAGCCTCAACGAGCATTGCCTCAGAGATGTCGTCTGCGGCGACATTCTCGAAGACGACAGGAGGGAGTGGTGTCGAAGTCATGTTTGGAGAGAATGTTGATGAAGGAAAATGGAAGGGAAAGAAATTTCAACTTTGCGGTACCAAAGAAATAGTCGCAAGAAAGGTCTATGACTGTAGATCGCCATGCGCCCAGGAGTTATTTCATCAATATCCTAGGAAGTCGCGGCGAGGGATATGACTTTGACTTTCGTACTGTACGGACTAAATAGACTAGCATCGTACTCTGTACAGCTTCCGCCGGCAGAGGAACTTGAAGGCGTCGATGGATACATATCCATATTGTATATTCTATCCCTCATACTGCTTGTCACCATCCAATCGAGCATGGCTGCGGTGAACTGTACTTGTTCTTCTGGAAGTTGGCTAGCCTTGTGGCAAGAAGGTTCTCACGTCGTAGTCATCCAACATATCGCAAGAGCAAGAGCACCATCTTCGCATTGCAATGTAGCCATGACCTAGCCGGGTGTTATCATCACCGCCATTTTGTTTCATTTTTCTACCACTCTCGGGTGGGGTATCATGTTGTACAGAATGATGATTCCTGTTCTTTCTCTCTATTCTTTCTTCCCATGCATGCACTCCCACCAACGCCCTGTGATCCGGTGGGATTTGGTTAAACTGTGCCGACGACAACTGTAGCTCCTTCAAAAGTCATTTTCGTCACTGCCTGACACGATCACATTGTTGATCTTCAACACCTAGAAACGCAGAAAAGAATCAGCAAGGGCAGCTGCAACTAGATAGACAACCAGTGTACTCACCATCCGGCATAATTGAGTTGCAAGAAGAAGTTGCTGGCGTTTCCCGATCAATGGGTCAATCACAAAATTGGCCCGCATGTCTAGAAGTTCACAGAGTGAGTCAGGCATGCTCATAAAGTCCGCGCCAGTGAGGCTTACCGTTGGTCCCGGTCGCCATGCAATCCACTCCCAATCGAGTATTCCGCTCCTTGACTTGTCGTGATTTTACGGAGGCGAGGGTCTCAATGGGACTTAACCCAGAGTTCTCCGCCAAAGCCATTGGAATGGCATCAAGCGCATCGGCAAAGGCTCTCATGGCATACTGTTCCAGCCCGGGCGATTTGGAAGCCGCATCTTCCACGGCCAACGAGCAAGCAATCTCGGCCGCTCCGCCGCCGTACACCACTCTATTGTCTCTGACCAGATTTCGGACGACACAGATGGCATCGTGTAATGATCGCTTTGCCTCATCAATGATCATCTTGTTGCTTCCCCTCACAAACACTGTGACTGCTCGAGTATTGGCGCATTCTTCAATGACCAACATCTTTTCTCGAGTTGTACCGAATGTCATTTCCCTAACTAGTCCGGCTCTGCCGAGTTTTTCTTTGCTGAGATCCTCAAATCGGGGCACGATTCTTCCGTTGGTAGCAATCGCTATCAACTCGATCTCGGGCCCGCCCACCCATCGAACAGCCGGAAGCTTGTTCTGGAGGAGTAGATGGTTGGCTTCGTCATCAAACCCCCATTGACAGATGACCAGATTTGCCCCGGTGGCTTTGATCATGTCAATCATCTCGACAAACTTGTTCTTCTCGTAGTCCTGGAGCTTTTTGAATTCTTCTACTGTCGAGATGTCGAGCTTGTGCTTAGTCTTTGGCTTGGGAGGTTCAAAGGCACACGTCAGAATGGCAATCTTTGCATCCCTCACCTCGCTCGGCATTTGTGGATGCGAAAAGTCTTTGTCGACAATGACCCCCTTGACGAGAAGAGAGTCTTCTATCGATCCGCCTGCCTTTCCGTCGACTTTGATTAGTTCGAAGTCCACGTCTTTGCGTTCTAGGTCGGCGACCGACATGACAGCGTCGACCGCGATCTGGGCAAACTGATCGTGTGCTTTGCTAACGATTTTGCTTCCCAGGCTGGTTTTGGCGACCTTGATCAGGTTCTCCTGGTTCTCCCGGGAGAAAGGTATCTCGTCGCTGATCTTGTCCAACTCTGCCACAGCAACTTCACATGCCTGATCGTAACCGTCGGCGATTCGGATAGGATGGATGCCTTTGTCGATAAGATCGGCTGCTTGGTCCAAGAGTGCCGCTGCTAATACGACGACACCAGTCGTTCCATCACCAATTTCCTCATCTTGAGACTTTGACAGCTCAACCATCAGTTTCGCAATAGGGTTCGACAATTCCATTTCAGACATGATTGTGCGGCCATCGTTCGATATTTGAATGTCCCCATCAGGAGAAATGAGGATTTTGTCCAACCCCCGAGGACCCAGAGAGGTTCTGACAATGCTGGCGACGGTCTTCGCCGCGACAATGTGTTGCTTGACCGCCTCTGTACCGTGTGTACGCTTCTTCTTTCCTTGATCTCGCACAACAATGAACGGTCTGCCTGTTTCATCCTTCAGGACCTGCGCCTGAGACAGGTCTAGTTGCATCGCCATATTTAAGATGTAGTCTTATGATAAGAGATGGAGATGGTGCTTCCCTCGGTCGACGACAAGTAGGCGGAACCTTGAGGTTGTCCGAAGTTCGGGCTGGCTTCGATGGGAAACTTTGGAGGCTTTGTAACTTCGCTATACGTTGACTTTAGAACAATTCAGTTGCGCAACTCGTGTTCCATGAAAACGCCGGGATCGTTGACACGTCAGATGATGCAGTCCAGATTTCAAAGACAGTGGAATAGACAGTGGAATGGGTTGCTCAAAATTTTGGCATCCCGAACAGAGGGACATGCCAGACTGCGACTTGGAGTTGGAGTTTCTACTGCCACTGACCGTCCTACTGCTACTCCGTAGTTTGGCCTGGGTGGACGGCATCAAATGCCAAGATGAGTACCCCCGATCGGGACGAGGGTGATGCCGCCTTAGGAGCCTTATACTCACCCGCAACTCAGGGGCACCTAGCCTAAGTCAGAATTCTTCGCGCACCCGATATTTAGCCGATTTATCTTTAATATCGCCTAAACGCCTTAATACTCTATACAGTTAATAATAGTACTATAAATAAGGTTAACTTATCGTCCGAGCACTCCTAATAAGAGTTTATATAATAAAGAAGCTAATACTATTAGAAAAACTCGCTTTTTTAAAGCGTTTAACTATTAATAATCTAGCGAAAGTTTCCGAGCCGTTAGCCGTACCTAAAAGGTCCCTAAATTAATAGCGAGGTATTAGCTACGATAACGTTAACTATAAGGTACTTCTATCTATAGATATACTCGTAAGTACTCGTCTATATTCGGTAGGTCGTTAAGGATCTAGAAATAGTATATTAATCTCCTTCTATCGCCGTCGAAGAACCTCGTACGGAGCGAGTCTCTTAATTAATAGATTACTTTTTATTCTCTTTATATATCGAAGCGATAGCTATAGCGACGACTTAAAGAATTTAGTAATTACGCTTAACTTTATCGTATTATCTATAGAAAGAATAATCTTAACGATAAATAAGAATAAGTAAGACTTACTTACGCGTACGAGTATCGCGATAAGTCGATCGAGAAGTTCTAATAATAGGTTTACTTTATAGATAAGTTCTACTTCGATTCTACTTAATAACGTTCTCCTTATATTTGTCAGGATCGAGACGATGGCATACTTGCCTGCTGCCTGACAGACGGCTACGGGGAGGCAGGTATACCGAAACGGGGGCACGTGAGCACAGGGCTACAACGTCACGTGACCACCAGAAGTGATCTGTTTGCTCTGATGCTCTGACAGAGCACCGGGAGCAGACAGAGCAGGAAGGGATATTACGAGTTTCCTATGTCTATATAGTCGTGGGTTCTCCCACCGTTCGTAGCTTTCCTTGCGTAGTCAACTTCGTTCACAAACTAGGTGATACATTTCATCAATAGTTTTCGTTCTGAATACAAGACACCCTTGCTCTAGCATACGCATCGAAACATCTTCTTCCGCTTATCAGTACATTCACGCGAACACGTGACTCCTTGAGGAATGATTCGTGACAATATTCTACGCGAGCGTAATATATAATATAACCTCGAGAATATCGTTAATTAACCTTCTTCTTAAGGCGTTACGATATATTATATAGAATAGGTAAATTAGTATAAGAAGTATAAAAGACTCGAGTTCTATAACGATAAGAAGACCGAGAAGGCTATATATAACGCTAAGGAGTAGACTTAAGCGATTTAAGAGAAGAGGCCTTCTAAATCTCGTCGTCGATCTACTAAAGAAACGAAGAAGTAATATTAATATTAAGTAGTCGAATAGAAGGTCTCTCTACTACTACCTCTTAACGTAAAGCCTAAAGATAATTCGATAACTTAGGCGTACTATATAGAGCGTCTTTTACCTATTTATATCGACGCTATATAACGCGCTCGATTAAGATATAATTAGAAGGTCTATCTCGGTAAAGATAGCGATCCTTCTTACGATATAAAGCGTTCTAGGCTCGCGCGATAGCGTAAGGACGCTTAGTAGGTACTTAACCTTATATACTCGCTAAACTCGCCTAATTTAAATCTCTCGAAGAGCGCTTATAATATAACTAAGTAACGCGTACGGCGTATTCCTAGTATTATATACTTTATAGTTAAGTAATTATAGGAGGCTCTATAGAAGGTTTAGACGAATATAACGATAGAAGATATCCGTAAGCGTATTAGAGAGATGCCTAAGAGATACGAGATCCTTATAAAAACGGGTGGGAAGCGTATTAAAGGGCGTAATTAGTAGTATAGAGAGGGTTAGAGAATATCGTATAAATCGGCTAAATATCGGGTGCGCGAAGAATTCTGACTTAGGCTAGGTGAGGGGCTAAATACATGTGGTCGGGTTAGGTACTTACTCGGACAGGGCCTTCTATCTAACATCATATCCTAGTCCAGGGGCATTAAGCTAGACTCTCCAAAGTCGCGTCATGATGGCTGGAATCTGAAGGAGACGTCCAAAGTGTTGTTCCACTGGTACATGCCCATAAAAGACAATCATCCAACGCTTGTCTCTTATCAATCCCTCTGGATCTCTTGCAACTAGATGTCAACCAGTAAATTCTTCGACAGTCCCGCTGGGCAGGGCGCACCCGGTTAGGCCAGCTGACTTCACATTCAGCTGGACTAAGTGGCACGTCGCAGGCCGAATCTTTCGATCAGACACGGTGGTGCTTCCGCGCTGGTTGTAATCCTACAAATCAAAGGGCCATATTGCTCTCAGGTCATCTTCGGTTTTGACTGGTTCCTCGTCGTCCGAATCCTCTGCACTCAATATGGCTTGCCGTGCCTGAGAGTACAGTTCCTGATACAGCAGTTTTGTCGCATCCCAGGCATCTGAGGGTACCCAACCATCGGGCGAAATGTTGAGATATCTGACTACCTGTTCTCGCAAATTTTGTGCGGCTATAAAGTATTTATAATTGCTGTCGTGAGCGGCAATGGCTTCAGCGTCGGGTAATGGAAAGGGACAGATGCCTTCAAACCCTAAGTCCTTCCATCGACGGGCAACTTCAAATAGATCATGTTGTAACGCAACCACGCCGTCGATCCAGGTCCGATGTGCGAATCGAAACGGTTGAAGGATATGTGGACCCAAGGACTGTGCGCGAGCCAGGTTTGGGAAATAGAACTCGATACAGACACTGAGAGCATCCGCATATACTTGAGAGTGAGACTGAGTGGCTACACCATTATTGGATGGGTTGTCGGCATGGTCAGGTGCAACAATAAAGTCTGGCCTCACATCCGCGAGTGAGAATGCTGGGTCGATACCGGCTGACTGCCAATCGAGGAAGCTTATAACTGTTGTAGGATCATCCGGGGCAACGACAATATTCCGTTTATGCAAGTCTGGATGACATAATGTTGGCGTCGCGTTTGCGCGGATTTTTAGGTCTTGCGACATCTTCCTCAAAAGCAGACGCCCTTCTTCAAGCACCCGCAAGTGCATGCTAGGTGTTCCAAAATATCGTGGTCGACGCCCACTGCTCTTGTCATACGGTGGAACTCTCGAGATACCAGCGTCAATCAGTCCGTCGCTCCAAGCCGAAAGGTCGCTCCCTATCGACCGATTAACATTCCTTCCATGATATGAGGTCGTTGCTATACCTACATGGACCTCGATTAGGCGGTACAAGATGGTAATATCGACTGAACCCGACGTTACAGTCCCAGTATCTGGTCGCGACATGTGGGCCTATGCAAAATTGATCGTCTTGCGTCAATGTTATTGCGGGGTCAACTTGATCGTCTGTGGTGTATAAGCTTCCATATGCTGGGAAGGATATGTCATTCATTGAGCTCAGATTTTGGCGGATATTCTTGATACATTTGATGCGCTGGTCGACAGTCATATAAAGCCACTTGACATGGAGCGAAACACCTGAAACATATTCCATTATGATGTACTCGCTCCCGATCTCGTTAGTTCGATCATCACTCCAGTCGTAGATTGCCGGTAGTGGTACACTCGAGTGTTTCTTCACTGCAAGTGAGAAAGTATAATTAATTTCCAAGGTCATGTTTAGCTGGAAACTGGTGGTACTCACAAAATTTCATGGTTGCAACCTCAGATCTGGTGGTCAGTTTAGGAGGTCCCGCAATACAAACGGGCACTTTTGCCACGACCATTTTTCCATTATTGGTAGTGAAGATGAAGACGCGGTTGAAACCACCATCTTTCTTCTCAAAGGTTGAGATGGATTCGGCATTTGAAATTTCGACGACTCGTCGACGGAGAGCGTCGAAGTTGAACGAAATGCGACGGGCCTGTTGATTTTCTTTGTCGTTGCGGAGCCACTTACCGTCCGAATACCCATAGGGATCCAGATCTTCGTAATCATTAATACTCGAAACCACAACTGGAGATAGATACTTGCCTGTCAGGCTCATGGTTGCAAAGGTTGAACGAAAAGAAGCTCTACAGCCGATTTCGTAGCGGCGGCCCAACAATGTTGCATAAGCAACACATTGCGTTCCAAGTTTGGATTGGCGAAGCAGTCTCAAAGCACACGGCATAAATTTTGAAAGTGTAGCAACGAGTCATTATAGACGTCGTTCAGTATCCAGCGATGAGACACGAAGGTGGACAGAGTTCTCCCAGTCCTGAAGGAGAAAGGAAGGGAAAACAATGGCAGATAAGTACGAAATGCTAAGGCCCGTTGAGAGTAAGGATCACTGTGCTGTTAATTGGAACTGTGCTACGATAATAAAATAAAATCGAATCAAGTCTTTAATTATACAGTTGAGTATGGGGTGAGTCGTCGCCTTTGAGTCGCGTGAAGTTGCACGTGAGCCCCGAGCCGTTTTTACTCGTCATTGGTTGCCAAGCCTCGGCCTGCCTTCTCCGCGTTCAACTTGCCAGTGTTCAGCCAACGCGCTTCAGTCGCATCTCGTCTCGTCTCGTCTATCACGTTCAAGTACTTAAGAGCTCCTGCGTCGCGCAACCTCTACGTTACGACCTTCCATCTTGGTCTGGGGCGCGGCGCATTGAAGACTCTCAATCAAGATGCCTCCAACAATAGGTCGGTCCCCCCACCGCTCAATGTGTAATTCAAATGCGCCTTGTCACTACATTTACCATGCGTTCTGACCCACGTGTAGCTCCTGACGATGTGGCCGCAGACATAGGCAGCGAAGGTGACGCGTTCGAAGAGTCAGGAGCGGAAGCAGACGCGGACGCGGACGTGGACGCGAAAGAGCTGCTAGACGACGCCAAAGAAGAAAAACTTGCTTCAAAAGAAGAGAAGGAGGACGAAGAGCTCGAAGATGACGAGGCCGAAATTGACCCGGAAGAGGACGAGTACGTTGTGGAAGGCATTAGAAGCCATAGGATCCGCAATGGAAAAGTCGAGTACCATATCAAATGGCTGGGCTACGAGGAGGACGATAATACATGGGAACCAGAAGATAACCTGCTGCCGTGAGTAGTCCCACGCGCCAGTAGTTTCTCTATGAGCGCGGATCGCTGACACGCTTGTCCTCGCAGCCATGCCGCGAAACTATTGGCACAATATCAGAGCGACATAGGCGGACCGCCCACGGCAAAGAACGTGAAAAAGGTCAAATCCAAGCAATCGCTACGACGACAGTCCTCGGCCGCTGGATCTCCCGCCCCCAAAAGACGAAAACGCAATGGTGCTAGGGCAGATAGCAGCTCCGAAGATGTTGGAACCTGGTTGCCGCCCAAGGATGACTGGGAATCGTACATTCAAAAGGTGGAAACCGTCGAGAAGAACGAGTTCGGACAGCTAACGGCATATATCTTGTTCAACAACGGGAAGAAGACAAGAGTCGGGATGGATAAGGTCTATCGACATTGTCCACGACCGATGCTGAAATTTTATGAGGACCACCTGAAATTCAAGTGAGCGAGTCCGGCGCTTGACGGACGACGACGAGATTGCTAATGAATCGTCTAGTTGATGGTGCTTCTTGCAGCCTGTATAGTATTTGCAGCTTTCAAACAGGAGGAGCTCTTTTGCTCTGCCGGGCGAAATAGGGCATGTCACGGGGCGCCGACTCAGATCATTGGGTATGGAATGTATCAAGGATTGTGAGCTGCTGGTTCCACGACTCTGGTGTTCAAAAAGGATCGGAGCTAGCTTGGATCAAGGGGGTCATGGATCGCCTTTGCACCAGGCCCAGGAACTAGCATTGCACACAGGCATGGGTGGCCCGGTCTACTGATGCGTGTGATGGCACCAAAGGGATTGGCTAGTGAAAATATTGGGAAATGCCATCCAAGGAGCCTGGGATCGGGGCGCTTTCGAAGGAAGATGCTCCACGACCTCCGAAAATCGGCCATTTGAAACACAGCACCAGCCCTAGACCCCTGAGGTTCAATTGTGCAATATCACGTTCCTGGCCATCATCTACTACTATGTTTGACGCGGGCCACAAGCCCAGGAACACAGCATTTCTTCGTTGTTGCGTCCTTGTTTCTGCCACCTCCGACGCACAGCCTCCTACGACGTCGGTTTGCTCGAACCATCATGTCTCCGCAACCTTGTCGAGATACTCGAAGCGGGCATCGCAGCCCTCGCGGCCATGTTTGTCCAGAACCCGTTCAATGTCTCTAGTGTTGGTGCTGGTCAAGAGATTGTCGTCTTCCTCAGTCCAGACGCCCTTCAAATCCTGTGGGACCTCGATCTCATCTGCAGCGACAACATGAGATCGACGTCTCAAAGTCGGCCTCATCAGCTTTTCCAGCATGATATCGACGACAGTGGTAGCGAGAACAAGATCAAAGGTCGTAGACTCGAGGGCCTTGAACAGCAGGTGCTGAATGTTTTTCACTTGGGGATGAAGAGATCTCTGGAGTGCCATCCAGTCGTCCACTTTACGGGCCTCTTCTTCATCGTCAGCGTTGCTTTCTGCGTCCAGAGAACGAGTCCCAGGTGGAGGCGGAGAAAGTAAATGCAGTTCTTTATCTATGTCGCGCTCGATCTCCACGTTAGCGTCCGGGTCGCTGGCGTCGAGCGTTTCGCTCTCTTGGACGTTCAGGTTTGAAATCTCGCTGTATTCGGCATACAGATGGGAAGAAGTGGAGCCAAGGATCGTATCCCAACCGCCCTCCGGCTCAGGGAGCTCGAGCTCGAGGTCCAAAGCATTACTACCAATCTTGGGGTCTTCCAACAGTTCCTGTGTCGTGGCCCGTCTATTCGCTTGCATGTGCTGGTTGTCTGGCGCTGTCTCCCAAGCTTCGAGGCTTTCCTGTCCTGTTTCGTACTGCCCTGTTGTCGCCCATGATAGAACATTGTGCGAGGGCTCTCCGTGGTCAACCTTTGCATCAGGTTCCGAGTCGGATCGAGAGGTTGGACTGACGCTTGTATAATGATTGTCCGTAGTCGATGCGCCTTCCCCTCCGGCTTCAATGTAGTCCTCTTCGTCGTCCTCGTCATGCTCAGGAATGAACAATGTTGACTCATCTGGTTGGGAGCGTACAGGGGTTGCTACGGAAGTTTGAGTCTGGGGCCCCCAGACAGTTGCATTTTCTTCCAATCCCGTCAGGTGGGCGTCAGGCCGATCACGGGGAGGTCCTCGATCAGGACCCAGGCAGAAATCATGTGCGGTGTCTAGGTTCCTTGGATCATCGAGCAATGATGGTCTGTTTTCTTGTATATTCGAAGGAAATTGGAATGTGGAAGTTGCAGCACTGGTCTCATGCAACTGAGTCTCTGATCGTTCTTCATGCTGTGTATCCCGTTGCGTCGACTGTACCTCACCCATAGCGGCCTCAAATACTGAACTAAATGACGCTTGTGCCGTAGCCTGTGAATCAGGGTTATTGGAGCTTTCGGTTGATTGTGACTGAGTACCTCGACCTGCGCTTCTTTTTCTCGCTTCGTTAGGCTCAGGACGTCGCTCCAACGTTGGAGAATCGGGCTGGAAAGAGGGAGACTTAGGTGGAGGCGAGGAACGACGACTTCTGGGGAATGCTGTCTCATCAGGTCCGGCTTCCTCTTTCTGGTTTAATGACGAGGTTTGAACTGCTCGATTCACGTAAGTTGATGAAGGTGTTACTACAGTAAGGTCATGCCAACGAGAGGTAGCTGATGGTGTCTTCGTCACAGGCAATGTGCGCTCTTCACCGTCACATCCCGCTCCTGCGTTCATGGACGGCCTGGGAACTCCGTGAGTCCTCAAGAAAACAGCACACGGGTTGCAAAGCGGATTGCGTTCCTTGTCAAACCGCCACTTGTTGCTCTCGGCCGTGAAGCAATTGCTGCAGACAATCGTCCTCGGTCCATAATCGGTCCTTGTAACGTGGCTCTCACCCTTGTCTACCTCTTTGACCGGTGAGACTGCAGTGGATATCTTTTCTGGTTGGTCGACCAGGTAAGGAGCCACCTCCTCAATTGGCAAGCCCTTTTTGTTGCAATAATCAGGAACAACCTTGAAGATCCAGAAGCGTTCCCATTCTTCGGCAGTGTGTTGTTGGTGATCCGATGATGAAGCAACGTCTGCCCAAGACTTATGGAAGTGTTCGATACTGATGTTGGTTAACTTGGGGACCATGTGATAAAGCTGTGTGTACTCTTCCACGGTGAATGGTGTACGGGGTGTTGACACCGTGCTATCCAACCGCGAAGGTGCAGGTCGTTTGTTTCCTCTTTCAGGGGCATTTGTGGGAACAGACGTCTGTGGTGGTTGCTCTGGCGGGTTGACCCCTTCAACAATCTTAAACCCTTGCCGGCCAGACGCAGAGCTAGAGACCTGTCCAAGGGCCCTCATGGAGGGTGCCACCGTAGTAAGACGCTGCGTTTGCTGTTGATCCTGAGCAACTCCATTCCAATCTCCCTCGTCATCAGCAGCTCGCCTCTTCTTTCTTGGTGGTGACGCGTGCGAGGATTCCGTGGCTTGCTCCTCAGGCCGATCCTGAACCTCTTCAGCAGGTGAGGCGATTTGTCTCCTCTGAAACTGGGTGATTTTGAGCCATCTTTCCCGCCAGCTCTGCCATGTATGCCTTGGGTTCACTCGTTCGATCTGCTTGTAGATCTCGTTCCCCTTTGACGGACCCCCTCTACTTTCGAATGGTTTCACCCAGTTCCACAAGAACTGATCCTCATCTGATGTAAAATGCATTCTTCCCGTTCTTGGTGCTGTCACTGTACTTCCGACAGGTCGGGCGGCTGAAGTAGCAACCCCGACGGCATGGTCGGCGAGGCTCTCCAACCTTCCTTTCCGGATGGAGAATTCGACATATTTGTACGAATGCGTACCTGGCGCGTTATTCTTTTTGGCGTGGTCGACCAGTTTGATGTCTGCTTGCTTGTCTAGACCGACAACAGTGGCGCCATATTGTTTGGCATTATCGACCAGCCATTTCCGTTGGGGGATCTGATGATGGAACCATAGTTTCTGCCCTGCAAACAGTGGTGGAAAGGTGCGCTGCCCATGGCTTCCATCTTGTTCAGGATGCGGCACTCCTTCATGCAAGATATTGCTATTGCTGGTCATTGCTGTCCGAGTCGCATACCTAGTGTTCGTTGCATGACGCAGGCGCAGGCGCAGGCGTCGCGTTAAGTTGGGGGGTTTCTTGTTTAGGGAGATGCGGGGGCGCGCACACCGCGATGGCGACTGGCACCGCTGCACGACACAGCACCAAGAGCTACGAAAGCACGTGACATCACAGCTCCAACTCCAGCTCCGGGCGTGCCCCGATGCACCAAGCTAGGTAAAGTAAGTAAATAGGTAGGTGCCTAGGTGCATGTATATACAGGCCGCCTACCGCACCCAAAAGGAATCGGGCTCGGGCAGCAAAGAATTACTCCGACCGACACCCCGAGCGCTTATGGTTCAAGACCTTAGGAGCCTTAGGAGCCTTAGCCCAGGGTGATAATAGGCTAGGTGATAGGGCACTGAGGGCAGGCTGACCCGGGAAGCGGAATTCAGCGCGCTGCCGCAGTCTCGAGTCTCTTTTGGAAGTTTTGGGGCATTGATTCCCGGTGTTGCTGGCCTTTGAATTACTTCGCTTCCGATTCGTGGTGCCGAAGACCTTAGTACTCTGTAGGGCCGGGGACAGGTGAAGTGGCTCCACCGCAGGCCCTCCTGAGGATGTTCTGCTAAATACTGCGTACAGAGTAATTACACACTTCCCTCCCCGACCGCCAAAACCCATACCCAACTGCGATCAACTAAGATTCATCATCCATAATAATAATTGTTGTTGTTCCATTCCAACCATCGGGGACTTCAACTTGCTGCCTCTCTGCGCCACCTCAAGAAACGACAGCGTTCTCCCGCCCACCGCTTCAACTTATCAGCCATGTCTGGACAATTCAGCTCCGCCGAGGTGTCGAAACACTCGTCCAAGAAGGATCTTTGGGTCACCATCCATGAGAAGGTCTACAACATCTCTTCCTTTGTCGATGAACATCCGTACGTTCCCTGTCCAAATCTCTCCCAGCACATTGTCCTCGAAGACCTTCCAGCATCGTCCCCCACCCTTCCCAGCCCCACATTATATTGAGAGTCGCAATTCCCGTCCTCTCTTCAAGCCCCCGTCTGGAAGTGTGCTGTCTGATAAGGGAATCATCGCTAATGATTGTATCATTACTTATAGGGGCGGTGAAGAAGTCCTCCTCGATGTCGGCGGTCAAGATGCTACAGAAGCCTTTGAAGATGTTGGACACTCAGACGAAGCACGTGAAATCCTGGACGGCCTGCTGGTTGGCGATTTGAAGCGAGCTCCTGGCGAAGCTGCTCCTAAGACTGGTGCAACTGACAAGATCGCCGCTGGACCTGGAGGCCGATCTGATTCCGGGCCTGGCTTCGGCATCGCTGTTTACGCGGTTCTCCTGCTAGGAGCTGCAGTTGCGTACTTTGGATATAACTATGTGCAAAATCAAGAAGGCAAATAGATTGACGTTGTTGCGAAGCAGCAACAGTGGGAAGCAACAGTGGGATTGGGGTTGGCGTGCCCACGGACGACGACGTTGTGAGTGGTGATGTGAGTGGTGGCGCGAGTGTTGGTGACGGTGGGGGTAGGATGGGCTAGATGGGACGTTGCCAAAGGAGACAGGATCTCATGTATGAGGCCATGACAAAGAGACCTTTGTCCACTAGACAGGAAGACTGGTTTTGTACCTAGTCTCGCTGACAATAGAAACAACCAGAAGCCTGAACAACAAGGTCGAAGTCCAGTGGTTTCATATCTTATGCACACGGCGTGCAATTCTGGTCCCAGAGTCTTCCTCTCCGGGTGGCCGTCAGCTCCAGTTGGTCGACGCTCGATTTGTCCTCTTGTTCCCGGTATAGGAGGTTGGCAGGTGCGACCAGAGGACACAAAGTTGCTCGTATATGAGTCTGATAGCCATCAACGCTTCTCAGCTGCAGGGACCAGACCACTTTGATCTAGACGTTCGCTTACACGCTGCTTTCCTTTTGGTTTCCCTTACACGGTACTTTCCTTTTGGATTCCCAGGAAGTGGTAATATGGTTGACTTGGTTTCCCAGGAAGTGATAATATAGTTGACTCCCTATAAGCCCCAGCCGGCCTCGGCAGCATGTCCACAAGGCTCATGTTCGCCAGCACCATCTGATCATCGATACCTACTGCAGACCGTACCAGGGACGTAGTCATTTCAAGATAGATACCTGCCTGTCTGCCCACCTACCTCACCTTAATTAGGCAAGTACTGTTCAATGATTCAAGTTATCAGGCCAAAACCGGTGCTCGAAAACCCAAGCACTGACGGAGAAAAGAAAAAGAAAAGGAAAACTTCACTTCCATTCCCTATCCTGAAGAAGTTCAGGTGCGCTTGCAGCATGCATTAAGAGCGGTCATTGAGATGACAGCCTCCACTGGCTGTTCAAGTTCGAGTTCTTCGCGTGCCCTCCCTCCCTGCCTAAATAGACCAATTTCAGATCTCCGTCATTGCTATTTCCGCTCCACATGGCTAAACGACAGTACATGTGTGTAGGTCGAGATGTAGGATTACAGGCAAAGGTCGAAGTCGAATGAGGAATCTTTCCTCACAAGAATCTGCAGTGCAACAAAAAGAACGCACGTCGCTCGGCTTGCATTTGTTCTGGCATCTCTACAGTATCCGTCCGCCTGCCGTCCGAGGACAGCTGGACTCTTCCAGTCTCCAGGCGGTCATACCATGTTCAACTTGTTCATACTGATGAAACGTCTGTTATCTGTAGTAACTGTTCATACCGCCTCCTCCTCCTCCTCCCACACTTGGCGCCGGTCCTACCACACTCGTCGGCCGCTGGTTGTATGCCTGATATTGTGGGTGTGCAGTGCTGGATTGGGTAGGCGAAAAGGCTGGATATCCCGACGACTGTGCTAGAGGTGTTGACGGCCGCTCTGTCGGATTGGATCCAACCCCTGGAATGGGAGGAGGCCCGTGACTTGGTGCAGGAGGTTGCGGTACTTGGTAGTCGTACGTCTGTGGAGGAGCTGTAGAGGGCGGATAGACTGGGTTGAGACTTTGCTGCTGCACTTGGGGGATCGGTGCATAACTCTGCGAAGGCAGCGTTTGTTGTTGGGGAGGTTGCGAGGGAATGTTTGTGGAGTGAAGATCTTCGCTTGAGTAGTTTGAGGGCGAGTAGTCTTTGGTGTCATCCTGATGCTGAAGCTGCGCAACGTTTGGCGGTTGAAGGCCAGGGTAAGACTGGCGCCCCGGCCGAGAGGCAGGTGTGTCGGATGGCGGAGGGTGGTTGTACGACGGGTTCATTTCCGGGGGAGGATATGCGGCGTAACTGTCAGACTGTGATTGTCGACGTCCCGACACCTGTGATGGAATCGGGTACGAGGGATACGTCTCCGGTGGTGGTTGTGATGGATGCTGGTTGGACGGAGTATGGCTTTGAGGAGGAGGCGATGCTACAGGATAAGGAGGTTGGAACGATTGCTGAGGCTGCGGATAAGGTACCGCATTGTTGGGAGGTAACCCATCTGAATACCAGTTTTAGACCGGGACCGAACATTTTGGACCTTTTCAAAACTCACCAGGAGTATAGTATCTTTGGGGCGGATAGCCTTGTGGCAGACCACCTCCGTATCCATATGCTTGAGGAGCCGGGCGGCCATACTGCGCTGACTGTGCCATTGATGTTTCCAAAAGCGCTTCGTAATCTCGCCGTGCTTTTATGAATTTCTCATTTAACTGCTGGAAATCATCTTTGGAATAGCAGTCAGTAAATCTTGTCATTGAAGGTATCGTGCTGCGGCAAACATTACCTTTCTTTTGCGTGTATTTCCCGATCAACTCGATAAGTTTCGGTCTAATCGACAATGTGCTCTGATAGAGCTCAGTAATCTCCTCATTGTCTCTGACACTCATGTCGGCGCTACTGGTGCTTAACAAGGCCAGCAACTTCTCGACGTTCTTGATCTGTCCAAAGACTTCTGCTTCCATTTGTGCCTCCTTCTGCAACTCTTCCGTGGTCGGATCTTGGAGCTTTTCGACGTAGTTGAGTGGGAAAATGCCAGTCTGTCCGCGGAGCGAGCCTTTCCACCAGTCTTTATAGACAGATTCCAACACCGCAATGACATCCCCTTTGCGGAATTGTAATTCGCCGGGCTCGGAAGGCTGAAAATCGAATAACGCTCGTACTCTTGAGACTGTTGCAGCGGTCGTGCCCGACGGAACTGGGGGATGGGGAGCCGATTGCGATGATGATGACGGTTGGGCTGCGAGTTCAGCCGCCGGGCCGGATGGCTGGCTTGAAGGTCCAGTGGACTTATCTTGAACAGAAAGCCGAAGGGCCAGTTGTAATTCTTCCTCCTCCTTCTGCCGGTCATATTCGGTGATCTGTTTTTTCACCGGCGCCTGAGGAGGCTGTAGATTTGGGTCTGGCCACAATCAGTTTTGGGCGAATTCTCAAGATTGAACAGAGCACTCACTTTGCGCCTTCATTTTCATATAAGCCTGTTCCATTATTCCAAGCTCAGTGTTGCTCGAGAAGTCCTTCGTCCAACTCTCCATTCTTTCCAAGATCTTCGACTTGACTTGTTGGTGTGTGTTCTGGCCCAGGTCAGTGCCGAAGTGGCAGAATTGTGACCTTGTCAACGCACCCTATCGTTGGCCAGCCTCAGCAGCTGGTCAGTGAAACTTTTGGACGCCAGTTCCCTATGTATGGAGATGCCGCAATTCTGAGATAGCGCATTGGCGAGCTCGAGGGTGTATAGCTGGACGTTGGCGTTCCGGTGCGCCAGCCTCTTGATCATGGCAGCCACAACATCTTTGGCAATGCTCTCGTTCGATGACACTCGATCGCAAACATCTAGTATGTACTCCCAGTTCTCGGAAGTCAAGTTCTCGTCCGTTGCCTTAGCTACATCAAAAGTCAGTCAGTCTAAGACAACAATAACACTTGTGCTGTGTAGCTTACCAACGGCATCGTCAAAGGTGTTCTGCTGGGCCCGAAACATGATGGGCACGGAAGAAGTCTAGTTATACTCGATAGCAAGACAGGATTACAGTCTCGACGAGAGCATGGGATGATAGTAACAGAAAGTTGGTCTTCACGGTTTCTGATGCACCAGTGCGCTGCGGCCGGAGCCTAACCTGAGAGCCCGGTGACGCAAAGGAGGCGGGCTGATGAAGTCGACGCCACAGCTAAAGACTTAACACAGCCACATCTCTTTACAAGGCTCAACAATGTTGGCTCCAGTTTGATAACAACACACAAGAACCAAATTGTCGAAGGGGCAAAGCTTACGATCCGACCGAAACAGAGTCTCTTATTATGGAGGCTCTGTCGTTACATAGCTTAGTTCCCTGCTAATACAATTGAGGGTCAACGTCGTGGCTCATCCTTGCGTTTTCTCCCAGACCTCTAGATATTGTCCCGAAACTAGGGTGCTTACGCACTGAAAATAGCCATGAGACAGCCCATGCTGCTATCCGATTGAACGCCCTCGCCCAGTCGTCGTGTAATCGTAAAACTTCCTTGGATGTCGTAAAATAAAACAGTTGTGGGGTCGTGTCTTTCGGCGACGTTGGTGAAAAGGAGATATAAGTCCCTGAACTCGCTAGAGCGATGATTCTGGCCATGACGCCGTCAAAAAGGTGAGGTCAAGCCCGTTCCCGCAGCTCTATACTTTCTTGGATGGAAGTTCTTCGCGAAGATGCCCAACCCCTGGAGAAGTATTGGCTAATCTGGATGCAGACCGCTGATGGCTGACCGGTGCTGTTCTAAGCCTTGACCAGCCCGGTTGCCCATCCGAAGAACAAATAGCAGGTGCGAGAGGTTGTACAATGCATAAAGAAAGATGTTAGTTTCCTCGATTGGCCTTTTCCGCTGCCCTACTCTCTCGAGCCGACTGAACAAGAGGCGCAAGACTGGCAAGCGGGGCACAGTTTTGGAGGAAAGGATGCTGTATGCTGTTAGTGACTGGTGGCTAGGACGCTGATGGCTACTTACATGTAGCAGATCATGGGCGCTCGCTCGCTTTTCAGGTTCCACCTTCAAGGCGAAATGTAGAAAGTCTCGAAAGACCGGTGAGAGCGCCTGCTCATCCTTAATACGCGGCGTTCCGTACTTGGCGATCAGGTATAGAGCTCGCAGCGGCGATTCAGTCAAATAAGGCGGCTCTCCCTCGATCATTTCGATGGCCATGATACCCAAGCTCCAGATGTCTACCTTTCGACCATATTCTTTCCGAGTCACAACTTCCGGGGCCATCCAGTATGGCGTCCCCACCATTGTCGTGCGCTTGTTCTGTGTGTCATTAATCTGAGCACAAAACCCAAAGTCGGTGAGCTTAATGTCGCCTCTTTCCGAAAGCAGGATGTTGTCAGATTTAATGTCTCGGTGGATCACGTTCTTCGAATGCAGATGCTGCAGTCCGTACAATGTCTGAGACAATTAGCCTTAGATACCATCAGCGCCACCAAGAAAACACTTGCCTCCCTGCACACCGCTGCAATCTGACTCTCGCTCATAACGTTGAACGTCACCACATCGGTAAGGCTGCCGCCCTGCATATATTCCATGACGACCCATAAGTCGCCAGCGTGCAGGAAACTGTCTATGAAATTGACAATATTCTTGTGCTTGCTGTCTTTCATAACCAGAATCTCATTAATAATGAGATCCTTCTTTGGTTGTTGTTCCAAATTCATCTGTTTGATTGCAACACATCGCTTTGTGCCAGTTTCATATGCGGTGAAAACCCCGCCGGAAGCACCCTGTCCAATCTTGTTAAGGTTGCTGTACTTCGTGGTAGGGTCTCCTGGGCTGCAGATTGCTTTTAATCTAGCTGTGATATCCACAATATTGCTCTGCTGTCGCCTCGTTCGGGGTCTGGGGCCTGGGGCGGGACCGACCATGGCCACCTGCTGCGTGCCTTGTAGGGATGGTGACTCCGCCACGGCGGCAAATTGTGTTGGTGGATTGTTAGGGCTGAGCTGCTGAGGTAGGACCTTGGGCGGCACATCGGGCGCACCTTGCGCAACCTGACGCTGACTCCGACTACGGTCAAGCTGCTTGCTCTGAATGGCTTGTTGAGCCAACAACATTGCATGTTCCTGTTGCTGCTGATATTGAGCTGGAGATTGAATTGCTTGTTGTGTACGAGGAGGAGTAAGTCCAGGGCCTTTAGAATCAGAACGACTGCGTGCCGCATCTCCAGGAGCAGGTGGCGAGACTGGGGAGGAGGTCACCCAGGCTTGCTGGTTCGATTGTTCTTCAGTTGCCCGCAACGGCAAATCTCGCACGACAGGAGGCGAAGGAGCTGATCGTGCGGGCGCAAGATCTCGTATGTTTTGTTGAGGAGGTCTTGGAGGGGCCCGATGCGGCATCATGATAGGAGATTGACCAGATCTTATGCTAGACACCGGCATTCCCGAAGGGCCTTTCGGAATCGGTGGCGGTGCTCGTGGATTTTCGAAGCTCCCTTCATGGTTTTGCGGAAACCGAGGACTTGCTGGAGGCGACATCACACCGACCATTGGCGAATAGGCAGCGGAACTCGATCCAATGCTTGTAGTCGTTATTACGGGGCCGTGATGGCTGCTGTTGCTGCTCTGAGGGGAGTCCGAAAGCTTTGCATGATCGAATTTCTGCCAAACGCCATCATCTGTGCCGCCAAAATTGCTTCTGTAAGTCTCGACAATGTCCACCATCATCTGAGGATTCTGCTCCTGCTCAGTCTTGGGGATTCCACTATCAGATAGTATTCTCTGCCAATCCGCAGGGAGTCCCTATAATCGATCAATTAGCCGCCACATCGGGCTGAGGATACATGCTCGACAGATCAGACGATGGGAATACACTCAGTCGAACTCACCGTAAACTGCCCGGTCTGATTGTCGTAGCCAACGTGTATCATATGCATCGGGTTTTCGGGCGCGGAGATCTTGATTGTCCTGGGAGAGCCAAGCATGTTGTTGACAAAGCTGGAGAAGCCACTCCTCTTGCGAAACGGCCCTCCAGGTTTTGTTTGCCCATCCCCCGAGAACCTCTTGGGACTCAGAATGCCATTCTCTGACTTGGGAGGGGTGACTTCCATCATGGCAACGCCTCCAGGTCCAAATGTCTGAGAAGTTCGCAAGGGATGTTGTCGCAAGTCAGGGCTGGTGTTATTACAATTCGATAGAAGGGGTTGCGGCGCACTGCCATTGTGTTTCTCATTCATGCTGACGGCTTGGAACGATGACAGAAGTCCTGAGGCGTCGAAAGGCGCGCCGATCAAGTCGTTGTGACGGTCATCTGAGGTCTCAGGCGTGGGCGGAAAGGTATGTAGTACTTGGTGGTTGTTGGCGGCGGATGCGAAAGAGTGAGCGGATGGAAGGATGGGGGAAGGATCTCTGCTTAAGTGTTCCAGGGACGAGGTCGAGGAACCGTAGGCGGAGGATTGCGTCCTCTGGTGGAAATCGCGGCTCGAATGTGAGGCTGCTTGACTGCGTGGCTGAGGAGCTGACGGCGCTCTTTGAAGGGCTGCGGAGGATTGAGGTTTGCGAAGGGACTGAGCGAAAGTAAAGGCAGATGGAGGAGGATTCTTGGTCAGGGTTGCTCGACGCCGTTTGAAAGTGGTGCCGGCGTGGGCATCGGCATTCAAGTCCATGTTGTCAAGGCAAGGTTGAGCTGGCAGGTGGTGTCTTGTGTGAAGCAAGATGGTGCGGGCGGTGGAGTTGGCAGGAGGCGGACACGCAGCGCAATCACGCTGTGTGCCTGTGGTGCAATGCAGCCCAAGCGCAGCTGGACCACTGCAGGTGCAGCCCGGGCGGCGCAGTCAAGTGCCTCACGTTGGCAGCTTAACTAACCCTGTCCTTGTTCCCTACTGGACCCTGCCTGCCCGGGGGGAGAACAAGAAACAAAGCTGGAGGTGGCGCGCCGACCACTGGCCGTCGAGAGCGACAGAGAGACACGGTGAAAGGGGCTCTCTTGCGGCACGAATGACCCGGAGACTTGTCGCGAGGATAGGATGCCCTTCTGCCACAGACAAGAAGAGATAGAACTGAGTGATGAATGGGTGGTGAGGTGATAAATCGGAGTTTGTGCTTCCAACCAATGCTGGAGAAAACACAGAGGGAGCACAGCACAGCACAGCACAGCACAGCCCACAATCTGTCCAGCCTGAAGGTGATAGAGAAGAAGACACAGATCCAGCAGGCCTAATGAGTACGAAGGTCGAATAACAGGCAACGGAGTATGTATTCATGCCTAGTAGTACAGAGCACCTACTCAGTATATCTCTTCATTGCTATTCCTGACTACCACACATACCTCCCTACCTTAGGTACCTACACCTAGGTACTAAGGTATCCAGGCTGAATGAATTGTTTGTATATCCGTATCCACCTCTGTGAAAAACAACATCCCTTGTCAAGCCACCTCGTATATTAGCCTCACCTCGTATGATTTGATCCAACCAACACAACCCTAATTGTCCATCGTCTGAATACCCAATATTCCCCGTAATCAGATGCTCAAGCTGTTTGTGCCCTGAGTATCTCTCAGTACGTACTAGTACAACCGATCGATCCTTGCATCCAATCTGACCCTGGTCCTTGGGGAGATACGTATTCCCATCTGTCCGTTGTGCCCTTGACCACTATTGACGGACCAGTCGACAATAATTATTGCTGAAACCAGAGTGACCAGTCCTTCAACCCGTGCGGGCCATTGCCATCACCGTCACAGCAGTCGGAGTCTGGTGAGCCTGTGCTGTCACCGACGGCCATCTCCACCTTCTCACTGGGTTGACGGAGTAGTTACTAGGTAGGGATCTGCTATATGGACTTCCGTTGATCACAACCTTCAGCCGTCCAAAGCAGAATTGGCTCTGCACTGCCACCTCCACGTATCTAAACGGCACACATCTCGGGCCCAAAGGAATTTGCGGGTGAACAGCTACAGGCATGCCGGAGCTTGCACCTACGATATGCATATTACTCCGTCCATTGTTGTCCTTCGGCCTGAACAGGCGAAACAAATATAGTTCCGCTCCAAGACAAGCCTAAGACGCTCTCTACCCACCCCGGGCCGGCATCCCTGATTTCCTGAAACTGGCCAGGCCCGTCAGTCACGCCCCTGGCTGCTTTGCATCAACGGTCGATGACGATGACGACGATGACCTTTTCAACCCGTTGTGAGCAGGGACATGGGCTATAGGGTGCAGGAAGAGACGTTAGCCTAGTGCATTGCAACTGGGTACGGACAAGCCTGCTATGTGCATGTCTCCGTCCTTCTGCATACTCACTGGTGCCGACTGGACTGAAATTCTCCTTCAGGCTGGAGTCAATTTACAGCATAAATTCGCGTGTATTTGCGAGCCCTCTACGGAGTACCATGAGAAAGCTTCATTGGAAACTATGTGTAACTACGTCCAGGATCATTTTTTCAAAGGGCCCAATCTGAACCAACCCCTTCGAACATTTGCAGGCTTGCAGCCAGCAGTCATGGGTATAGCCAGTTGCAGGAAACAGCGCCAATGGTGCTCCCTGCCCATCATCAATTTAGAATTTCTTCCCGCTCTGCCGTTCATCTCGGATGTTGTTCCCTTTATTTCAGGAAGAATTGACAGGGTCGTGGGGCCACACTCAAAGATTGCCACGCTTTTGTCAACCTGTCACACAGTGCAAATGTCAAAGTCTCTAGACTCATGAAGAGGTGCATTTGCAGATATCACAATGTTTGGATGGATCTATCAATAATCAGAAGATGCCACAACACTTGACATTTTGTTTCTAAGACCCTACTGTCGGCGGTCGAGCGCTCGGTCCTAACGCACGCTTCTCCTGCCCATAGTATTCGATCCCGCGTCCTCACCATATGCGCTTGGCGACCATTTCATAGCGTTTGACATTATCAAGGCTGTCGACCCCTTCGCCCTTATCCTTATCCTTCTGCTGCTTCTGTTTCTCTCGCTCCCCTCTCTCTCGTAGTGCTCGCATCCCAGCAGGGTCATCTTCATATATCCACCGTTGCTTGTCTTCATCAACTTCAACGACACCCCACCCGCCAACGCGCCGGCCCCCCTCCACTTGATGTATCGGATCCCTCTCGCGTAGTTTCATTGAATGGTACCGATACCTCGCGAAGGCTAGCAGCATCATCCCGAGGACAAGCTTGCAAGCCAATAATATCAAGAAGATCATGAGAACCATTAAGACGGTGGTCAGGTGAGTGACAACGCGGGAGCCGGTAATGACTGCTGGAATGGCGTTGATGAGGTCGTCGACGGTCCTGGAGATTACCGTGCCTGTTGTCAATGGCATCGTCGATCTGACTGATGAATAGTGTTCGTGGATACTTGCAAGACTGTTCGATGAGGTAGGGAGCGTCGAAGGTACCCAGGCTGCCTTGAACATTTGATAGGTTTGAACGCTGGCCCGGATGAGGAGACAACTCAAAGGAATGACAGGGAGCCCCAACCGTTTTGTCAAGTTTTGATCGCCAAAAGCATTGGTATAATAATCCTTAGCAAGGACGTCCAGAAAACGATCATAGATCGACGGACGGGTATTGTTAAACTTATTGATGTAGGCGTGCTTGATCCAGTCCACCAACATTTCAGAACCCAGAACAGCCAGAAATGGTCCTAGGATCTGGCTGACTGCGGGTGCGTACGATGTTATCGAATTCACCACCGCAGGCACCAGAGTAAAGGACAGAGGAAGGATCGAACTTGACGACTTTGGTGGCAGGGCACTCATCAAGGGCATGCTGCTGTTACTGGCCAATGGAGCCACCGCCGTCGCCGATGAAGATCCTAGCAGCGCGTTCAATCCGGCGGTCAGACCACCTGTTTCCACGATGTTGCGAGAGGCAATTATAATAAGCATATGCCAGAGTTGAAATCGTTCGACAATGTCCGCACAAGTCAATTGAAAGAGGTTCTCCTTTTCGAATTTCTTGAACACCGTAGACTTGATCTCGACGAATTGGTTGGATAGGAGCAGAGTGATGAGCGCATTCGAGTAAGAGTTGACGGCTACATTAAGAGTGATCACCTGGTAAAATAAAGCCGTGGAATGAATAATGGTATAGATAAGAGCAAGGATGAACAACCAAAATGGTCGGAGAACCTTGCTGTGACCGTCCGGTTTGCGCTCGAGTGTTTCTCTAGAAAACAGACACTCTAGGACGTCCTGACCTATGGCCGAGAGGAGGCGATCGCAGACTTCGAGGAGGTTGTAAATGACGTATAGTTTGATTGCGGCCTGCCCTCGAATCCAGTGGTACATACGGCTGGCATCGAGCTTTAGCAGGATGAGACATGTACTTATGATTAGTAGTCCCTTTAGCATGTCCGCCTTGTTATCTGGTAACAAAGTGGACGGGATAGACTTAGATCTGCGATGATCTTTTGCATGCTTGCGATTGTGAGTCGGCCCATTCTGTGATAATTTGGTATCCCCTGGGCTGGGCTGAGGTACTGTTCGCACCGAGTTTTGCAGCACGCTGCTTCGACGACGCCGTTCCCACATTCTCCCAGCGCCATTGTACACAAACTTTGAGACGAAGCGAACCTCCGTCAGTAGATTGATAGCCCACGATTTCGCAAGAAGGTAGACCGACCTGAGGAGCCTAAGCGGTAGTATCGTAAAAGTGTAGAGCCAGGAGTCGAGACATGCAAGCATGCCAAACCAGAGTACGCTTTCAAGATGTGGAGGAAGCAGCAGGAAATTGACCAATCTCTCAAGTTTAGCCCGCGAAGACTCGTATGGGAAGTCGCCGCTAGAAGACCGGTGTAGGTAGAACTCTGAAGGTCGTTGTGAGGAGAGTTCGAGTTGCAGGTAGGTTGGGATTGACATGGGAGGCAGTGGGATCGACGGGGGCATCGGAGAAGGAAGAAGTGGACCGGAAGAGGAGTATCTTCTGCCGGAGCCATTCTCTATGCGTAGAGAAGGATCTGGCACCTTAAGAGTCGGACGCACTCTATCGGGTTTTGATGGGGACTGAGGGCTTTTAACCGAACTTGGAGTCGAGAAGGCTCGTTGAGGAATCCCTGGTCTTAGACTTGGACTTGTCAGAGGCCGAATGTTGTGGTCAAGAGCCTCTGTTGTAGGTTGGTGAGATTGTTGCTTGTCCAAACTGTCAAGCTTTTCTAGTTGGGATGTATGGAGAGGGGATCTCAATGTGTACACATCTGCGCCCGCAGACCCAACCATCTTTGCCGTAGGTGTTTCAACAACAGTGATATCAGTATCCTCACTAGCAGAGCGCAGTGAGCGATTCTGCTCCATGGGATGGATGGTGAGTGATTCGGGAGACAACCGAAGGGCTTGCAACTTCTCGACGGATAATCTGAGAACTCTCGCCTGCTTAAAGCCTTCGCCCATTCGCATAGAACCTGCTAAAGGTGAAGTTCGACCCCTGCCCGGGAGATTTCCATCCAAGTCAAGAGGATCTTTTTGATCTTGTCCATTTGCAAGCGCAGGTTCTTCTTGCGCATCAAACGCTGAAGTAGCACCATCTAACAGGGTATGTGGACTCGTGTCCGTAGAGTCGTGGTGGTCATTCCGACCTTGTGAGACTGACCGACGACGTCCATCTTTTCTAAACCCATAGTTGTCTCTGTAGTCTTTGTCCTGGGGCTCCATATAGCGAGTATCCCTTGTTTTGGTTTGCCTTATTGTCCTTCTCTTTTGACTGGCCAGATGGTGGACGATGCTGGTTGGAAGGACGTTGTGAATCTAGGGAACCAAGAGGCTTTCGGTGAGAGTAGGACTGTCAACGCTGCGACGGCTGCAATTGTAAGGCGGCTCGTGTTGAGCAGTCAATGTAGCCAGTTTGACGGATTGCCATTCTGTCCACGAAAGTGCTCGTTGCATATAACCTCAAAGGAGGATTTGCGTCCGTTCAGTTTGTTGCCTTGCCATTCGGTCGGTATCCGTATCTTATCACTTGCTCGGGTCTCGTAGCTCGTCGGCAAGGACTAAAAGTAGTCGAATCGAGCAGGTGGTGGCTCGAACGCAATCGGGACCAGGTGTTCTTTTATCTCCGACATGTGCTCGGACATAATTCTCACGCCCAAGTGCGGGCGAGAACTGGATTCGATCATCTTTGCTGGCATCAGCTTGTGTCATCCGTCCAACAGTCGAGTTGGTCACCTGTCAGCCCTCGTCATTGATCATGCTGGTCAAGGGGGCTGTGGGAAAGGACGGGCTTATCTGGCGCTCGAGGATGCTTTTCTTTTCGCTCAGTGCACTTTAAACCAAAGTCAACTCTTTCTTCAGAAGACCTCCGCCTAGCAGTCCCGCCTGTGTCCATTCGCAGGATTGGTGCGAGCGCCTTATTGTAACCTGAACTGCATGCTCAAGTGATATTGTCGCCACAGCTCTCCAAGTTCGACTCGATCAGGCTCGGCCTGCTTTCATGACATGATCAGAGATAACACGTTCCCATATTCAGAAGGTCCCTGTTACGCCTCTTTCTACTGACATTGGGGGACAGTCTCATGGACCGCGAGCAACTCTCTGGTTGGGGTCCTCCCAGGGATGATTTGGATGGACTTATAGGAAGCTTTGATGGCTTTACTTCGGATGCGGAACTCGACACAAGTACATGGAGTGGACGAGGTATTGTAGCATCGCAAGCTCTGTCGTCTCACTATCTTGTCGAATCGTCGAGCTCTGGTATCGTCAGATCCCCCCTCCACCAGCCGACAAGCAGTGTGCCTGCTTCAAGACCGTTGCCCCAGCGAAGGGCGATATCTGCTGGCCAAGTCACTCCGTTAAGCTATGGAGACCAAAGCTACTCAAATACCGCCTTTGAGCCACCACTACGATCAATCTTCGTATCAGGGCCTCCGACTGCCTCGGTCTCTGCAAATACGGCTGTGGCTTCACTGAGTGGTGCAATGTCTTCCAACACGGCGGGCCCGTTGGCTGCATTGACCAGTGCTGGCGGAAGCCGGCGTCTCAACCCCCGAGTAGGAGATCTTACGCTCGCCCAGTCTCCAGTCCCAGTGAATAACAGGCATCCTCTGCTCAACTTGGAAAAAGATGTTGATGATCCCACTGCAAACGCCGCTGTTTCCTCCTGCGATGGCCCTTCCGCCAACACTTCTGCCGCGCTCGCTCGGCTATTCATCACTAGCGATGGGGCAACTCCGGCCATATCTCGAGGCCCCTCTCAGATCCGTTCCATGTCTAGTATTGGCAGAAGATTGGGTGACACAAGCTCATTGACAGGCCACCTTATCCACAATGGCTTTGAAGCAGGCCGCCATTCGGATATCACAGTGCACGCGTTCGGCCAAAGCTACAGGCTTCACAAACTACTCCTCGACCGGGTACCGTTCTTTTCCTCGGCATTCTCAGGGTCTTGGTCGGAAAGCATGGCGAAAGAGATGACAGTGGTACCTGAAGAGATTGATTCCAACATCACCAAGAAGGCCTTCGAGCTGGCGTTGAAGAGGATCTATGGTACCCAGTGTTCGGTGCAGGAGGAAGAAGAAGCCGTCGGCTTATTCGCCACAGGTTGTTGGCTAGACATGCCTGACTTGGTAGATTTCTGCGTTGAAGCAATACTGCGCCAAATGCAGCCTGCTACACTCCACAGCTTCATCAAGCTGGTGACTAACAATTATTACGGCAAGGCTGGGGACCGTATTCTGTCTTCCGCGAAAGCCATGCTTTGTCGGGAAGGCTGGGAAATGCCATATGAATATTGGGACGAAATCCCTGCTGAACTGATTCGCGAGATCGTTGGAGGTGACCCCTTCTTCATCCCTGGTGAATGGGATCGTTGGTATCTGGCCTTAAAGCTGTTGAATCGACGGTTGAGAGCCAAAGCCGTCGAGGCTGGGCTAGTCTCCCCTGGTGGGCGATATCTCCATCCAAAACCAAGCAGTCTTCAGTTCTTCGCTGTCAGGTTCGACGCGCCCTATAGAATCGCGACACAACATCGATACGTGTCAGAACGGGATGAGGCCTGGATCGCCTTGTACACATCCCCGGAGATTGCGCCGCTCTTGGTGTTGCTCGACGAAGGCATTCACTATGTCCACCTTCGCTTTGAGCAGTTGCAACAGATTCGATCGCAAAGGGACATCCTCGGCGTTCCAGTCCTTCCAGAAAAGGTCATTTCTGATGCATTATGGATGTCGCTAGAGCTTCGACAGAAAGTGCTCAATGCAGGAGAGGGCGATATCGAGCTTGGATTGAGTGAATCGGCCGAAGATTATGAGGAGGCTGACCTTCAGACCGAGAGAACAGCAACGTCCAGCAAGGGCAAGCTACGGGAGCAGGACTATAGAAGCCCAACCGAGGCTACACTTGACATGGAGTCAGGATCGTGGGATGGCAATGGTAGGGCCCGAAAGTTCTGGATTCCAGAACATGATGTTTCGTCTGTGATGGGCGGCACGCGAGAAGCATCTGCAGCCGCAAATGCAACCATTGGAGCCGACTGGAGCACGCACGCAGCCAGGTTATCGGCAATTCTCGAGCCCACTGACGTCGCATGGGCTCTCGATTTTGCCACAGGGAATGTTGTCGAAAGTGGCCGTCCTCCCTCTCGGAGCTATTCTCCCACTACTCGACCACGGTACAGTTATTATCCTCCCTTCAGGTTCTCTGCCGAATTCCCCAATCCCCGGACTCTCAAGGATAGAAAGAGGGTCTACTCGCAGACTGTATGGTACGCCGGCAGTATGTGGAACCTGTATATTCAGCGAGTCAACACTTCGAAAGTCCAGCAACTAGGCATATATCTGCACCGGGCCAAAGACAAGGACCCACACGACGACCCGCTTGCACAATTCATTCCTACTGCTGTGGATGATCGTATCGGGCAGCTGGAGCGTGAGATGCTGCTTCGAAAGAGCGGACGTCGGACCCAGAATTGGCGGTCAAACGAGGCCGCGCGAGGGCCAGAAGGCGCACACGAGGACGAGCCTGCTGCCCCCTCCAACGACCTCGACTTTGCCAATGTTAATTCCACCCAAGACGGAAGTGCTTCGACAACACGTCGAGCGCGCGGGTCGGCGCAATCAGGAAAGACCTCACAGACCGCTGGCACGGTGCCGAGCGAGTTCTGTCCTCTCGGCTCTCAGACACTAGATTCGGACGACGACGACGAGGAACTGGTGCGGAGGCACAAAAAGTACAATGTTTCCGCCATTCCGCCTTATATGGACTCGCGGCCAACGATCAAGACGTACTTCAAAATCTACTCGCCGAGCCGGGCAGGGCGGCTCCTGAGCATATACGAGAGTGCGCCCGACAAATTCGACGTGAGTAAGAGCTGGGGCTGGAAGAGCGGCCAGATGCAACTTGACGATGGTCTTGGGGAATGCGATGCCAGCAAGGCGAGCAAGGAGGGTAGACTAAGGTACATGGTGGTGATTGGGAACATATGATTTCGGATGATACACGAAGAAATGCCTCAAAGTTTCTCCAGCAACCCTTGAAGGTTGCTGAAGCATGGATGACGAGATGACGAGTTGATGAGCAATGAATTGGAAGAGATATTTTCCGGTAGCGATGTTCCGATTTAGGAAATCACTCCGACTTGGGACACGAGATTCGAGACTCAAGACTTCCATTGCTTTCTAAGCGAGTCGCATCTTAATATGACGGAGGCAATTAATATGGATGTCTGACTCAAGTGTTGCACCATATTGGAGGCAACCTGGGGCGAACGTTCCCCGAGATATCATTGTGTCATCAAAACGTCATTTGAATGGGAACTTCTCGGAAGCAGATTCGCCTCATTGATTTACCTTCGTTGATTTAAAACCTGAACAATAGTCACTACCTACAAGTACCTAGGAGGTAGACAAGCCAACGCAACATAGGTTTTTATATATTGACAGCTATTTCAAACAATCGCGACTCAGCTTATCATATAAATACCCTTGGAAAGACTCGGAGAAGTTACAGCTAGCATTCCGGACAGGGCCGACAGCAATATTTCACTGACAATATGGGATCCGCTGATCAAAAGCCTGTCCTTCTCAACAAAGCAGCTGAAGGCATTTCGTACTTCACTCCAGCCCAAATCCCGGCTGCTGGCACCGCTCACGACCCTCAGTCCAGCGGCCAGCCTGTGCCGAAACTCTTCCAGCCGCTCACCATCCGCGGTGTCACCTTCCACAACCGGATCTTTCTGTCTCCTCTCTGCCAATACTCGGCTCAGAATGGGTATCTGAATGATTGGCATGTGACTCACCTCGGAGGAATTCTTCAGCGCGGACCTGGACTCACCCTTACAGAGGCTACTTCAGTTACACCCGAAGGTCGCATCACCCCTGAAGATAGTGGCTTGTGGGAAGACGGGCAGATAGGCCCTCTGAAAAGAATCGTCGAGTATGCTCACGGCCAGAATCAAAAGATCGGTATTCAGCTCGCCCACGCGGGCCGCAAAGCTTCCACGGTCGCTCCTTGGTTGAGTCTGGGGGACACCGCCCAGAAGGAGGCTGGTGGCTGGCCTACTGAGACTGTCGCACCCAGCGCCATTGCTTTCTCACCATCATTCCCCCATCCCAACGAGCTAACGCCCGAGGGTATTGTGAGAATCAAGAACGCGTTTGTTGCCGCAGCCAAGAGAGCTATCAAGGCCGGGTTTGATGTGATTGAGATTCACAACGCCCATGGATACCTTCTTCACGAGTTCTTGAGCCCGGTCAGTAATAAAAGGACCGACAAATACGGCGGATCATTTGAAAACAGAACCCGGCTTACTAGGGAGATCGTCGAAGCCGTTCGAGCCGTCATCCCGAAAGAGACGCCGCTGTTCCTTCGAATCAGCGCAGACGACTGGCTTAAGGGGCAAGATGAGTTCCCGGAGAGCTGGACAATTGAAGACACAGCCAGGTTGGCGCCAATTCTGGCCGAGCTCGGTGTCGACCTACTGGACGTAAGCTCTGCCGGTCTTCACCCATCCCAGAAGATCAAGGGCGGTCCGGGATATCAGGTTCCATTTTCTCTTGCTGTCAAAGAGAAGACCGGAGATTCTCTCGCTGTATCGGCTGTTGGCAGCATCACTACCGGGCCGCAGGCTCAAGAGATTCTGGGGCAAGGATTGGATGCGGTATTTGTGGGCCGCTACTTCCAAAAGAATCCCTTTCTGGTGTGGACTTTTGCCGAAGAACTTGGGGTTGAAATACAGCTGCCGCACCAGATCGAATGGGGCTTTGGGGGTCGCGCAGGCGGTAAAGGCAAGCATCATGCAAAGAACTAGGATGGGCCTGCTCGCTAAGGAGCGGTTGGATGGTGTACGGAGTACTGTGGACATGTGCTGGGCTGGAGCGACGGCGTCTGTGAGATCACTGGCAGAAATAGGCCCTTCGAAAGAATAGACACCATAGAGAGAGGCGGGGAAGGAAGTATACACAGACTTAGAGATCCAAGTTTGGCAAGATAGACAACCCATTGATATTTCTACAGCATACTCCATACTCCGTACAACACACCAACCCAAGTGGTTTCAAGACTGGTTTCGAGTGCACCTCTTCATCTTATTGGTAGACGCGGTGCTCGTATAGGATAAGCCTTTGGTGGCGGAGGCGCGCACGGGTTCCTGCATGAGGCGTGTCTGAAGATCTCACCCGGGCTGAAGATTGGCTGAGCTTGGTGCCTGGGGGCCTGAGTGATGGGGGCGCTAGTGCCGAAAGCAGCCCGATTGCAGGCCCCGAGACGGCAGCTTAGGGGCTAGATCGTGTCTAGATGTGTACGGAGTATGGCGTGGTTTGAAGTGCGGGCCCATCAAATCCCCGAGGCCAAACCTAGAGGCTGGCGACCCTCTTTGCCTCTGTTTTGACTGCACGGCCCCTGGTCCTGGCAGCTGCAGCAGGAGCAGCAGGAGAGGCGCTCGTCAGCCTGCCAACTCTCTGCACTTCGTTGCTCCTTCATTGACCTGGCACCTATTCAGCAAGTCACTTCAGCGCTTCCGACACTCTCTACAATTGTTGTATCAAGTCGTTCATTCACCCATTCACTCGCTCTCTTTCTGCCGCACTCTCCTTGCCTTATTGTTTCCTTTCAACACGCCCAGGGGCCACTTTCAGCTCGAGCAGGGTCCTTCACCAGCCTTCCCTTATCCGCCGACCTCCCTGCGCTCTGTGCAACCGCAACCTTCTCGCCAGCTGACGACTGCAGCACAAGTCGCCTGAGAATATTTCTATTCTCTAGTGTCGCACCTCCTCGAGAGACACCAGGTTTGCTTGGGAGACATCAACAGCCACCATAGTCTCCAGTGAATAACAGGAAGTCCGAAAGCAATGCAACAAAGCCTCCACGGACAAAGGTCTTGAACTGTAGTGACAATTGAGCCGGGCTCTTGTTACCTTGACCAACGGCTGCGCCGTGCCATAACACCCGCCCACCACCAACACAACCTCTCTGCCATATCTGATTACCGGCCACGCGCGTGTGGCTTGCCGCTCACTGAAATCCTCCTCAACAGCTGCCCGGTCGCAGCACCTCGAACACAACAACACACAAACGAAAAGCTCCGTTCACTATGGGCTGCTGTGGTGAACGGGAGAAATATGGCAATCTCAATGCCGAACAGAAATGGGAATACATTGTATGTGCCTGATATGAAGAAAATTGCCGCGGAGGGTCTAATCAGGATTACAGAATCTCGACGATTTCAAATCAACCTCGTGCTGGACACCCTTCGCCTATGGCTATCTCCTGGTCATGCTGATCGTCTCCCTCTCCGTCTACGCCGTCGACACCTTTACAGCCATCAATCTCCTCGCCTTTGACCGATGGGCCGGTCAGATCAAGCCAGAAATTCCCTTACATATTTCCCGATGGATATTCGCTGGATGTATCATCCTATCGTTCGTCCTACTCGTCTACCGATGGATTCGTGCTGTTAGGGTCATGCGTCAGGGTGGAGTTGCTAAAAGTTACCTCGACCCCCTCGCCGTGCGTGTACAGTCAATTCGATGGGGACAAGGAAGAGGTTGGAAACGTTTCTTGGTTTTCGCCGAGTTAACCAAAAGCAGGAAAGGTGCCGACTACGTTGCGCTCTTCACCTACTTTTCATTCGAAGCATGGCTCCGAATTGTGTTTGCTGAAGGGCCCCGGCAAGTCGTCAATGCAATCACTCTATATTCAGTCATGAAGTTGAAGTTGATCCCGGAAGGCGACCATGCTGCCACAGATGGCCACTCGCCAGTGGTCCAGTTTTTTGTCAACATTGGAATACTGGCAGACGAAAACCACCTCCAAGCGGTCATCCTTTTCGGCATGCTTTGGACTCTGTTCATTTGGGTCATCTCAATGCTTAGTCTGATCATTTCAATCATTTTATACCTCCTTTTCCTCTGGCATCACATCCCCACAGATGATGGAGGCTTGACCGGTTACTGCCGCAACAAGATCAATCGAAGGATGGAAAGAATTGTCAAGGTCAAAGTAGACAAAGCATTGCGGAAAGAAAACGAACTTCGCGCGCGTCAGGAGGCAATGGCTGCTCGTCAAGGATTGGATTTCAAAAAGCAGCCAACCTTACCCAATATCAGCACTTCCGAAGTCGACTCTCTGTCTGGGTTATCTCGACAAACGACCATGACAACTCTGCCTGAATACTCGTCTCGGCCTGGGACAGGTAGCAACAGCAGTGAATCGATACCGACGTTGCCTGACATCGCTACACGTCCACTTATCCCCGCACGAACTGTCACGCACGGGTCTGCCGCATCGTGGTCTAGCTATAGCTCCAATGCTCCGTTGATGGGCTCCGCAGGAGAGATGGGCCAGATGCCTGATCGAGCACAAACACCAGGTGCAGACGTAACGAGTCCGTGGTACAGTAAACCACTACCTAACCGAAGCATGACTGGTCTTTCCCAACTCTCACAACGATCCTTGAGCGCCACCGTCCCACGGCCAGGTACAGCACAGGGAGATAGAAACGGGCCTGGATCCTATCAAATGGACTCGCTTCCGCGTCCTGGAACAAGCATGTCGAATGCTCCACGGCCGAGATATCCATCCGACAACAGCAGTGCCCTGCCTTACCCAGAAGATCGAAGTTCAGCCTCGTCAGTGAAGCCACCTTCCTGGTCTGGACCGAATGTGGATGTTGCAGCTGATAGCATGGGTCGTCGTACACCGGCAGCCGCAATCGGTCCGCCTTTCCCAGGTATCCCCGAAGGAAGAGGTCGAAACTCTCCATTACCTGGTCCACAATTTCGAGCACAGACTCCTGTTCGAGGGCCTCCAGAAAGGTCATACACGCCGAATGGTATTGGTCCAATCCGATCAATGACACCGACTGGGGTTCCGACTTTACCTCGACTGCAGAGCCCGGCACCTGGAGGATATGCGCCTTATTCGGCCGAACCGCGGTCTATGACACCCCTATCTTCAACTTCTGCCAGTGCTGGTGTGCGCAGCGCCACCGAGCCAACCAGAACATATACTCCCTTTGGACAGCCAGGTCTTCCTGGTGCCCCGTCACCATATCCGCGAGATAGGCAACCGCCACAGAGACAGGGTAGTGGTGTTGATGAGATTCTGGATCATTACTGACACTAGCCCGGATCTTGTTTTGGATTGGGCTCATAACGACAAAATTAATGATGATAGTAGCTAGATCGATTCTGTAACAAATGCCACCCTATCATACCCGAGATTCTTCTTTTCATAAAACGTATAAAACGTCTAAAACTGTAGTGGTCTGACTGGGATTCGGAGGATGCTTAGATGTGCAAGCTCCCCGATTGGCCAGTGCTTCTGTGCCCACTTGTCGTTTGAACCATATAAACGGTTCAGACCACCCACTACGAGTACAGGACTTGATCAGCTCTCGCAGCTTCAGCAGTTCTCCCTCATTTGGTTCCGTAATGCCAGCCGCATCGGGCTTTGCGCGGGTCCTCCGCGAAGCTGCCCCGAGCCTGGCAAAGCGGTTCTTCGACTGCAGCAGTCGCCGGCATAGTTCGATCCTGAGCCAAGCGCAGCATGTGAGTTCGAGGACGAAAAGACGAGCCGTGGAGACTCGGCACCTCACTACGAGCCCCAAGATACCGATACGACGCACGCAAGTCTCAATCACCTGCTTTCGAAATAGCCAGGCCAATGCGCGTCAAGATACGATAAGCCGGTTCGGCCGGGCGTTCTCGGTTTCCACAAGATCAAGAATTTCGCAGGCCAACACGCGGGATGGGCCAATCGATGCCGCAAAAGAATCAGGGTCAGAGGGCACGGGCAAGAGCAAAAGCAGGAAGTCAACTCTCCCAGACACATCATCGAATACAGTGGCCTACTGGCTTCTCGGCAGCGCCGCGAGCGTCTTTGGCATTGTGGTGTTCGGAGGCCTCACGAGGCTTACAGAGTCCGGGTAAGTCTCCGAAGTGCATTTTGGTGCAGGCGGTGCCATGTTCATACCTCAGTCTTACTGAGTGAATTTCTGGGCCCAATGCTGACTCGACTGCCGGGGCTGTAGACTGAGCATAACCGAATGGAAGCCTGTCACCGGATCTCTCCCACCAATGTCCGAGGAGGATTGGGAAGCCGAGTTCGCAAAGTATCGATCTAGTCCGGAATTCCACCTGCTCAACTCACGCATGACGCTCGAGGAGTTCAAGTCGATCTACTGGATGGAATGGATTCACCGGCTCTGGGGCCGCTTCATCGGCATCAGCTTCGTGTTGCCTGCGGTGTATTTCGTGGCAAGAAAGCAGGTCTCGCGATCCATGGCCTGGCGATTGTTCGGAATTGCAGGTTTGATTGGGTTCCAAGGTTTCATCGGCTGGTGGATGGTAAAGTCCGGGTTGAAAGATGACTTGTTCGCGCCGGGCTCGCACCCACGCGTCTCACAGTACAGGCTCACCGCACACTTGGGCACCGCGTTCATTTGCTACCTCGCCATGCTGTGGAGCGGGCTGGACATCCTGCGAACGAACAAACTCCTCCGATCATCCAAGGACGTCGCTGAGGCCTCGCTCAACGCACTCCGCAACCCGGCCCTGAAGCCGTTCAAGCGTTCCGTCGCCCTACTCGCCGGTCTGGTGTTTCTGACAGCCATGTCTGGCGGGCTCGTGGCAGGGCTCGACGCAGGGCTGATATACAACGAGTTCCCGTACATGGGTCTTGGATTGACCCCGCCAAAATCCGAGCTGTGGGATTCATTCTACAGTCGTGCCCCGGATCGATCGGATCTGTGGTGGCGCAACATGCTCGAGAACCCCAGTCTCGTGCAACTCGACCATCGCATCCTCGCGACCACCACATTCACTGCCGTCATGGCACTCTGGACGTACGCTCGCTCCGGCGCATTACAGAAAGTCCTCCCTGCGGCCGCCAAGCGAGGTGTGCACGGCGTGGTAGGCTTCGTCTGGTTGCAGGTCATCCTGGGGATTTCGACGCTGCTGTACCTCGTCCCGACCGGCCTGGCGAGCGCCCATCAGGCAGGAAGTCTGGCCCTCTTGACCTGGACGGTTGTTCTCGGTAGTCGTGTCTGGTTCCCTGGTCAGGCGGCACGCATTTTAGCACAGAGAATGCAGCAGAACGTCGGGGGTGCTGCGTTCGGCCAGGCTGGTGGCAGCACTGTATTGTCCCAAGCCGGCGGTGTGCATGCCGCAAATGCCAATGGCGCCACTGTCTTGGCTGCAAGCGTGATGCCCGCGGTCACAGCACTCGGGCTTATGCTCAGCATGAATGCGGAAGAGAGTCTGAGAGTGCAGTTGCGAGCACGGCGTGAAGAGAAGCCTGGGAAGCCAGCACCTGAAAGGACCGAGGAGGCATAAAAGGGCGAAGGAGAGACCGTCTCTTCTCATTTAATTTTAAATGTACAATTCGCCGGCTTTTGGCCAGCACGGCTTATGTATGTTCAGGAGCAGGTCGAGTGTCATGTATCAATAGATCTAGAGAAGGGGAGAACCATAAAAAAGGAAGCATTCTCTTTCCGAGAAATATGCCATGTCAGTGTTAGGGGGTTCATTCTACGAGAGAAGAAGCAGATCTTCCCCTCTTGCGCCTCTATCACAATCACATCACGCGTGCATCGTGCCGCTCGTGCTCGCGATTGAATACGATCTCTCATCTCCCAACAGCAGTGGCCGTTCCTGGATCACAGTCACGCCTGACCGGGACGGTCGGGATCTTCCCCTAGGTCAAAGACACCAGTTCTTTTTTCCAATCAATGCGTAATATCAAGCTACTCCACGTAAGAAATCTCTCTTCCATCACGCTCGCACATATCATCGTCATCTCCAGCCGTTGGATCTCATCAGCGGGGCAGATAATGAAGCATTTCGCTTATTTGTGGGCTGTAATTGGAGAGGAAAACAAACAAGTCAGCAGAAGTTCATCATCACAGAGCTCTGAAACTGGCAGAGTAGCACTCGCTTGGTGCACAAAGGGAAGATCCAAACTCACCGATCCCTTCTTCAGGGAGAGGCTTGACATCGGCGATCTCGGCAGCTAGCTCCTTGGGCTTCTCGCCGGGCTTCTCCTCCCTCATGAACGGGAACGCCAGGACCTCGCGGATGGTGTAGTTGTCCGTCAAAAACATGACTATGCGGTCGATGCCCATGCCCCAGCCACCAGTCGGGGGAAGCCCGAATTCCAGACTCGTGCAGAAGTTCTCGTCAACCATCTGCGCCTCATCGTCGCCTTGTGCCTTCTGGCGCGCCTGCTCCTCAAAACGCAGGCGCTGGTCGAACGGATCGTTCAACTCGGTGTACGCATTGACGATCTCCTTCTTACACACAAACGCCTCAAATCGCTCGCAGAGGCCCGGCTGCGATCGGTGGTACTTGGCCAAGGGGGACATCATTTGCGGGTGGCCCGTGATGAAGGTCGGGTTGATGCACTTCTCCTCGATGAACTCGCCAACCAGCTTGTCAAGCATGCGCGCGTTAGTCTCCGGGGGCGGACACGTCACATTGACCTTCTTAAGGACCCGTTTGAGGAATTCATTTGTTTCCGCTGTATGCAGCTGGTCGCCCGGGGGGAACGTTTCGCCCGTGGCCTCCTCGAGGGCTGGGATCATGTCGATGCGCTTCCACGGCCGTGACCAGTCAACCTCGTACACCTCGCCGTGCTGCGTATGGAACGTTGTCTGATGGCCACCCGTAACTTCCTTGACTAGACCTGACACCAGTTCCTCCGTGCGGTTCATCACATCGTACACGTCCGCGTAGGCTTCGTAGAACTCGCATGTGGTGAATTCCGGGTTGTGCGTCAGGTCGGCGCCTTCGTTGCGGAACTGCTTTCCAAGCTCGTAGACACGCTCGATACCGCCCACTACTAGCATCTTCAGGTATAGCTCCGGAGCGATACGCATGAACATATCCTGGTGGTACTCGTTGATGTGTGTGATGAAAGGTTTGGCGGTGGCGCCACCAGCAATCGAATTCATCATCGGGGTCTCGACCTCGACGAAACCATTCGAATCGAAGTACTTGCGGATATAGGAAACGATCTTGGCTCGGGTGATGAGGATGTTGCGGGACTTGTCGTTCATGATCAGGTCAAGGTACCGCTGGCGGAATCGGGTCTCGACATCTTGCAGACCGAAGTGCTCCGACGGGATTTGGTGTAGACACGGGGTGAGAAGGATGACTTCGTTGGCAAACACCGACAGTTCGCCTTCGTTCGGACGGTTCTTGGGCGCGGTTCGACCAGGGTATCCCACGATCCCGATGATGTCTCCTCTCCGAAGGTGCTCATGCTGGGCCTCGAAAAAGCTGGCATCCCCTTTGGCCTCTTGCGCTTGACACATGATCTGAACCTTGGTGCCATTGCCCTTGATGTCGTAGAAAACCAGCTTCGCGCCGGAAGCTCTCTTGGTGTAGACTCGCCCTGCCACGCGGATCTCAACGTCCTTCTTCTGCTCGCCAGGCTTCAGGTGGGCGAATTCCTCAACAAACTTGCGCACATCGGTGTTGACTTGGAACTTGTGGGGATAAGGGCTAGGCGACTTGGTCTCTCGGAGGTGATTGACCCGTTTGCTTCGGATCTCAAAGTATTGCTGTGGAAACGTGTTAGAGAGAAGACCTCGAGGATGATAGTATTGCAGACCGAAGCAGACTGCGATTAGGACTGGGACTGCGACTGACATTGGGGTTGAGATTGCTCTCGTCCAACTCGGCATTTGTGACCTTCTTTTTCTCCACCTTGGGTGGTGCAGCTGCGGCCTTTTCTTTCTTCTTTTCCTCCAATTGTCTCGCCTTCTGTCTCTTCTTCAATTCTGACTTGGAGACTCGCTCACCCGTGACCTCGTCCAGGTGTAGGTTGGCGGTGTCCTGCGCCAGAGATGAAGTGGCGTCGGCCATGTTTGGAGGTGAAAGTCAATGTCACTAATTCAGGACATGCAGGTCGAAAGCAAATGAAGGTGTTGACTGCCAGAGGTTGTGCTGCGAGTGTCGATCGGTGGTGGGATGAGTTTGTGGCTCGGGTTTGCATCGAAAATTGTGACTCGTGCGAGCGCAGAGTCACGAGTGAGCAGGGGTCCCCATGACTCTTGCAGCAAACTGACAGGATCTGTACTAAACATCACAAATATCTATTGATTGAATGTTCAAAGACTGGTCTTCCACAATCATCCTCATGTTTTATGTTATGCTATACAGTCCAGCGTGAGCCCCCTCTGATTCAGTCTTCTGATCCAGGCTCCTGATTCAGGATTTATCCACTCAAAGCATCCTCAGAGCTGTGGTAGCGCTCAACGCCCACAAACACGCCTGCATCAACCAGAATCCTCCACCGTACATCCTGCCTTTTCCATTCTTCTCGCTCGCAATATACCCGTACGCATAGATGATTCTGCAGAGCAGCCAAGCGGCGCCGAGAGCAGCAGCCGCCCTGGGGTATTCCAAGCCTGCAAAGAGCATGAAGAGCATCGTCTGGGGCATATTTTCCAAGAGATTGGCGTGAGCTCGTTGGGCGCAGTTGAACTTGTAGGCGTCGCGACTTTCCTTGACTTGTTGAGCCGTTGCGTACGCATTCGGATATGCAACGCCCGCGGGCTTTCTCAGCGTTGTAACCACAGTGCCTTGAACCCAAGAGAGGAGTGGTGCCAGGCCCAAGGCGATGAGAACGACGTAGCTGTGATCTTCTGTTAAATCTGGCCTGAGTCGCGCCGTGCTGGCAGACGAAGTATCCACTTACCCATAGCCATCTGGGACTGTCACAGCGTATGGCATCTTTGTGTGCGACGATTTCAATGATGACTCGAGACACAGATCAGACAAGAGGGAAATGTTTTAACTTTAAACGGTAGCAGAGAAGTCGGATGCGAAGAATGTGGCAAATGTCGCAGCATCCTTTGTACCACCACTCGCTCGCCTGATTGCTCCGTCTCCGCCGCCATCGGGAACGCGATTATTCCGACCGGTAGCACTCATTTCTACCAGAAGGTTCTGACCTTTGTCTCGATAAGAATGCTCTTTGAATCCTCAGACGATCTCTGCTGCTTACCAACCTGAGAGAAGACATCGGTGAGTCAGCTCTTAATCAAGAGTGAAGGCGTACTGCTCTGGTCGTTCGGGCGGATCCCAACTTCTGAACGGTTGCGAGAAGCATTGGAAAGGAGAAAACATTCCTTTGCCCCAGGCGCGACGCAAGGCAAAAAGTAATTCGTAGACAGCCGGGCCTGCTGTTATATATGTATGTATACTTCCATGTGCAGAGTAGCATCGCTTTGCGGGCCCTTGTTTGCTAAGAGGTTGGCCTCGATTGCGTGATGCACTACCTAAACGACAGTCACACGGCCAGTAGGAAGACGAGACACTTGAGAGCAGGTTCTTAACCAGAACAATCGACCGCTGAACCCCACGTTTACTCTATCAAGTGGCTACTGTAACAATTTTGCGCCTTGATCCCATGTTCGATCCTTCCATCACGGTTCCTTTGGAGAGAAGGAAAGACAATCATTCTGTGCTCCGAGCCATGACATTCATAGACCAGCCAGACAAGGAAAATCACATAATGACCTCGTTGGAAACATCGCGCTTCAATTCTTTGTAGGGCAGGCAGATACAGTTCTGGACCCTCACCTCATCACCTACGACGCATTCTTTACCAAGAATGGTGATGCTCTGGACCTTGACGCCGTTCTTGATGATGCTGGTGGTGTGGCTGCCGACAGGAGTTGGGGTACCTTCAACTCTGGCCCAAGCTCCGACACGACTGTTCCAGCCGATGATTGCGTAGAGGACGCAGGCGTCATGCTTAATCTCTGCCTCCTCAAGAACGATGGCTTCCTTGACACGCACACCTGCGCCGATGATGGCTTTCGGCCCGATGGACACATTCGGGCCCAACTTGGCGGTAGGGTCGACCGTGGCTGTAGGGTGGATGAACACTGGTGGGAGGATGGTGGCGGATGGTTTGGCGATTTCCTCCGACTGAGATTGAAATGCCTTTTGCAAGTACAGGGCATTGGCTGGGACAGCGGAGCCTGCAGTCTTGATCTGGCGCCAGAAGTCCTTGGTCTCATGGACGTAAAAGCGGTTGCTGTCGGCAAGATCAGACAAGATGTCTTGTTCAAGGCGCAGCACCTCGTTCTTTTCTCCGTCCTCATCGAAGTCGGCCACGAACGACGACTCGAGGTTCTCCGAGGAAGGATAAGAAATCACTCGTGGCCTCTCGGTCTTGCGCTTGATGGCACTTCTGATGGATGGGAAGATGCATTCCGTGGCAAAGAGGTAGACGCCGCAATTGATCAAGTTGGAGATATGGCCTTCGGGCTTCTCGACGTAGTGCAAGACGCGTTTCGAGTGGGAATCGGACACGATACAACCAAAGTTAGTAGCCGCCTCATTACTAACTCTAGTACCCAGGATGATAGCATCGGCATCCTTCTCTTCGAAGAGCTGGAGCATGGCCTCGAGGGGAAAGGAGCAGCAGACGTCCGAGTTGAGCACGAAGAACCTGTCAGGCTTGCCCTTGAGAATGGCATCTCGGAAGTGATAGAGACCGCCAGCAGTGCCCAGGGCCTGGTACTCTCGCAGGTACTGGACCTTGATCTGAGGGAACTCTCTCGAGGAGTCTTTGATGAAGTCACGGAAGACGCTCTCGTCGTAGTAGCCAATGAGGATGACTTCTTTGATGTCAGGGACCTTGGACACGGCCTTCAGACAGTGCCAGATGATTGGATGGCCGGCAACATCGAAGAGAGGCTGAGAGGGATAAGTTGTCAATTTGGTGCAGGAGATCCGATGAAGTGTATGCCTACCTTAGGTACATCAAGACTGAGTGGTCTAAATCGAGTGCCTCGTGATGGGCCTCCGACCTGTATGGGAGTCAGCGATAATGTCCAAGGGGTTGGGAGACGGATCGATGTACCAAGATAACCGCTTTGGTGATCCCGTTGGCACCAGTGGGCTTGTTACGTGAGGGGACTTTCAGCATTGTGAAAGGTGTTGGACACAGCGCAGACAACGCAGACAACAAGGGAATTGATTGACAGTGACTTTCTTAACCAGATGGCAAGAACGGTCAGGGAACACTGCGTAGGGACTCTTGCTCTTTCCGATTTTTTCTTCGATCTGAACGCAGTCACAGGGAGGCAGACATGAGGCCACGGGTCACTTTTCACCGTTCGTGGCTGAGATTGAAAGGAGCGTGACCTGTCAGTCGTCACTGACGCGCTAAACCGGTTACGCGCTAGATGCGCTTTACCCCTTAATATGTGTCCGTGGCACCTACTGGTGATTAGAGAATATCCCTACAGGACACGGAGTACGAAGTACGGAGTACATGACCTCACAATCCTAGTACGTGGCTGGGATGGCACCGTGTGATAGATCTTCTAGTAATTGCCGCTCTGCCTGCTGCTACTATGGAGTATCCGTACAGAGTAGGCCGTAGTCCGCATAGGAGCCTGCCCTGGCTGGATTCGAGACGGGGCAACCAGAGTGGAATTTCCCTTAGCCCCGTTCACGCGAGATGTCTTCTTCCATCAATTCTCTTAGAACGCCGGTCTGCGCGACACTGCCTGTCAATGCTGCAGTTCCCACCTCCTTCAAGAAGCCTAACGACGATGTTTCCTTCTTCCAGTACACAATGTACTTGCTTTGGACCTCAATGAGAGCCATGCGAGGGTCGTTCGCAGTCCCATCATGTACGCCATCTTTCAAGTCTCCAAACCAAGCACTGACTCCTGGGCTGTAGAGTTCTTTGATTCGTGGGTCGTCATTGGATGCTGTGGTGACCGTTCCCGCGATGGAAATCCAGTCTTGCGTCTTGCTGTCTTGAATGGTGATTTGGACCTCTTTGTTCTTCGCAATGTCTTCGAATTTCGTCGAGTTCTTGTTCGTAAGGTAAAGGATGTCTGGCCCGGCACGTTTGGCAACCACCATCGATCGACCAACCAGGCCAACGCCAGTGCGGTAGGTGTTCAGCATGCTGATTTTTTTGCCGTCGATGAGTTCGTAGAGTTCTTTCCATTGTACATCCTTCGGTGTTCCGTGGTCGTATTGTTTTGTGACGGACGGGTCTTCCCCGGAGGTCACCTCTTGCTTGTGTAATTCTTCAGGCATCTTGAGGAGGGGTGGTGTGCAGAAATTTCGGTATACACTAGTAGGAGAGTTCTTTTGGAGCTGGGGTGATGCAAGGCCGCCTAGAGCACGACGGGAGTATCTAAGGACGTTCCACGTGAGAACCATAATCATTCTAATCACCGAAGGACAAGACAATGCGTGAGGCAAGGAAGGTGTTATATCACCGCACCCACCAACGCAGCTCATTCGGTTCCCTCACCTCATGATGTCAACGTCCATCATGACGTTGCCACACCGAGGACGGCCATCTTCATGCAAGTATCAGTCAGTGTTGCACAATTGTGGCTTCTCTGGATTGATGGGACTCGATTCTCAGAAGAAGTCGTGACGACAGGTTTACTAGTACACCTTGAAGGACACTTGCGGAGCCCGAGTCTTCTGAAACTCCGGGCCTGACATGATGCTAAAAGCGGCTTCGAACCTTGCCGTTCAAGCACGATTATCGTGACCCAGAGTAATCCAAAGCTCCCCGGAGCGTGGCGAGACGTCCCGCCCGACTGTGAGACGGTACATTAAACCAGACCATCGCTCAACGACCCCCAATCTGGTTCTTCGCAATGGGTCGGACCCAGCATAGACCCAAATTTATAGCGATAGTAATCACACCAATGATCCAGAAGGATTTGCCATAGTTGCTGCCGTTGTATCGGAACACAATAGAAAAAATGATACCGCCAAAATTGCCAGTTGCCCCAGTCATACCAGAGACAACACCGTTGGCGTGGGGATTGACGTGAGGCACCAGAGCAAAGTTGGCTCCGTTTCCCCCTTCAAGGAAGACGGCCATACCAGCGACGAGCCCAAACATGGTACTGGTGTTATGAGGGTCAAGGACACCAATGACTATGAGAAAGACGCCGGTGATAACCCCCAGTGTATGGATCCAGATCTTCTTTACCCAGAGGTTGGAGAACCTTCCAAAAAGCAGGTCGGCTATGATGCCACCCAGAGGGCGACAGACAACGTTTAGTAGACCGAACATTGCAGCCCATTGTCCAGACGTGGTTTGTCCAAGGGACTTGAAGTTCTTTTGATAGTATGTGCCGAGAATGGAGTTGACAGACAACTCACTGCCAAAGGTGCAGAAGTAGCAGAAGGCAAGCACAAGTGTCTGGGGTGCGAACATAACCGTGATGATCTCCCTCGGGGTCGGGCTCACAATGATTTCTCCGCGTGCCGTGTCAAGCATTTGTTGTTCAGTCATCTGAACCTCCTGGTCGGCATATTTGGACAATCTGCGGTCTCCTGGAGCCTCGTCTTGGGTCTTCTCGCCCGTGTGCGAGGAAGGAGGCGGGGGGCTGCTGTCGGATAAAGGCTTGTCTGTGACTCCTGCCTTTGGAGGATCAACAATAGCGACCTGGACACCGTGTGCAGCAAGGTGGGTTTGGGCAGCAAGCTGCCGATCGCTCCATTTGCCAACAGGTGTGTCTTGGCAAAGCAAAAGGAGACACAATGCGACGAAGACAATCACAATGCCAGGAACAACAAACGCCACACGCCAGGCGACATGAGGTGTCAAGCCTCGGTTCAGCAGTGAATCGTATATGCTGGGCATGACGAAGTAGGTCACTCCGCCACCCGCATTGCCTAAACCAGCAGTAAAAGCGTTTGCCGTACCCACGATATTTTTGTCGTAAAAGCCTGTCGACCACACTTGACAAGGCACAAAGCTGCCACCTAGGATCCCGACGAAGAATCGAACTGCAAAGAGTTGGCCCTTGGTATAGGCAGCTCCGGCTAGGAAAGTAGGAATGGCGCCAACAAGAAGACAGCCGGCAAATGTCCGACGAGGTCCGAATCGATCGCAACATGGACCAGCAACAAGTCGAACGAGGAGGGTTGCGCAGAGGGCAATGATGTTCGAATTGGCCACATCGACCTTGGTCAACTTCAGGTCTTTCTGGATGGTATCGTGTAACTGGATGATGGTCAACCCGAATGGTCCATGAGACAGCTTCGTAGAGGTGTTGACTTACCAATGGGGGAAAGGCGTACCACGAGAGGAATGCCAAAAAGAAGCCAAACCAAGAGAAGAAGAAGACCCGGCCGTAGATATTGATTGGGTTCAAGAAAGGAATCGAACGGGCCTTGTAGGTGATGGGGTTGATCTCCGGGGCCCTGAACGCCAGGCCAAAGTCGACAGCCATTGCAGCGATATGATATAGTCCTGGTACCAGCGTATGGGGTCGGGGAGTATTTTGCCGACCTTTGCTGCTCGAAGGACCCTCTAGGTTGATGGAGCCGTTCTCAAGAAGAGGTCTGGAGAGAGTAGTTATAAGGATGATGAACCCCTTGCACGACCAAAGATCTTGTCGTTGTAAGGTTCACCATGGATGTGATGTCTCTGTACATCTCCGGGGATGTAGCGTCAATCACCTCGAGATCGGGTGGTATCTAGATCAGCAAGTCCGCGGCCGATCAAGCCAGAGATTGAGAAATGAGGAGCGAATGAAAGGGGGCAATGCACAAGCCACTGGCTGAGTTTAGGCAAGTTTGTTGCTGATAACGGGGTAGAGACGGGTCCCGAACTGACCCAGTCAGTTATGTATGAACTCCGAGGGAGGTTTTGATGTGACTGAAAACATATAGCTGGAATAATGCAAGAGCCGCGTCTAAACAGCACAGTGTCCTCGGAAATTTTGTGTCAAAGTCCTTCTTGCCTCAAGTCGTAGTCCCTCTTAGACCAGTATTTGTCCTTTTCTCTAGGAACACGCCCCAGCATCAGACGTTATCGACACGATGCTCGGCTCGTCACAAGCATGCCTTTCAATCCCGATTGTCGATCACCGCGTCCCAAAGGCATGACCATTCAGCGTACTCGATCACCTTGTTACCAGCCGTGTCGAGGCGGGCGAGAACAACGAGAAGGAGGTGGCGAGAAGCTCAAGAGCCCAACAACGAGGGCAAAATGCCACCTTGAACCAGGGCTTGTGTTCATTCAAGGCCTGGAGATGAGCAACTGAACATGTGCAGTGGTTGGGCCAAGCTTATCATTAGACTTGTGCCCAACCAGATGCATCTGCCTTATCGGATGTGAGTGAGTGAAATGGCTCCTAAGGCCTGTTATTAGCTGAGCTGGAGCTCCCGTTCTGGCTAACCGCTCTAGACTTAAATAAGAGCTTGGTGACTTGTGAAGCAATAACATCTCAAGTTCTCCGCGGGATGTTACTTGATCAACGAGTGCCAATCCCTAATCTTATGGCGCAGGATAACCCAGGGTCTCGTCCCGCGTAATCGCAGGTAATTTGATGGCACACCGTTCGTCTTGACGGCCATCAAATGGTCTTTAAGCAAAGGACGAGTCCCAACCAAGTCTGTACGAACACTGGCTCGAGGATCACAGTGAACGTTGACCCTGAGATTTGGGGGTGTGACGAGGTGGCGCACTCACACTGGATTGATGGTTGAGGTTAAGGATGCATTATTTCGCCCACCAAGTTTTGCAAGGCTGCCGCTATTACTACGACTATTTGGCCCAGGCAAAATGGTCACGTGGCAGCTTGCCTCGACCGTACAACTACTCTCGACTTACCTTGCCGTGGTGCCTCCGTCTGTTCTGCAATTAATGACTCCAGCGCGTCATCCTCTCTACTATCCCTCCGCCGCCGTCGTTTCTGCATCCTAATGACCGGCTCTACGTTGGGGACATCCTCCCTTCAGGAGGCCCCCTCTTGGACTGGACTGTCTCCCTCATGTCGAGTGTACAATGGTATCCACCCCGGAGTCCCAGGCCTCCTGGCTAGAAAGTCCATATTTACCTTCAGACCCCTCGCGCTTTCCAGCCTAGTCCCTCTTACCTCCGTCCCTCCTGTTCACTGATCTTCAAGTGCTCGACCCTCTCTTCGAGAGGTGCCATTCGCTGGGTTCTCTGCTACCAGGAACAGTGTGCTCTTGCTTTCACGAGCAGTCTAGCATCCAATCTCTCCGCAGATGAGACACTCGGAATAATCTTGACCCTTTCATCTAAGAACTTCCCCCCTTCTGAACCATTCGATTGCTACAGTCTTTGGAAGGGATGGCTGCTAGGTCAATCGAGGATCACGCTCGAAAGCAAGATTTCTTCTGCTTCTGCAGTCTAGCCAATTGATCATTTGCTGTTGGTAATATACTACATATGGTGCGAATGCCCTCCACCCTCGTAGGATAGATCTTGTTTGGATGATACGAGATCTTACTCTCTCACCGGATGGAATTGAATTGAGGGTCTCATACAATGGACCATTGCTCGATGCATGTGACCATACTTGAACGAGGGGTTGACAGCCTTTTGCAACAATGAAGCCGGTATCATTTTACATATGCCCAGTTTTTGCCTCACTCCAAGATGTGCGGTGGGCAGCACTAGTAGCGTACAAGAAGATCCCCTCATGATGCCGAAGCAAACCTCTTCTTCCTCGTCTCCGCAGCCAGACGATCCGCTTCGCTGGAAAAGATACCCGATTGTTTACTAACACCCCGGGGCTTCTCTCCTGTTCTTCTCCGTGAATTATCCCGCCCACCTCTGCCGTGGAGTCTCCCTCCCCTTCCTCTACCACGCCCACCGAAGCCTCTGATGAGGGCTGGATCGTCCAGGGCGCTGCTTTCTTCTGTCCTGTTCCGTTTCCTTGACCGACGTTCAGGCTCAGTAGGCAAGGCTTCGTCCAGCTTCCCCACCGCTGTCTGACCTGTGCCGAAGCGCTTTGCCCGTTCTAATGCCTTTTGCGCCTCATCATCTGCGTTCTCTGTACCTGCAGTTCCCGTTTCTCCATTTGCTGTGGCTGCGCCGGTGCCGAACCGTTCGGCGCGAGCTTTGCGTCTGGCCAATTCAGCATCGATGTCTGATTGGGGCAAATTTAGAGCATAAGAGGCCGAGTTCGCAAGGGCAGTATCCGTGTTTGCTGAGGGCGACGCTGTCGCGTCGACTTGGGACTGTACCGGTGCGGTCTCTGTTACTGCTGGATTTTCGCTGTCCTGTGGCGCTGCTGGCTCGATTTGCTGTTCGGGCGGCGCACTCGTGGACTCGGCTGGAGGGGCTTCGGCTGGATCTGGAAGAAAGTCAGTCATCTTGAACTGCTGTTGTTCTTTGGTCGCCTCGAACGCACAATAGGGAAATGGGAGCAGTCTTCAGGAAGGCGCGCAAGCACCAATGTCAGAAATTATTACCATTTGCCTCTGCTGCTTTGTCGGCCTCGTTGAGACGCGCAATCAGCTCTGCTTTTTTCCCGGTATGTGAGAGATTCCGTGACTTGAGGATCTCTTGCAACTCCACCACTGTTTTCTTTGCGTAGTCCACCATAATGAGGGTGATCGCGCCAATGGCACGGGAAGATGTAGAGCTTCTTGTCGATTGGAGCTAACCACGGTAGCAAGGCAGAAGCAACTGACCGAGATGCAAGGAGATGGTGGAGCTACGCGTTGTAGAAGAGATGGTTGATATGCCGACGATCCTGTTGTTGCTGTCAATGCGGTTGTTGTTAATTACAAGCATTCTCGGAGTGTCTGCGCAATGAAACAAATATCTTGCCGCTTTAATACATGTCAACCTGTACGTAAGAAAGAACGTGCTTCCTACAGGCTTTCTGATGCTTACACAAATTCACCACAGCTGATCACAGCGATCCAACTCTGGTCTTACCATAGGGTGTCCAATACACTTGCTGAGCTGCCATTGACACTGTGTAAGTCCATGTTACGAAGCTGATGAAATTTTCCGAGTCTAGCGTGGCCCTGCTCCCGAGGCCTTTTGAGATTGCTTGGTCTTGAGCTTAACTTATAGACTCCTTGTGCAGAAAGCAATCGATTCGTGACCACTATACTGGAGGCGACGACACATCCTAGGCCGCAGACCCAATGAAAGGACTAGCAACAGCCGCAACTTCAACTTTCAGCTGGGTTGGTTCCGACCTGTACCTCAAGGCTGAGGCTGAGCAGTATGATGGAGGAATTCTAGGACACTGGTTACATCTGTATTTGACAGGTCAAAGCCTGAACACTTCCTTCCCTCTGTCTAAGGCCTCTTGCGACCAGACCTCCTTTCTATCGTATGTGCCGTCCTTGAAAGCGGGTACATCCTGTTGAAGCACGATCCAAGGCTGTTTTTCAGCGGTCCAGATATGGATATCAGGTGGAAACAAGTCTGGCTTGTCCAGAGTGCCAACACGCACGATACGCAACAGCTTCTTGTCGTGGCCCAAGCCCGGGTATATGCTCCATACAGCGATCCAGCATTTAGGGCAGCGTGCAATGCTCTGTCCCACCCCACTTGCACTGGGCACCGTGATCCATTCAGGCTCATTCTTCAATACTCTCACCCTGTCCGCCTCGATCATGGCGTTGAGAGCAAAAGAAGCCCCAGTTTCTCGCTGGCACCACCGACAGCTGCGCCGAGTTCAGCGAAAATTATTCATCTATGGGTTGCAGTTTCGACTTACTGGCAGCAGTGAACCACGATTGGTTTTGTTTCCATGACATACCGGACCTCTCCACAGTCACAACCCCCTTCCTGAGGGAATCCTGCTTCATGTGGCGCCATGCTGGTGAATTCGATGCTTAGACGAAGCACTAGATTTATGACAAATAATCTGAGCCAAGGTTCGTTTGAAGAGCTCTGACCCGACCTGCTGGTCGAGCTATATTAGGTACCTTAGGTACTGGGGCAGCATGATGTGATACTTGCTGCCTCTTGTATCATCCGGGAGCCCACATGTATCATGAGTAGTGCCAAGGATTTCAAGTGTCTGTGGTGATTAGTAAATACATGTATACAGTAGGGCGCACCTAGGGCGGGCTGAAGCCCAAGTAGTCCTATTACTTCTACTGGGTGCCTACTACCTGAGTCTTACACACTACGGAGTATTAGTTAGCTACCTTAGGTACTAAGGTAGTGGGTATTTGCAGGTAGGTACGGATACTGTAGTACACCTGGTTGAATCTGATGGGACTCTCGATACCTACGTAGGAGTGCCGCCGTAGCGATCAGGCGATATGTGACGTCGGCTAGACCTGTCTTTTTCCCCATGAAGGGACCGTGAGGGTGTGAAGGCGAGGGGCTGATCGGAGATTTCGAGCCAGCTGGTGTGGAGGGGAGGGCGACAGGCGGATTCGCCAACGATCCTCTTTAGAAACGTTTAGCGTGTCATATCGAACGCACAAGGTGGCTCGATCAGCCACACCATGGTGTATTTTCCCAGTCTCGCAGCGGGATTGGTGGATAGAAGAAAATGAGGTAGGCGAGGGTAGGAGGAAACCCAGTCAGTAGAATGCGTGAGTTCCTACGAAGTGCGGAGGACAGCGCTGCATGTAGTGTACCTGCCTTAGGCATTCATTGACGGTTTGTCGATCGAGGCTGGACTAAATCCGTCTCTGAAAGGTACACAGGAATAACATCCAAGAGTACGGTGTACAGGATGGTCGGACGCTCCGTTAGGGGAATTGTGAGCAGCCAGCCATATAGGTACCTGGCACCTACCTGGTACGGCGGGAGTGAGGAGTTTTTCCCTCGGCACAAACTAGACTTCTCTCTCCAGACCAACGGCGAAGTCGAGAAGAAGGGTGGAAAGAACTCGAAGGGCTTCTTAGGCTTGTCTCAGCCCTCTATCCGTACTCCGTAGGCGTCTCAAAGTCGGCTCGGGCCACCTTTCAACGGCCGCCTGGGGCCGCGGTTTAACTAAGTGTCTCCGTAAGGTTACCTGTACGAGTGAGCCGCTGAGCTTGGCCGCTGAGCCCTGGAGCCACTGCCCTCCGGGGCCGATGTGGGCTGAGGGACTAAGGCTCGTCCTCAGCTCCACCTTGCCGCAGCTTTTTGACTCTAGAGACTGCTGTCTTCCTAACGACTGGCTCTCGTCCTTGCTCACTCTCTGCCACCACGCTTTGTTGGTGCGAATGAAACCTATTGTTGCCCTCCTCAACATCCTCGCGATATCGCTTTCCCCTTTCACTGTGATCAATACGAAGACACCAGTCACTATGGGGTTGTAAAGCGTCAATTTTAACCGGGCTTCCCACCAACATTTCGCCACAGCGTTCCGACTCGTCGCACGAAGGGGGCTGCTCCCTGATAGCCTGATGTCAATCCTGCCTTGCCACATGAGTTTGCCTATGATGCTGCCTTCCTTCCAAGCGCCACGCAGATAGGCCGCCACGCTACTCCACAGAATCGACCGAGGAATACCGGACGGACAAATCCCAATACGTACAGCACTCATAGCCCGCGGGTATTTGCTAAGATCAGGCCGCCACGATGCCATGAACAATTGTCAGATCTTCCAAGTCAGCCTGATGCATCAGCCGCAACCATGGTCAGCCGACCATGGAGCTAGAAGCGGGAATGGCCTTCATGTCAATGGAGAGTTGTGCATAAGGCGTGGGAACAACATCGGCTCTAGCGTGAGCAAACCAAGTTAACCACTTGCCAGGGAAACTTCTTGAGCCATGGGACCAGGAGCCCAGACCCTTTACATAAGTTCAGCGCTGAAGATGGGTCGCTATGTGGTCTCTTCCCGCCCCGCTGTCTGAATGCGCGGAAGCTATGAGAGAGAGCCTGAGCCCGTCTGGGACCCTGGCGTTGAAGCCGCTGCAGCCATGGGGCTGCTTGCTCTGCCGCACCTTGCCTTGTCAACTGGAGGCTGCTGACTACCAGTAAGTACTCCATATGCATGTGCGCTAATCGCATCTCTCCCATCTCTCCACCTCGTTACAAAGTGCCCTTGCAAGACCCGCCTTCATCCACGCAACCATCTCTTACCCAGCAGTTTATCATCTCTTGCCTCAAATCCTGTTTTTCCTGTTATTCTTCTCCTCCATAAATCCAATTGTTCCTCTGCTCGCCACTGATAACTGGGGCAGTGCGCAACGTCACGTGCCACTCTCGGAGATACTATTTTTTGCCTCGGTGATGCCGGCCGCCTGTGGCGCATGGGAGTCTACGGATCCGTCCACTATACTACTCTACTGCTCACAGCCTCTGACCATTGTTTAACACCACCAACATTTCTGTCTTGGATACAAGTGCGTTGTACAACTTTCAGCAGAATTCACTGGGAAGATCCAATCTACTTGGTTGAAATTCCATCAGTTAAACTTCCTAGTGAACGTGTCGGCATTTACATCAATCTGCAACAGGTGCGCACACGAAAGAACCATACACCAGTTCTTAAGTTGTTGCGGGTATCTGAATGGCCGGACTCTGGGTGACAGAAGAACGTGATGTTTTCAAAGTTTAGTCCACCATTGTTCGGATCTTGGACAACTGGCAAGGGCGAAATTGTTCCACCGAGGACATGTCACACAGAATGCAGACACATGACACCCAACAGGTTGTTTCCAGAACCAGGGATGCTACCGTGCCACGAGCCGTCAGGTCACCGAGGGCCAGACAGGATGCTCGCCAACTAGAGACAGCTCGTCCTAGCACAAAACAAATCTCGCCCCCACAATCATCACCCTTCATGACAGAGTCCTCAGGTACTTCAAGTGGAAAGCCTCGCTCTAGGCCAACAGGAATTCCTCGAGTACCTGCAAAAGCCGTCAATGTACGGCCAGGTGCTCTCTTGCGAGATGTGTCGGCGCCACGAGAGCTGAATTCGTCCGGTGAAAGTGCCAACACAATCATGCAAGAAGTCCCGTTGGTGATGGATTCTGGCGAGGGACTAAACATGCAATACGATCGGTCTGCTACTAGGCGGAATTTCAGTCGTTCAGATACTTCAAGTACTGGACGTGACGCACAATCACCTTTGGATGCAGCTCCTGATGCAATATTCGGCGTTGTCATGCCCAGGATCAGTACCACAAACCGTCCCACTGATCTCCCTCCTCGACTGATACCAGAACTGCAAGCTCTGGCAGCTACATCGTCAAACCGTCCTGGCGCTTTCAAAAAGTCCTTGAGTTCAACAAGTAGTCCGTCGACTCGCCTTTCGAGTTCCCCAAGCCCTTGGAGTGTATCTACGACAACGACCACCCCGACATCATGGTCGTCGGCTTCTCCTGGTGCTGTGCAGCCACTACCAGCTAAGGAATCCGGTAAACGGTCACAGACTGTTCCAATCCCCACTACAACCCGCGAAAGGCATCCAAAAATACCTGCTGTTCCAGAAGCGTTTTCTCGGGCGCGTAAGAGTGAGTGGCCTCCCGGTCTGAAAGAGTCGAGGAGTTCTCCTGGTGCAAAGAGGACGCCGCTGACTACTCCTGCGCCTACTCCGCCGCCGAGGACATCTTCCACCAAGCAGGCGTTGAGCAGGAGTAGCAGCCGGAATAGCAAACAAAGAGGAAGACTTGAACCTTCGGATCCGTTATCGGAAATGGAGCGCAGTCCACTGTCGAAACGTACAAAGGATCTTGGAGAGTCTCTACTGCAAGCCCCTCTTACAAGAGCCCACGAAGACCTCCAGCAGTCGCTAGGTGGTGCTCCTCCTCAACCAAGTCGACGAGGCGTGAACACGACGGGTAGTACCATGCCTGTTGTGCGCCGTGGGCATCATCCAGCTTCCAGAAGTCAGCAGACGATGCCAACAGACTCTGCTGAAGAGAGCAGGATCAAACAAGTTGTTGTTATGAACCGGGAAGAAGGATATGATCCGCATCCTGGGACAAAATCTCAAACGCCTCCGCCTCGATCGGGCAAGTTTTCTCGACTGGGGATTTTCGGTCGCAGAGGCAAGTCCCCAGCTCCAGAACCAGAGGTGACCCCGCGCAAACTACAGCGCAAAGGACCTACTGCCGGTACAGGCCATGAAGGGTACGGCAGGTATGGACGACGAGGTCGCGAAATGTCTCAGGAAAGCAGATCAGCAAGCAACAGCGAAAGTGAGAGATCAATTAGTAGTACTAGGAGGATTGCCCTGTTCTCGTCCAAAAGTTCGAAAAGCCGCAGCAGTAGTCGTCAAACCCGTAGCAGCCAGTCCGACCTCGACGACTTTGCTGCTACGCGGCTGAGGCCTGTTCCAATTGTTGGTGGGTCAAGAGCCATTAACAGCGCTGGTCCCGGCGACGGACTCGATGTCTACGACAATGCTCCGCCGTCGTCATCAGGCTCTGATAAACGGCGTCCTCTATCTCAATCTCAAGGCTCCTTCGGCCAGAATTCTGGGCAAGACGGTCTAGGTGGCACTGGTGATCCCGCTCTGAGCCATAGGACCGTTCCTACTCTGGCCTTTCGCCGATCCCAGAGACTCGGTAATGACGAGGAGAAGTTCAGCTTACCAATGTCCATTCGGACTCATGAGCTCTTAACGCCATTATACATTAGCAGCCAAGAGGAAAGCCGATCATCTGCTCTGCTGGGGTCTCTTTCGACACCGAGCACTACAACGGACCTATACCGCAGTGACAATTCGTTCTACAAATCGAAGGACAAGAGAAATTGGAAACGCAAATGGAATATCTTCCGGAGAAAGGGTTCAGAACAAGAACCAGAGCAGACTGCCCACCTACCGTCTTCGTCTCCTGACGAATTACCAGTCAGCATCTTGGCAATTTCTACGCCTCGGCCAATGCCATACTATGCAATGATCGATTCTGAAAGCGAGATGAATACCACTGAGCAACTTCCGGATCTTCTGCCACAGTTGACCGAATCTCCTGCAGTCAGCCCCATAAACGAAGGATACGAGGCCGAAACCTCATATAACGCGCATACAGCGGAAGCTTATGAAGATGATATCCTCCTCCCAAGTGCCTCGCTATCCCTGCCGCAGTCATTTGACAGATCACTGCCTTCGGTGCCGCTGCAAAGTCCGAAACAGCGGGTACAGGGTCAGATAGAGGAGCGGCCGCAGCGACAGCCCCGGCTAGCTCGTGTTGGAAGAATTCCTGCAGTGGTCCCACGGAACGAAGAACAAAGCCAACCCAGTCGGGCATTGTTCTTGAAACCATTGGTGAGGGAATCAACTGCAGAAAATGTCTACAATTTACGAAATACGCCCGCAGCTGGGTTTCGTGCGCCGCTCGAGACCAGGACGCATCTGCAACCGGGTCGCCTTCTCCCCTCAGTTGATCGTGCCATACCTTCCAACGCCGATACCCTCGCCAAGTCCGAGTTCCTACGTTTCCCGTCAGGGGCAGCTTCCGAGGCATCTACGTCCAGCAGTTCCGAAGGCCCGTTGAGCATGCTTGGCCCATTACCGGGCTCCAGCCCGCCCAAGGAAGGGCACCCGGCACGATTTGCTCACGATATCGACATTAATGCGTCCAACAGTCCTAGTGTGGACGAGGTGTGGAATGAATATGATGATTTTCTCGATCATGTCATGTCACCTTCACTTGCAAGGAAGGATACAAGTAGTACCCTCAGGGAAAAGATTCCTTTCCCCGAGCAGGCAGAACGCCACCTCACCGCCTCGGTAAGGAACGCAGTCAAACCACAAACAGGGGAGCCATATATTGTCTTTCCCGACCTATCTATTCCTGCAATGGAACGGCCTGTGTTTGGGCAGGGGACAGCAGCCTCGACCGCATCTCCTGTTATATTTCCTTCGGCAATGCTTGAGCAGACCGCAGGAGAAGACGTTCGGCTGCGAAGGTCTAGGATTGTGTCAGCACTACATTCCTCAACTGATCCAACATCCCCGTTCTCGATCCGCGATTTGCTCAACGAGTACGACAGTCACCACAGGAGTAGCACAATACCATCTGAGCGACTAAGTACTTCCTCGGCCAGTCAATCCTTGAAGCGTTGGACAGCCACCATGAGCCGACCGGAAATGCATAAAGAGTCGAATCATCAGGAACATGTTGCACTTCTGGATGTTGTCGAGCGAAAGAAGGATCCAGCAGCCCAGTCCGAACTTCAATTTGCTTCGCTCATGGTCGCTAAATGGCTTTCGTTCGGGCGTGTGCTCTTTTCACCTGCACACGATGAGATTCAGACTCTTCGTGAACGGCATGTTCTCGTCATCGATGGGTTAGGGACTGAGGACTGGTCCATCTATTGTGCCGTTACCTACGAGGCGCAGCAAGCATTCGTTCACCACCTGCAGGAGAAGCCATCGGGACCCGGCTTGAAGAGCTTCAAAGCATCTCAAAACGCCCCGAATAATCATCGCCGAGCTCAGGTGACCAGCTTTGACGAACGCTTCCCTTTCCCGCCTGCTTTCTTCTCTGCCGTTGTGCTTCGTTTTCCACCAGCAATGCCGGAAGCGAAGATGAAGAATATCATATCCGAATGTAGGCGGGTGTTGCTCCCTGGCGGATATCTCGAGCTCCTACTACTAGATCTTGACATTGTCAATATGGGTGTGCAAACTCGAAGAGCTGTCCGTGAGCTCAAATTCCGATTGGCAACGGCAGACACACAGATTAGTCTCAGGCCCATAATCGACAATGTCCAGAGCGTTCTTAGTGCAAGAGGGTTCTCCAGCATCAGTCGCTGCGTTGTGGGTGTTCCTGTTGCAGGTCGGCCAACTGGGTCGGCCGCTTCATCCTCGTCCTCACGCTCAAGTGGAGGATCAGACTCTCTCCCAAAGGGCGGTGCTGGAAGTCCAAGACCAGCAACTGCTTCGCCGCGAATGACGTTTGGTCTAGGGCGCAAAGGAGCCAACCTGTCATTGAACGATCTGATTGCAGATCACTCCGAGAATGCTGATGCAAAGATCGGTAGGATTGTCTCGCGAACGGCGAGGGCATGGTGGCAGCACTGTTTCGAAGCTAGCGTCATCCCGGACGGTGACCTTTCCAGAAGTATTTTCGCAGAGAAAAATCTTTTGAGAGAATGCAGAAGCCGGGGATCGAGTTTCAAGATGCTCATCGCCCATGCGCAGCGCCCAGTCTTCGAGTCAAGGCGGCGAACGATGAGCGAACCTCTCGTGCAGACTCTAGCTACCGCTGGAGCCCAGCGGCGAACGCAGCAATCATCCCACGAGTCCCACACAGCATGACCATGACCTGACGATTCATTTGACGAATTATGCCATCACACGACGTGGTCCGGAATACCTTATGACTGAAGAATGCTCGTCGCTTGCATTGACGTGACCTGGAAACGACGTTGCGAGCGAGCGAATAGTTGGAAGATACCCATCTCATGAATTGTCACGAAACACCTTCCTTGCACGAGTTGTCTTTCTAGTCAGACCTGACATTGCGACATCATGCACAAAAAATCTCACGTTTGGGCATATCTTTAAAGATTGACAATGATACTGGCGAGAATCCAGATGGGCGCGAGCCCAAAGTATAGACGAACCTTGAAGGGTAAGCTGCAGGCAGCCAACCATTGGGTAGTAGTTATAATGTCCAAGTATTAATACGATTTGTGTCTTAACTGCTATTTTCAAACATGCGACGGTACTAAAATCAGACCAAGATTGCGCTGGAGCAGGAGGCAACATCGATAGGACGAGCAGACGCCAGGTGTATTTTGGGGCGTTTGGAGACGAACGAGTACAGCGACTGTGACAATGCCCAGGCCAGGCACTAGTATCCGTACAACGAGTGACTTGGGGCGTGGCTTTGGCGGAGGGTGGACACACAGGCCTTCTCAGAAGAGTTGAAAGGAAAAGCGTGACACACGGGCGGCCTGCACAAGAGATGCAAATATTATCAGACAGACCTTTTCGTTGTTCCACAAGCGATCTCTTTTAGCCGCTCGTGGCAAATGATGCGCGCGTCTTGTATGTCGGAAACTGGCCTGGCCTTACGCTGAAGGCGAAGATCTCGCACTACTAAAGGAAAGGAAGGCTGTCTCTCTTTCCTCGCCTGTTCCTTGTCATGTCTTCTCGCTCCACAACTATTCCCCATCGATCTTCAGTCTCGTCGACCACTTCGTCGCAGCCTCCTCAGACATCCCACTCTCAATCAAGAACCCAGCAGCCTCAAAGACTCACTGCCCAACAACTCGCCGAACGTGTCATCTCTCCCGCCTCGATCCTCTTTCCACACGGTTCGACCCCGCCTCCCGGAAGAGACCGTCTGCAAGCCCAACGCAGGTCGCCTTTCCCGATGGATCGAAGGCATCCCAGTTCATTCCAACAATTGGAAAAGGTACGTTGCAACCTCTCACAAGCATGCTACCGTCAGGCTAAAATTCGACGTGCAGTTAGGGGAGGGGACATATGCCACCGTATACAAAGGTCGAAACCGACAGACCGGCGATCTCGTCGCACTCAAAGAGATTCATCTCGACTCCGAAGAGGGAACCCCGTCGACGGCGATCCGAGAGATCAGTTTGATGAAAGAGTTGAAACATGAAAACATAGTCACACTATACGATGTCATCCATACAGAGAATAAACTGATGTTGGTCTTCGAGTACATGGATAAGGACTTGAAAAAGTACATGGACGCTCGCGGGGACCGGGGCCAACTTGATCAGGTCACGATCAAGAGGTTCATGCAGGATCTACTGAGGGGAGTTGCGTTCTGTCATGAGAACCGAGTCCTTCACCGCGATCTGAAACCTCAGAATCTTTTAATCAACACCAGGGGACAACTCAAGTTGGCAGATTTCGGTCTAGCAAGAGCATTCGGAATCCCGGTCAATACCTTCTCCAACGAAGTTGTCACGCTTTGGTATCGGGCTCCGGATGTGCTCCTTGGGTCCCGGACGTACAACACAAGCATTGATATCTGGTCGGCTGGTTGCATCATGGCGGAGATGTACACGGGTCGTCCACTGTTCCCTGGCACAACCAACGAGGATCAACTACAGAAGATCTTCCGGTTGATGGGCACACCGTCCGAACGGACCTGGCCGGGCATCTCTCAGCTACCCGAGTACAAGGCCAACTTTCCATCGTACGCCACGCAATCGTTAGCCATTCTACTGCCGCAGGTGGACCAGCTGGGCCTCGATCTGTTGGGCAAGCTGCTGCAGCTCAGACCCGAAAACCGAATCAACGCACAAGATGCTCTGAGACACCCATGGTTCCAAGACCTTCCCGACTACGTGGGACAAGGACGGGTTCAGGTCAGCTCGTCCTTGCACCAACCTGGGCAACTCGGACATCAAGGCGTGGTGCCTGGAGGGTATGGTACGCAGCCTGGGTTGGTGGGGCCAGGAGGATACTGAGTTTAGTTGTTCTTGCGAGAGTGAAGGTTGTTGGACCATGTGCACGACGCATGGAACACTCGAGCAGGAAATGCAGTGGAAAGATCATTTATCTTCAGGCAAGGAATGCAAGGAAGAACGAATAGGGAGACGAGGTCAACACGCACTGATGATACCCGATTCTAGTGGGATGTATGGCATTGCCATCTTTGAGGCGGTGGGACCATGATATGCCTGCGATACGAGTATTGATCAAGATCATGTTTAAAGCTGAGAGTTCGGCCAACATTCAAATAGGGGGAACTCTTGTCTCCTACCCGTTACTATGGCCTACATATGTACGGTCTGGAAGCCAACATGCTCCCGACAAGTTCCAGTAGACACTAGGAGTATGAATTGCCTGTATGCTGAGGCAGTCATCCAAATTTACTATACAGAGTAGTCCGTACAGATAGTCCCGGCTGTACCACTAATTACTATTATTAGCAACTGTGAGCTGTGAGCAGCAGTACACCGTACTACTGCGGAGTACACCGTCCTCGCCGCTCGCATGCGATGCCAAGGCGACCCTCCTTCCAGTTGCCAGTGCAGTGGCGCTCCTCCGTTGGCTTGAAGTCCGAGTCCTCGGACGCTAGTGCTTTTCCGGCGCCCCAACCGCAATTGATAGCTAAAACACCTCAAACCTATCTCTCTCATCAATTGCCTACTGTAGTTCCATCGAGTCTCTCCGTTCTTCCACCATCTGTCCGTGCCATGTTGTCGAAAGCCTGCCTTCGAGGGCTCGGCCTCCAGTCACTTCCGAAGAGACGAGCGTACCAGCTTGTCCGCAGATCGGTCACCACAGATGCTGCAAGCTCTCACGCAGAGAAAGATGATGTCCCGGAGGTATGATAAATTATTGGATGGCATTTTCCATGCGACAGACTAACAGAGACCCTCAGGAAGATGACAAGCCCTTCCAAGTCAAGCTCCACGATGAGAGTTTCGAGACCTATATGCTCGACCCTCCCCCATACACCCTCGACACCACGAAGAAGGAGCTGAAGCAGATGTACACTGATATGGTCACAGTCCGGTAAGTGAAGCATGGGAAAGTTTTGACCGACCATGCATTGACACTAGTGCTAGTCGAATGGAGATGGCCGCAGACAGACTGTACAAGGAAAAGAAGATTCGAGGTTTCTGTCATCTGTCGACGGGTCAGGAGGCTGTTGCGGTTGGTATCGAACATGCCATCACGAAGCACGATGCCATTATTACCGCCTACCGGTGTCATGGTTTCGCGCTTATGCGCGGCGGGACTGTCAAATCCATCATTGGTGAACTGCTAGGCCGTCGGCACGGTATTGCCTATGGAAAAGGAGGTTCTATGCATATGTTTACTCACAACTTCTTTGGAGGCAATGGTATCGTTGGCGCTCAGGTACCCGTCGGCGCCGGAATTGCCTTTGCGCACCAATACCTAGGCAGCAAGACCGCAACCGTCACTTTGTACGGTGATGGTGCTTCCAACCAAGGTCAAGTCTTTGAGGCGTTCAACATGGCCAAGTTGTGGAACCTGCCGGTGTTGTTCGGATGCGAGAACAACAAGTACGGCATGGGAACATCGGCTGCACGATCTTCGGCCTTGACGGATTACTATAAGCGTGGACAGTATATCCCCGGTCTGAAGGTGAATGCCATGGATGTGCTTGCCGTGAAAGCTGCCGTGCAATATGGCAAGCAGTATACGGCGGACGACAAGGGGCCGTTGGTGATTGAATATGTCACTTACAGATATGGTGGCCACTCGATGTCCGACCCTGGCACAACCTACAGGACTAGAGAGGAGATCCAGAGAATGCGATCCACCAACGATCCTATCGCCGGTCTGAAGCAAAAGATTCTCGACTGGGGCGTCTGTACTGAGGACGAGCTCAAGCAAATCGACAAGAAAGCCCGGGAAGACGTTGATGCGGAAGTTGCTGAGGCCGAGAAGATGGCACCTCCCGAGCCAACTCCCAAGATTCTCTATGAGGATGTCTATGCTCGTGGCAGTGAGCCTGCTTTCCTGCGTGGCCGCACGCCTGACGAGACATATTATTACCAATGAGGGCTGTTTCCTTAATCAAGGCATGTTTGGCGAAAAGCAGATTCGAAGCAGTGTATACTTAACAGGCCTACCTTGGCTAGCAAGGGGCTTTTCAGCATCCTATGGACCGGGTTGGGAATGAAATGTCTTTTAGGTGGATCGGAGTGAACGCCAAATTCTAAAGAAGTCTTCCTTTGTTGTTGTCGCGGGCGTAGCCCTCCCCCTGGCCCAAGGCGGTCTGGTCTGTTGCCACATACTCCGTACAGTACCACATGCTTCCAAGGAGTCGTAGATTTTAGCAGCCTTAGTCAGCAGCGGAGAATTCGGACTGCCAATAGCCGAGCTCCAAAGTTGAACCATGATGCAAGTGCGATGGGCACCCGACTGCGTGCACTCTTGGTGCCCTGGCCCTTGTCTTCGCTGCTCTCTCCAGACCGCCATCCACCTCGGCCAACCCTCGCCTGTCCCTTGTCGTCAACATCTGTATAACGCCCACGAATCTCGAAGTCGAACCATGGCGGCGGCCGTTGGAGAATCCTCGCCCTTGCTTCCACAGCATGCAGCTTCCGTGGGGTCCCCGTCACGCCTAGGTGGAAGAAATCAACGAACTGTCACGTTTAATCCGTTGACCTCCGTCAGTATGCAGTCAGGCGCTACATCTTCGGGATCTTTAAGGCCAGTGCAAAGTCCCTCGGCAGCCCTCACGAGCTCGTCCCAGCCCAGCCGTGAACAGCAACCCATGCTCAGTGCCTTCAACTCGAAATTGCGCCGGAGAAATAGCCATGGTTCTCCGTTACCTACCACACAGCCGTTTCATGCAGCCCCTCGTGCTGGAGCCCAGCGAACGACCAAGACGATCGAGAAACTGAAGATCCTGCCAAACCCTGACATCGCAGAGGAGGAACCGGATGAAGAAAGTGGGAGAGATGTGTATTCACAGTTTACAAGAATCAAAGATCCAACGGCGAGAAGAGATGCAGCCAGACTAGGAAAAGCGGACAGGGATAGATTACCTCGCGTTACGGCGTATTGCATTGCACAGGGCTACCGGCTTGATGGAATCATGAAGTTCATGAAATCGCGGACAAGAACGAGAGGTGCGAATCCGAAGCTGTTTGATGAATGCCTGTACAGTCCGTATGACTACGAGTATCTGAAGAAACACGACAAGAACAAGGGGGACTCGAGGAGCAACAGCCCAGTGCAAGAAAGAATCGCAAGGGTTATGGCGAGTCCAAGGATTGCGCCGGGGGAGAGAAGATTCTCGGACAGTGTGGTAGAGGTGGAGGACAATAAAAAACAAAGACGAGACGACCTTATCGACTTACAGGATGAGCTGGGAGGCCCCGGTATGATGGAGGAATCGGCCGAACTAGCTATGACAGCAACGCGCTCTTCCACCGACCTTCGACATCCCGAGAATGATGACATGCACCAGCGATCAAACTCCGAACTCTCCACAAAAGTAGACACCCCCGAAATCTTCATATTCGACTACGGTACCGTCGTCATCTGGGGAATGACCGTCCAGCAGGAGCAGCGATTTTTGAACGACATGTCAAAGTTCAGCGACGCACCATTGCCTCAGGAGAGCGTGCAGACAGAAAACTTCAACTTCTACTATACCAAAGAGTACCAGGCCCGCATCTACAACGACTTTATTAGCTTGAGGGACCCCCGCAATTACATGACCAAACTAGCCATCAGTCATGCTCTCTCTCAGAGTGTGAAGACCAGTCTGTTTGAAGATCTGGTCAGCGAGACCATCGAGGCGACGAGCCCTCTTCCCGCCCTGATCGCCCAGACGGGCAGCGTCAACCTAACCAGGCGTCAACTGAACATGCAGATAGGGGAGTTGTTCATTCTAAGAATCAACATTCACTTGCAGGGAAGCGTTCTTGACAGCCCCGAGTTGATGTGGGCAGAACCGCACCTAGAGCCTGTGTATGCGGCAGTCAGAAGCTATCTCGAAATTGAACAGCGCGTTGGCCTATTGACTGAGAGACTCGATGTCATCGCTGGTAAGCTTATTTGCAATAGAATTGGCCATACAGATTGCTGACTAGGCAGATTTGCTGGCTGTTTTGAGAGAGCAAGGAAGCCGACGACATGGCGAGGTACTGGAATGGATCGGTGCGGAAATCTTTTCGGCTTCCTAGTCAAACGCCTGCTAACGGATTACAGTCATCGTCCTCATCGCAGCGGAAATTCTGGTTGCGTAGGCTACCATCCTCGCGCCCTTCTGAATGCTCTCTTTGCTGACTTGTCTGCGCAGTGCCATCAACATCGTCGTCGACCTCTACGCCGGCGTTGACTAGACCTTCTGACCACACTCATCAATCCTATCATATCTATGCTTACAGGCTCACAATTATCTTTCAATCGCGGATCACCCACATTGCGGCATCCAACTTGTCCAGAGTTCTCCCAATAGACTGGAGCATCCAGTTGGTACCTATTGTCTTGTCCTTACAGATCGAGAAATCTAGCGAGGGCGTTAGGGGAGCACGGACGACTTTTCTTCTTGTGTCGAGCGAGTCCTGCTGGAAATGGCAACGCCTTTCCTTCTTGTCACGTTTTGCAAGCTCCGTTCAAACCGGGGAAAATGTACATTTTTGTTCAAACAGGTGACTGAGTCACCGAGTATCTGGTGGAGTCCACACAGATTTGTCATGAATAGTCTAGAAAGAGGAGAATTTGCATCTTCATATCTGCGGCTGGCTCTCCTCATTCTTGTTCTTTGGTCTCTCGTGTTGTTCTTGCTATGAGGACTTGGACGACGACAATAACAGCAACAGAACCACCGCACCACCACCACGGGAACCACACAAATGCGAGCATACCGGTGTCTAGAAACTGTTTCCCTTCTTTGAAGCTGACTCTATTTTAGTCTGGTGTTGTATGAACACCCACATCCGCTCCCAACCGCCCAACCACAGATGTGTCGCCGAGATACTAGATACAACAACCCCCAATGCATCCACAGACCAGCAGCCTGTCCTCTCTCCTCCTCCCACCAACAGCTCGAAGGTGCCATAAGGGTCAGCCCTTCCTAAGAGGGTATGGTGTCCGTAGACTACCACAAACCACAACCACAACCACCACCACGCCTTTCCAGACCTGAGCTCCCTGCTCCATTCATTCCCAGTTCTGACAAACAGCCACCACGAACACCATGACCACCCTTCGCCCGCCTGCCCGTCCGACCCATTCCCACCCCTGACTGAGTCCTGCCTTCCAAACCCCAGATCCAAACACAGTACCACGGACCACAGAGGATTTTCCCCAGCATCAACATCAAACACCAATATCCTGTCCAAGACAGAAGTCACAACACAACAACACAACAACACCAGTACAAGTCTCATGCCCTTTCTGCATCACCATCCTCTTGCAATCTCGCTTCCATCCGAATAACTCCGTTTCCGTCTCCGCCCTCTGACTTTGTCAGTAACCTGAATTGAAGTCTATCGAATTTCTCCACACGCGCAATCCTGGGCCGCATTTCGCCTCTTCCCCGTCGTGCTAAGCTAATGAGATGTTCTGGCCTTGTTCTTTTTTTCTCCCTTTTGTTCTTGCTTTCTTGACGTTGGCCTTCCTTTCTGGGCATCTTCTCTCTTCTCTTTTTGTGGCCTTTTTGTTTTGTTTTGTAATATGACGGGGGTTTTGATGGCTTGCTTCAGGTCGAAATGTTCCCTTCTCTGTCACTCCTCTCCACTGTGCCTGTATCCTCCGTGGTCCTCGCTCCATCGCTCGCTCCTCCAATACCCACTGCACATTGTCAATTGCCTTCGCCTGACCATGCAGATTCCCTTGACCCTTCCTCGGATGTATTCAGCCTCTTTGACTTTTGTTTTCTTTTTTTGACGGTGGCCTTCCTTTTTGGGCATCTTCTGTTCTTTTTTTTCTTTTCAGCTTTTTTGTATGCTGAAGCGAGGTCTGATATACTCCTCACAGCAAGACATAACCCTGCAGATGAACCCTGCCTTGCTGAATCCTTAAGAGAGCGTTGAGCCAAAGCCCAGCACCTCAGAAGGTGGATGTATAAAGAAGAAAAAGAGAGTATTACAGATTGAGGTGAAGGGGATTTATATAATATTACACCCCTGCAGAACACTAGGGCTTCTTTGGTCACATGTCTAGATCGCGCCTGTACAGGGAGGAGAAGTGAGGTGAGAAGTGAGGTGAGGCTGCGTTGAAGCCTTACAGCGGCTACGAAGATGAGCCTGCTAGAATAGCTACTTGAACATTCCTGCCTCACAGCTGTGTAGCCTTGTCAAATCCACCTGTACGATATTCAAACACGTTTTGCCGTGCATAAAAGATGTAATAGTCCATTCCATAGTGCCTCGAACTCAAACCCCCGGTGTAAATGGATGTTGCGTGGCAGCCAGACTGTCTTTGATGGCTAGGTTTAGCATCCTGGCATAGTATTCTCACTTTATCCGCAGCCCTTGTGACTCGCGAAGGCACTTCGTTCTGCGGTGAAGTTGGGGTGGAGCGTCACTAGAGGACTCTCTGATCCTGTCGCAACGGGTCGATCCAGCGGCCACAACCACTCGTTGACCTTGTTTCTGCCGCACCCTGAGTTGAGCTTCGCGGTTCAACCTTCATGAAATTCACTCCAGATCAATGATCCAGCACGCATGTGATCTGTTTCTCGCCAAGACCAAGATCAGTCTTCTCGTGTATAAGTAACCCCGTCCCCCTCCACTCTCTTCCCTCTTTCCTTCTTCTTTTTCCCTTCTCTCAAGTCAGGCAAGACCATTTCTGTTTTGACATCTATCCATGGGGTTCTCTCATGGTAAGATCGAGGCCACATACATTACCTTGTCCCAAGCATGCTGGTCTTACATTTCCACCGGCTGCTGACTTCTCTGAAGTCCAAGGGTCCAACTTGCCGCACACCAGAGTGGCACCTTGCTTGAGCTCCAGAACAGCCTATTTGGTCTACATCTTGTTTCAAGATTTCAGGCACATTGTTCTCGAGTTTCCCCGACGCTGGCAAAGGGACGAACAAAGCCAACAGCTCTTACATCCTCCCGATCTTGGTTTTCTTTTGAGATCTTTTTGTCGCAAGATTTTTCGGGTACCAGTGTGACTTACGAGTCTTGTTCCAGCCGAGCGGGGGTCTTTGGCTAGGCTATGCGTTCCACTTTAGTGTTGGCTCCCTTTTTGGGTGAGTCTCGATAGCTGCGGCTGTGTTCTCTACGGAGTCTCAGTATGCCAGAGACAATGCGTTCCGAGGATGCCATTGGCTTGGTCTAGGGGTGACCCTGGAAGGAGGTGATCTTGATGATGGCAGTCCAGGAATGTTTCTGTCGGAAGCAGTTCCTTGCCGAGAGGCCCTCTTACTGCGAGGCATGCAGATACGAGTGCATTATTGGGAGCAGACCCATGGCCCAAAAGGCATCTTGTGGCAAGGCTGTTTGGCTTGCAGGCATCCGTCCTCTCGACGAATGCCTGTCAAATTTTTGGCTCTTCTTTTTCTTCTTCTCTCATAGAAGAGGTGTGACTTGAACCTTGTCAGAGCTTGCTCTGACTGGCTTCTTCAATGAGTACCAGCCTTCCATTCGTGGTCGGCAATTCTGGGAATCTTTCCCTCGTGTTTTGGCTACATGCCACTTGTGGTGGGTGGTCGTTACACATTTGAACTTTTACACACTCTCGGTTTCTTTGGATACCCTTTTTTTTTCATCGTTCAACTTGGCCTTGTGCTAGGGTACGGAGAAGAGGGAATGGAAGGGTCGGTCGCAAAAGTCGGTATAACGGTTTCAATGTTTGAGGAGGACAAGTAAGAGGTATAAGCCTAGGTATAAGCCTATGAACCGCGGCGCAGCGGACTTTTCGTCTTGAGACGCCTCTTGGATGGTGTGGAGAAGGAAGACTGATTGCTCAGGTGTACCGATAATGTCTGTCGCCATTGGCCTTGAATGCTACTTCTTACCGGACGGCTGACCCTGTTGCTGTTGCTGCTGCTTCATCAGCGCCATCTTTGCTCTCGCGCTCCTGCTTCCTCCCAATTTGGGTCCTCTAGACTCTGTTGCGGCTCCCGCCGATGTCTTGGATTGGCTGGCGGCCTTGTGCCTGTGATGTCTATCCGCGATGGCGTCCATGAACTCCTGCCGGAATTGCTCGGCTAGCCGCTCATCGGCATCACCTCCCTCAGCATCTGTCCCAGCCGAGTCCTTGGAACGCTGTGGATCGTTCACATCGTAAATGTCCAGCTTATGCTCGTGCAGCACCTGCTCCACCAGCGCGTCGCGCGCGATGTCCTCGCTGTTCCTCCGTTTCCGCGGTCGAGGCCTCATCGGCTTCCCGTCACGACCGATCCGCGGCTTGCGAGGTTTCGGCGCCGGCAGTTCCTCTGCCATAGGGGGCTGACCTGATATGGCGCGCTGCAGGGCGGCCTGGGTCCGCGCAAGGTTGAGGTCGTGCGCCGAAGAGCCTAGATCGACTTCGGACAGCTGGCGAACCGAGGCTGGAAGGGATTGACTAGCCGGCTGTACTGGTGCTGTAGTCGATCTGTTGGACGTCGTCAACTGAGAGGCGGAATCAGTTTCCCGAACCTGCGGTGTAGGGTTTGATGGAGAAACAGTGCGAATTCGCCGTCGAGCCAATTCAGCGTCTATGAATGCAACCCTTATCCTGTTAGTAACCCGTGTCTCCAAGAAATCAAGCTTCGGGATTCAGGTACGAACATATGTTGATCGACATCAATCACCTGCCCAGTGCTGCTGACAAACCGATTGCCGATGTCTATCGGCTTGTCGATGGCTTGTTCCGCTCTGAAGGTGGCTGATTGGGATCCGTCGGCGTCCAGTCTGTGTGTTGTCTTTGTGTTTGAGAATTGGACACCAGCGACGGGTTTGCGGACATGTTTTCTAGCCCGGATCAGATTAGAGAGATCGACTTCGGAGGCGTCTGACTGCTGGGCGTCGGCCTTATCGCCCTGCTGGTCTCCATCCCCTATTGGGGTCGATTCGGGGAGGGTTTGAGGTTCTGGTGATCTCTCGTGCTGGGTACGATTGATTTTCCTGCGCTTTGACGACCGGAATACTGCGACTTCGTCCATATTTTCAACATAATCGTGAACCGAAAGTCGCCTTAAAAGTTCGGGTGGCAACCGCGCCGGCGAGAAACTGGGCGAAGTGCAGCCCGAGATGAGTATCCAGCCAACAGCTTTCTACACCCTGTAAAACTCCTCAAGAAGTCGTTTTATCAGTTCTCCTTGCGGGGGTTTCACGCTTTTTCTCGTCTCGGCGGGTTGAAGCCTCGATCGGCCACCTGCAATCATGACGTTGAGTTAAGCCTCCCACCAAAAGTGGCCCACGGTAGTACTACTACGGAGTATTTCTCGGGTCTCACGTGACCCTTTCAGCAACTACCACGAGCCCAGGCAAATTAAAGCAGCTTCATTTTATTCCGGAAGAAGAACAAGATTTTGACGGGCTTGGCGCGATATTGACTTTCTCGCATCCAATGCATGAGAGGTCCGAGACGATCTTGTGAAGCCACTGCATCTCATTAACCCTGGTCCAGATTTTGTCCTTCTTCCCTCCTGGTTTGCCCCTATAAACAATAATGGCTGTCCAAGCACCGTCCGCCACGTACCGATGCTGCCGGCTCGCGGCCCGGTTACAGCAACGAAACATGTCCTCATACTGCCTGCGCCTGTCCTCCACAAGCTCCGCAAATCAATATAGACGGAGGGACAGCCCGTCATGTTCATTACAGTCGAGAAGATGGCAGTCGACTGATGCAGCGGCCGCGCCTACGAATCCCAAAATCGCTAGTATCGTCGATCAAATATCGCAGTTGACACTGCTGGAGACAGCCGACCTAGTTGCAAGCTTGAAGGTACGTCGACAAGATGCATGCCGGTGTCTAGCATTGCCCATCGTGGTCTCAAGGCTCAGGCTTATACCAGCTGCCTTCTTGTAAGAGCTTCAACTGATTCCTGGGCATAGTCGCATCTCAACATCCCTGACATGGCCTTCGCCGCGCCCGCAGCCTCCTCGGCAGCTGGCTCTGCCGGCGCCGCGGCACCTGCTGCTGAAGAGGAGGAAGCTGCACCTGCCCCGGCCGAGAAGACCATGTTCACCTTGAAACTCCAGTCGTTCGATGCCGCCGCCAAACCCAAGGTCATCAAGGAAGTCAAGAGTATGCTCGGCCTGAGTCTGGTCGACAGCAAGAAGTTTGTGGAGAGTGCTCCTAAGGTCCTCAAGGAGAGCGTGCCGAAAGAGGATGCCGAGAAGATTGTGGCGGCCATGAAGGCGCTGGGTGCTGTGGTCGAAATGGAGTAAATCACTGGGGATTGGCTCCAAGGCCCTGTCGACGGCGAGGCATCTCACTAGAAGAGAGAGGCTGCGTCGCCCGGATGACATGCATGTAGCATTGCCTGGTGCTTACTAGGCACTGAAGGACCTGCAGTCTCCGCCGAGCTTCGGGTCAAATCGTCGAGCTCGAGATGACAGGATACACCTCTTCTGCCTTTGCGGAGCAGACCAGGCAGTAGCCGGAGGATCGCTTTTTGTCGGAGACATGTCCACACAGAGCCTTGTGTAACTATACGCTAAAACCGGTGAACGGGTAGGCTTGGGATTTCATCAAATTGTACCATTCGAAATACAACTACTCTTCCAGCATGTGTCTGTAAACAGGTCAGAACAGATCGGAACACTGCCATTGCAGTATATGATGCTTTACGGCTTCCGCTCTCCATCTACGCTGACAAGAGTGAACGTATGACTCGTTTTGTCTTCCAACCTCTATATTCCTCAAAGAGATAGGCCAGTCTTGTCAACGCCGGACGTCCACAATCTATCACCCTTCATAAGATATGTTAAACAGAGGCGCAAAGCACTGTCTCATGCTCTTGCCTGGCTCAGTCCCATCCGGCATCTTCAGTTTCTATTGCTTCGAAAACCGTGTACCGTTAACGCCACTGACTCCCTTACCCAGCTCAGAAGCAACGACTGTCGCCTCTCTCACACTTCGTGCTACGGTGCCTCGTACGCGACCCTCTTCCAAAACCAACAATCCGCCAATAGTGCACCCACCGGGGGTACTAACCTTTTCTCTGACGAGTGCAGGATGCTCGCCATTTAGCACCATACCGGCTGTCCCACGCATTACCTGCGCGGCCATCAACTGTGCCTCCGCTCGGGGCAGACCCATGGCGACCGCCCCATCCGCCAAAGACTCGAGCATCAAAGCCAGAAATGCTGGTCCTGAACCAGCCAGTGCCGTAGAGACGTCCATCATTGAGGGTGGCAGGTGCACAACCCGCCCTATCCTGGTAAAGATCCATTCCACGACGGAAGAGAGCTCAGCGGGTAGAGGAGGTGTCGTAGTTGCAATAACTGTCATGGATTCCCGCACAACGGCTGCGGTGTTCGGCATGACTCGCACGATTCGGCATGCGTTGGAAGGAAGATCCTTGGGATATTCTGCTCCATACAGCGCTCGGCCGATCTGTTCAACCGGGACACCAGCGCAGATCGAGATCAAAATCTTGCCGCTAAGTGCCTCCTTTATGCCTTCTTCTTGGAGGATGTCGGCAACCATATACGGTTTGCAGCCCAAGATTACCACATCGGCGGCGGTAACACCTTTCACATTCTCATTCTGCAGTACCGTGACACTGGGGCGGTAGTCCTGGACCGCGACCTTGATGCGCTTGGCAGATTGGGGTCGGCGGACGCAAGCGATGAACTTGCTAGGCGTACGTGGTGGCGGACCTTCGGTGGTGGGTGTTGCGGTCCCGGAGTCAGGGTACGCAGGAGAAGGATTTGTTGAAGCCTCGGTCAAGGAGGAAAGGATACCGGAGAGGATGGCGATACCTAAAGTTCCTGCCTGTCCTTTAGCCACGATTCGATGTCAGTTGGATATGAACTCACCGCATCCTAGAACGGTCAGTGTCATCGCATTGTTGTTAGTGTCTAGGCTATTGGCGCCGTTTAGGGCACGGATTGCCGCTGCCATACTGAAGACTTGGTCTGGGAGGCTACGGGAAAGCACAGCTGGACAGACTGCTCACTGTCTTGTTTCAATGGAGTTGCGGGGTGATGGAATAATTTTTTGTATGTACAAGGCTCCGGAGCGGCCACGGTGACATACGGCGAAGTCCGCCTGCAAGGCACACCAATAATCACCGCTTCTCCGGATCCGCCTTGTAGTCGGACAAGTCTCTCGTCTTCCTAACTCTGCCAAATGTGGTACGTAGCCTGTGCCCCATCACAGGAGCCAGCACCGTCGCTAGGCTAGAGAAGGCCGATTAAGCTGATTCAAATACCGCGGCCGAGTCATCGCGCATAAAGACAACCGCCTCTATTTGCGCGACGGATGATGTGAAAGGCGCGTTTGGAGGATACCAACAGTAGCCTCAGCCATCAATCATGGCGGACCCTTTCGAAGTTCGCATGCGTTTCACCACGCTTCTCACCCATCTCTCTGCATCCGCAACGGCGTCAATAAAGACTGCACACTATGCACTCAAACACCGGGACATGGACGAGGATTTGCACTCCTGCATCCTCGAAAATCTGGAGAGGGGAAATAACATGAACAACCGAGCAAACATCATGTACTTTCTGGAACATCACGCTGACATCAACATGAAAGAAGGCGGGCACGAGGCGTATGTGGAAATGGTCAAGCGGGATATTCGGCGGATCGTGGATGCGGTCGCACAAAGTGGCGCAAATGTCAAGGTTGTGAGAAGGGTTGTGACCAGCCTGGGCGAAAAGGGAGTACTCACCCCCAATGTTCTCTCCGGGATCGAGTCTGGATTGAAAGAGAAAGAAGAAAAAATGGGAAGGCTACTTGGAGATGAAGATGGTAAGCCAGAAGGTGATAAGCATGCCGTGGACATGACGGCAGATGGTACAGCGGACAGTCATAAAGTCACACCAAGACCCGGACCAAATTCCGGAAAGTCGAACGCCGTCTCGAAAATGGACAAGAGAGCAATTGAGCAGAGAATCGAGGAGGACAGAGAACGAAACAAACGACTGCGCGAAAGTGTCTGGGCAGTTACTGGAGACGACGACCAGGAACTAGACAAGATGTGGGAGGAAGGAAGCTATCTTGGTGAAGACGAACGTGTGATTGCTGGCGAAGAAGCAGAGGAGCGACTCCAGTTCACACGGTATCATCGAATGATGTTAGGAACTTGAGCAGCATGAGAGCATCAGGTTCCGCCGAGCGGAATTTTCGATCCTGCTAAAATGGATCGCCACACCTCCAACGAGGCGCCTATCCAGTGCATCACTGTGCGACATTTTGCCTTACGGCACAGGGGCCATCCTATTTCTGGGTTGGGATGCTTCAGGCCTTGCCTCGAACTACCGAGATGACTGCTGATCACGAGCAAACCTAGAAACTCTGAGCCCGCAATTCCCAGACTGGTCAAGTCCGCGGCTTCTTAGATGATACACTGGTTTCACCCGACTCATCCTCATCAGATTCGACGACTTTCCTCTTGCGAACGCCATGCGATGAATCCCCATTCCCATGTCGATCTGCCTCCTTTTCTCTCCTTAGTGCGTAGGAGAGCAACAGGCCTTCATATTCATCTTCTTGTGCTCGAGCACTATCCTCAATCTGTGGGGGACGGTCTTCCAATGGGACCTGCTCAAGCAAATCCTTGTTCTTCTTGATAATGCGCTGCTTCAGCAACGTCCGCCACCAGTAATAATTTCTGTCATCTTCCTTGGCAGCTCTAGGACCTCGGACCTTGAGGCTGGTTAAGGACGCGCCACCAGCAGCACGGTGGGAAAGCGGTATCTGAGCAAGAAGGTACATTTCGACCATGCGCGAGAATTGTCGGCTGGCGATCTTGTTCTTAGCCCGGATAGTCTGGAGTTTGTCGACCTGGAGCAAGGTCGCGGTTGGCACTGCTTTCAGGCGGGCCCGTTCCACCGAGGCGAACGGTGATGAGTTGATTTTGATATCCGCTGCTTTGAACTGTGGCTCGAGCTTGTCAAAGTCGTTCAAGTCCCGCAATTTATCGAATTCTTCACTTGGATCTTCGACCGTCATCTCGACTATCGTTGGATCAGCAAGGACCTCGTCGTAGATCGCTTGGTACAAAGCGGAACCATGGCCATGTTGCTGATATGGCGGTGTTATCAAGAACTGTGATATCCGCAGTCGTGACGATAGTTTGGTGGGAGTGATTTCTTCTGAGGGTGGAAATGAGAAAGGAGTCACGTCCTCTCGTTCCGGGCCCGTCTTCTGAAATTTGTAGAAGCGGTACGTCGTGGCATACCCGACAAAGGAATACGGGCAAGCAAGCGGAGTTGGAGGCTCGGAAGACTTGTGATACACGAGATACACTCTCCATCTATCCAAAGTCCAGTCCACGTCGTCCAGATTGATGAACTGACCACCTTCGATGAAGAGGACGATGAGAATCTGAATGTTGTCGACAAGAGCCCGCAAGGGAGCATCCAGAAGTGACCCAGCCCATACTTCGTAACTTTGACCCCCTCTAGTGTATTTATTTACGCAAACGCCTGGTGGTGTCCATTTTGTCGCGTCTTTTTGCAGCTCTTTCTCGAAACCTTGTTGGAATGCAATTGGCGGCAGAAAGTTACCCAGGGTTTTGTTTAGATCGAGAGCACTTGTCGTCCCGATGGTCTGAAATTTCTTCTCGTATGTGATGTTGACATGCGGGCGCAAGTCGTGGGCGGCAAACTGTATCTCGACATCCAGGCCCTTGTAGCCAAATATCTGCTCTGCTTCTCCAACTATGGGATAGGTAAATTGAGGATGGAACTCATGTCGCGTGAGGATTCGGTGGTTCGGACCGGGTTGGACTAATGCAATCCGGATGGCTTCGTTTGCATTGACAGAGACTATATTACGTAGATCAGCAAGGATGAATCTCGATGTCTTCGTGCCACAAGCTCACATTCTTCAGAAGGCGCTGCCATGATGGCTGGATTGTTTGGTTCAAAGGGACATCAATGACCCATCATGGTCGGAAGATCTCTGCTAAACTGACCAGAATACTTGCCAGTCTGCAGATATGATGGATTAGGTGTACGGATTATATGTTCTCTCTCAAACCGCAGACGGCAGACGGAGTCTAGTCGCGAACTTGACGAGCACTTTACGCGTCAAGCGTACTGCCTTGTTGGTGCTAGGCCGCCAAGACTTTGCATGAAATTCTTCATCACGTGAAATACCTCCTCCACCAGCACTACGGTGGAGCAATCGGGTATGGCAGCATGGCATATATCACTATCAAGCAGAGCCTTCTACATACCAGGTGCCTTCACATCCAAAGATGTACCTACGGAGCAATCGCGATGAGGGAAGAACTGATCCCATGCACCCTTCCGTTCGTTCGCGCAGCAGAATCGACTCAAAATGTCATTTCTCGATTATGTAAGCGTGCTGATGACAACCTACAAAAATCATCCTCGATAAACGAGTAGGGAGACGTCGTTCATTAGTCAGATATGTACGCTGCATGGAGACTGGTCGCTCATCATGTGCAAACCAACAATTGTTCGAGGACTTTCCGAGCGATATCACCATTCGCCGTGGACGGTCCCAGCTGTATTGAAGGAAACCTGCTTTAGGATACATACATGTATGGCACCTAATTAAGAATTCATGTTAGATAGAACTTGGGGTGAGGGGGCCCCACGATGGACCCGTCCAGCGGGGTTCGGAGCCTGAGCCCTCAAAGGCATGCCTTGAGGAGGTTGTGGAAGCGTGGCTTCAAACCCCCATGGATACTAACGAACTACTAGTGGTTTGTCATCGGGCGATGCCAGGGAAAGCCCCATCAACAACACGTCAGGTCCAAAAAGTCATGGGTCGCTTCGAGACTCGCCCCATTAATCATCTTCCTGTCTCCTTCCTCAACTAGGCATCATGGACCAACAACTACTTCCACGATGAGGCTCAAGGTGATGGGCTGCGATCCGGTTATATCTTTCATCCGATATTCCTCCAAAAGCGGGTCGTTCGAAGTTCCCAAAGGACCACCCGCCTTGGGGATGCATGTCCCACACAATGCTGGTTTCGTCTGAACACGCGCGAGTAGCAGGCTGGGCTTGCGCAGGCATCTCGCTGTTCATTTTGATCATTCGAGCGGCTCTATCGAGATTGCATTATGGCTCATTCGACACCAGCACGGTCATATGCATCGCCGCAATAGTGGTTGTCTCCGCTCGACTTGTGGTCAATCAGTACGTCCTCAACTATGGGACCTCGAATGATGCCCTCTACGGCGAATTCCAGTATTTCGATTCCCATGATTTGGATACGCTCAAAGTCGGCAGCATTCTTGCCTTGATCGCGAGGTTGTTGATCACCACATTTTACTGGTTGCAGAACTGCCTCCTCCTGCTATTCTACTCTCGCATCCTCGAAATACGAGCGCGATGGACCACTATACTTATTCGACTTTGCTGGACAGCACTACCTCTGACATACATAGCGGTTGTCTTGGCCACTTTCCTGGAATGTCGTCCCTTCAAGTTATACTGGCAAATAGATCCAACCCCTGGAATCTGCATTCGAGCCTACATTCAACTACTTACCCAGGGCATCGCAAACATCGTTCTCGACCTCATTTTGCTGGCAATCGCCTGGCCACTTGTTGTCGTGCGTCACCGAAGCATTCGCGCAAAGCTACGCGTGGGCATACTATGTTGCTTAGGCTTTTTCTGCATCGTCACAACATGTGTTCGCATTGGATACATCTATGCGGAGGATTCATACCAACCGGTACGCAGCTTTTGGGCATCTGTTCAAATGGTCGTGTCGTGCTTTGTGGCCAATGCGCCCACAATTTATGGCTGCCTTAAGCTCATCACAAGGCGGAAGTCCCAGCAGGTTGTACGGCGTGGAAGTCGACCAGAGGTATGGCTTCATCTACATGTTACCAACCACGGAATTGGGCCATGGGATGTTCCTGTTCTCACGGGCAACCTCACGAATTTGCCAACATGTCCCGAGAAAGCCTAGTCCTGAAAGGTGCCATCATGCTCTAAGACATCAGGGAGCAAAAGAAACAAGAAACATCACCCTTTCACAACTTATGACGCTACGACACCAAAGGATGCTGACTCGGGCGTCCAAGCTTTCTTTGAAACTATGCCACGAACGGGAGGCGTCATTGCACCAAGATGGTGGAGCTGAACCAAAGCAGCATCGATCCGCTTGATTTTGGTGCCTGGCACTCCCATCAGATGGCCAGTCCTCAACATACTTTCCATCCGGGCGCAGCCTTCTCTCATCGAGGCTAGAGTAGTACTCTCAGCGCCTCCTTTTGGATATAAGGCACGCTCCATTTGTAGAGCATGGCTCTGGGCAGCTGAGCGAGAAAACAAAGAGCAATTCAGTCGTTGTCAAGCAGCTAGCATCATGCGAGCATCAGTAGTACAGAGTACAGTATCCGTACTCCGTGCATATTGTGGCACTTATACATAGGCTTTCACGTGGTGATAAGGATGGTAGACTAACTTCTTATCGCAGCGAACCGTCAAAAGGGATAATTAGCCTGAGCCTGCGCCTGCGCCTTCAGGGGACTCGACACGTTCAATGTCCACGTTTTCCTGTTGTTCCTGTTGCTAAAAGCAAGCGCGCAACTGAAGTGAATGGCGAACTGAGTCACCATGTTCATCCCATTGATTTCTTTCTCTTCCACAATCCTACTGGGCTGAGGTTGTCGCAAAATCAATCCTCCCACGTCTCAATCATGGACGGACTGTTCACCCTGCTCAGTTTGAGCATTGTCATGGCGTTGGCCTCTTTTCTTGCCGGCATCCTCCCTTTGTCACTGTCACTATCCACAGCGCAGTTGCGTCTAATATCAACCATCGGGATGGGCGTCTTGGTCGGCACTTCTCTGGTTGTCATCATTCCAGAAGGGGTGGAAACTCTCTCAAGTGCTTCTGAGGTTGGCCACTCTCATCGCAATGTGAAGAGACACATCTTGTCGCATGAAGCAGACATTCGCTGGGCCAGCCACCTTGCACCAGATAATCGGTATATGGTCGCCGCACGTTCGACTGATGACGGGTCCAGCCCTTTCAACGTACCCGGGCCTGTCATCCCCTCAGCCATGGACCCCCCACCGCGAACTCCTACGAAGCCTGGGGTGGTTGGCATAATGGAGACGGAAGCGGAGGATGGAGATGATAAGACATTGGACCAGGGACCTGGGGCGAAAGAAGACCATGATGACTCTGAACATGCATGGATTGGCGTGGCTTTGCTGGCGGGGTTCATGCTTATGTATTTGATTGACAAGGTACCGCAATACACCCGACCGTCAAAGCCAAAAACAAGAACACATCATATTGCCTTGAACAACCTCGGCCGCCGGTTCAACCTGACCACGTCTCTGGACCGGGATGATGAGGCAGACACTTTCTTAGACTCCCCAGAGGGGTCCCGAGTACGGAGTCGGAGCTTTGCAACTACCATTGGCCTGGTCATTCACGCAGCTGCGGATGGAATCGCACTAGGAGCCTCATCTACGACCACGAATTCTGGATTGAGTTTTGTGATTTTCTTTGCGATCATGATTCACAAGGCCCCTGCGGCCTTTGGTCTGACCTCCGTCCTGCTCAAGCAAGGACTATCTAAACGCACAGCTCGGTACTATCTTGTCCTTTTCAGCCTCGCTGCACCTACAGGTGCTGTACTTACCTGGCTACTGGTCCATATGCTGGGTGGAGGCCGCAGTCACAGTGCCGAGAATACGACCTGGTGGACTGGAATGTTGTTGCTGTTCTCCGCCGGGACTTTTCTCTATGTTGCCATGCATTCCATGCATGACACATCAAACTCTCATTATGAGCCCGTCAACGGGCAGGCCAATGGCTATGTGGATGGACGCGATGCCCCAGCAAATGAGCCAAAACCGTCTTGGATCGATCTTGGGGCAGCATGCTTTGGAATGATTTTGCCCTTGTTCTTGCAGGTTGGACATGCACATTGATCAGCCAGCACTCTGCACATTACGATAGTCGTTGACAGACTCCCGGAAATCATTCGACCCCTATTGACCCATGATATCCAATCTGGATCAGCCAGCTCAGGAGAAGAGACACGAAAGATGTTCAGATGAAGTGCCGATCTACAAGCCATCGTCTTGTGATTTAGCCATGGGAGTCTCGACAGATTCGATGAAGACATGCCATCCTCGGATTATCTGCAACTGAGATCTCGCAAGTGCGACCAACATAGATGGCAATGATATCTCTTGAGCAAATCTCTGAGTGAAAAACATCCAATGGGTCAAGACAAGGACTACCTGTTCCTGACTGGACCTGGTAAGTGTGAGGATCGTCAGTGTATTTGGGCAGTCTTGCATATTTCCGACCGTTGGAAGACAGACCATTCCACGTGGTGGGGGGTTTTTCGTGGCTCTGAGTACTCAATACAGTACATCTCCGTCCACCAAAGGCTCATTTGATCGCCCGGGTGGACCAAGCCAACGGCCCAATGGGTCGATGTAATAGTAGTGCCTCACGCCTTGATGTATGAAAATGTTAGCTAGGGGTAGTTCATGCTAGATTCACGCCAACTGGTATGCAGTTGGATGAGCTACCATCACAGAGCTACCCAGGATAGGACTCCGTACTTGAGCACCCAAGTAGTGGGACGTCGTGCCAAAACAATTCGCTGGTGACAAGTAAGGAGTGTTGCGGGCATGAAATTCTTCACAGATCCTGAATCGAGTACAAATACGCGTGCACAGGCGCCTAACAGGTGGCAATCAAATTTGCTTACCTACCTAGTACCTCTTGTGTACGGATACAGTACATTGGAAACACGCTCGGCGGTGAGCGCTGGAAGCAGCGCCGGTCGAGAAACAAGTGGCTGGTTAAGAAGCCATAATTCTTCAGGTATGGTGCCCCCAAGGCCGGGTCTGGGGAGCCTGCCGGATCCCTAAGCTTGCAATACCCACAATTGACACGACTCTCTCTCTCTCCCGCCTAATGCTGTACCTAACGACGAGTCCTAGAGTCTGTTCCCTCCCTAGCCGGCCACCCTCAGTCTACGGAGTGCTGGCACCTACTGGTGCTGTAATGCTGTCTGCGCCTTCGACCAGTTTCTCCATCCTCTCCACCACCAACCACCACTGCACCGCACTGCTGCAGCACGACTACTACTACTACTTACCAGCACATCTACACCGGCAACGACAACAGCAAGGTCGAAGAATACCCATTTATTGCTGATCCGCTGACCAACCCTTGTCTGCTGCCGACTGACCTCGCCACCGTCTGTCTCCATTTCTCCTCCCGATCGTACTGGCACTCTCTTGTCTTGGGGCTAGGCCTGTCCTTTCCATCTCATAAGCGCCTCTGCCAACAGCAGACTTGCAGACTCGAGGCCCGTTCGCTGACCCCCCTCTCTGTGACATGGCATTATTACTCTAAACAACCACCACCTTAAGGCGCGCAGGAGTCCGCTCGTTTGTGTTGAAAGACCTCATCCAGCGCTGCTCTTGAATCCTCCCTTCCTTGCCGGGGTGCGCCTCTTCCCAACATCGCTCGAAGAAACCGATGGACATCGACGACCACAACCATCCAATGTCTGTGGACAGGCCGCTCTCTCCTAGACCCTCGCGATCGATGACAATAGACCCCGATCAGTTAGCCAGCCTCCCCTACAATGCCAGGATGGCCATCATCGACCAAGAAACCGACTGTCACTTCTCTGCGTCCCAGGACGCAACACATTCCTCCAGAACTCGACACAGTATGGCGCAACCACGCCCAAAGCGACTGTCGACCTCGATTAAGACCGGTGTGCCTTTGAGCATATTGCCGTCAGCCCCCGCCTCTCCTCCCACGCCCGCACCTTCTCCCACGCCCTATCAACGTGCTCCTAGTTGGAGTTCTGCTGGAGAGAATGAAGATGCTTTCCTCAGGGATGCTCGGGAGCACTTTTCTAACTTGCATGCTGCGGGAAGAGAGAGATACCTTGCTGAATTATTGAACATGTGCGACAGTCAGCTTTTGAGTTTCGTCCATCATTTCGTCTCTCCACGATTGAAGAAGGACCCATTCGAGCATCTCCCAGACGAACTTTGTCTAAGGGTAGGTTTGGTAACCCGTGAGAAAGATACGGACTGACGCGTTGCAGGTGCTCTCGTATATTGATGATCCGCAGAGCCTGGCCCGAGCCTCGCAAGTATCACACCGGTGGCACAAACTCTTGAATGATGATATGTTATGGAAGATTATGTGTGAACGGCATGCCTGGCGCAAATCATCCGCGGCCTCGAACGACGACGTCGAATCACTATATTTACCACAGGCCGCGCAAGGTCCCTACAGTTACAGCACTCGGTCTCCTAAAAGGAACCTCGATAGTTCGATCGTTGGTCCGTCCAGTAGTGCGCCGAATCTCACATTGTCGAGACAAGACCACTTCTCAGCGAGTCCCCAGTCGAGGAAACGACAATCCCAATCTCATTACTCACATTTCCGGCATAAATATATGATTGAGGCTGCGTGGAGGAAAGGGGGTGAGAGTATCATCAAGCACATCACCCCGGATCAGGGAGTCGTAACGAGTTTGCATCTGACCGACAAATACATTGTGGTCGCTATGGACAATGCTAAAATCCACGTCTTCAATACGGTTGGCGAGCATCAAAAGACGTTGAAAGGCCATGTGATGGGAGTATGGGCCATGGTACCTTGGGACGACATCCTTGTCAGCGGCGGATGTGACCGGGACGTTCGCGTTTGGGACATGTCTACCGGCAAAAGCCTTCATACATTACGAGGACACACCTCAACCGTGAGATGTTTAAAGATGTCTGACGCAAACACGGCGATCTCTGGGTCCAGAGATACTACCTTGCGGATATGGGATCTGACGACCGGAATGTGCAAAAACGTTCTTGTTGGTCACCAAGCTAGTGTTCGATGCCTTGCCATCCACGGAGACCTGGTGGTGTCCGGCAGTTACGATACCACGGCCCGAATCTGGAGTATCTCCGAAGGTCGATGCCTCCGCACATTGACTGGACACTTTAGTCAGATATACGCCATTGCCTTTGACGGTAACCGGATTGCTACCGGAAGTCTTGATACCAGTGTTCGAATTTGGGACCCTAAGACGGGTATGTGCACAGCTATTTTGCAAGGGCATACTTCTTTGGTCGGACAGTTGCAAATGCAAGGCGACACTCTTGTGACCGGTGGCTCTGATGGCTCGGTTCGTGTATGGTCATTGCAGACTAATACCCCCATCCACCGCTTGGCTGCACACGATAATAGTGTTACCAGTTTGCAGTTTGACAACCACCGAATAGTCAGTGGCGGCAGTGACGGACGAGTGAAGATTTGGAGTCTTGCGACCGGTCATTTGGTTCGCGAGCTTAGTCAACCCGCAGAAGCTGTTTGGAGAGTGGCATTTGAAGAGGAGAAGGCCGTCATCATGGCAAGTCGGTCAAATAGGACTGTCATGGAGGTATGTGGTCCCGGAAATTCGTCCGCATGGTTCATTGCTAATGAAATTGTCAGGTCTGGTCCTTTTCACCGCCCGAAGAGCCCTGGGAAAGAAGGTCTGAAAGCCCTTTGAGTTTACCAGAGCGGATACCGGCTGTAGAGGACGATGACGAACGGATATCATTTGAAGAGAAGATTGGCGATACAGATGCTGCAATGAGCGATGTATAGCGAGCGCTTATAACTTGTGCATATATCTGTTGGTGCATTGTGTCAGGCGCGAGCATACTCAGGAATCTACAACCCTCCCAACGAATCATTGAGACCTTGCGCTTCGAAAAGGGTAGCTTATCCCCGCCCGCCGCTATGTCGATGACAGTTGATGTTCGATTGTCGGACTGGTTGTTTATATATATTATATATATATAAATATATGTTCTGGAGTCAAATTGTTTGGCCCAGAGGCATTGGCCCTTGGACAACCCAGGAGAAGCAGAACAGCCCACGCAACTTCGAACGGCATGTTGACTTGAACACCTGATAGTCCTCTTTCTACTGTGTGGTGGTCCGCATCCCGAAAGCGTACAGCAAGCCGACTTTATGGCAATCGGGACAAGCTTGCTGGCCTGGCCTTTCTCGTTGACTCAGGTCTATAGCGAGTTTCTGCTTCTCCCTGGCTCTTCCTCTCCTCACAGGGCCAACTTTGGAACGTCGCGCGACAGACAGCATTTATGCAGCCGACTTGAAGATCCTGTCAGGACTCTAAAACCGACGTGGATGATGAATAGGATTGAAGATAGCATCGATGTAAATATGAGAATCTACGCCTTGATCACTGTTTACACCTCTATGAACCTGCCCACGTTATGTTCCGCGCCATCCTTCTCGAGAAAACATCAAAACTGATTCAATTAGCCCCCGAGCTTGAATGGCGAGATTTTAACCGGATTCTCCTTTATCCTCGTATTCCCCTGAAGAGAGATTCTGTATGCTCTCAAATACATTGGTATCTGGGACCGTGTGGCCTTGGGTGATAACTTAAAGATCATAAGTGGACGCTAGCGTACCTTGCTGTAAGAGACCTGAAGGATTGAATACGGGGATATGTCAAGGTGGCCTCTTGCTCGTTGACGCATGTCTGTTCTTCCGCTGAAGGGACCAGAAACAGGCCTAATGGCCGCCAGTTGTGGGCAGCCCAAGGTAGACTTTGAAAGAATCATAGCTAGAGATGCTGTGTTAGGACAGTTCGTCTTGGCGAGTAGAAGAGAGGAGATGAGAGCTGGATCTGAAGACAGGGGAAAGACGTACATAAGCCATTGGAAGGCCGTCAGCGTTCCGATCATGACGATCCTGACAGGAAGGCCGTTCCAGAGACCTGCAAATCCGATATTGCCGTAGATCCGGGTCATAGCCTTGCCAGCGGACTCCCCAGCTACAAATAAATTAGCCCATACATCGCACGACTTGGTCATCCAGTTGAAGTATTGATGGCTTTACCTTTTCTATCGGAGTTCAATTTACTGACCATGACATCCGCGGGATGGCTGACTACGGCGCAGGCGATACCAGCAATGTAGCCACCCAGAAAGCTGACTCCGGTCTGCTGCAGTTTGTTGAAGCTCTCCTTGGGTTTGCCGAGCTGCTTGTAGATGAGACCGACTGTCTCTTCGAACGTGGCGAACTTGCACATGGTGTAGGGGATCTGACGGCCCCAGAGCGGAGTGATGCCTTTGTACAAGCCTTGAATGCCTTCTTTCTCGACCACTTTGGACCAGCCTTCACGCAGAGTGTTTGCGAAGGGCGGGAGCGTCGTTTGCATGCGCACCTTGATCGCTTCCAATGGACACAGGAATATATCGGCGATGAATTCTGCACTGGCGCTCGCACCGAGGTAGACCAGCGTGCGGTTGGCATTGGGAAAGAGGTTGTCGCCGTATTCGTGCTTGAATATCTCGTAGAAGCCATACTTCCCCAGACCCTGGAAGCTGTAGCCTACCAGGGTCGGCGTCCAGCCGAAGAAGACACCGCGTAGACCTTCATTAGCAAAGATTGAGCGCCATGCCGCAAAGTTCGAGGTATAGATCTTTGGGTCGACTTGACGACGGGTCTTGACCAGGTCGAGCGGCGTGACTAGTGTGTGGGTTGGACCGCATGCGATAACACCCCCAAGCATGCATGAGGCAAAGTATTTGGCCTGCCCACGACGTCATCGCGTTAGCTGTCTCTCCCTTAAGGTGAGAACAGGTAGTATGGAGGAGGCAGGTGTTTTTCAAGATGGGCCATCCGCAGTCCAGTGTCCCAACGCTTGTCTTTTCACATACCGAATTGGGTTCAATCTTCCCGAATGGATAAGATCTGAGTGTTTCCGCCGAAGGCGGCTTTAGCGAGGATGAACCTAAGCTTGCCATAGTTGCTACTGCGTTTTGTAGAAAGTGGATCGAAGAGGAGGGGACTGGTAGATGGTTTTGTAGGAGGCGCGACACGCGAAGCTTCGATCTGGTCTTTGGATTCTGGGATGTAGGATGTCTGTTGTATGGGCGAGGGACGCCTGCCTCAAATGGTGCAAAGCCCGAGCGGAGGGTTGGGTTGGAGGGGATGGTCCTCTTATGAGTGGTCACTGGGAGTCTCACAAAACAAGAGGATAAAAGAGGCTGAGACAAGAAGGCCAAAATAATATACAGTAACAGATGACAGAAACATCAACAGACTAAGGTATTTTCGGAATCTACGATGATACCTCACCCTGCAGCCGCCGGTGCCGCGAGACCCGGGAAAGTCATTGTCATTCTACATCAGATCCGACTGCAAGCCGGGGGCTGGCACAGATGGGGGCACGGGGGAGATAATGATTGATGAATGATGGACATTGAGGTGAATGTTCCATGCTTCAGCTCGCAGCTCGCAGCTCGCAGCCGGAGATCCCGCCAGGCGCAGGCGGGCCACTGACATCATCGCCGGCGCGGCTGCTGTGGCTCCTGTGGCTCCTGTGGCTCCAGGTCTGGCGAAGCTTGAAGGCTTGAAGCTTGCCAATAGCTAAGATCCACGCTTGGCCACATTAAGACTAGTCGGATCCCATAGTAACCTCAAGGCACTTAGAGCAGGAGTGATGACGGCGCCTACTCGCTGCGATTTCTTATCCAGGCATCAAACAACGACAGGGTATTTGTACCTCTTGCCCTATTGTAAAGTCTGTGTTGTGTTGAAAGGGATGTTGCTGCTGTCAGGGGGAAACAGCTGGTCCCACTCCGCCTGCAATCACCTTGATTAGCGATATCTCCGTTGACACCAGAGACGGGTTGCTCTTACCCAGTCAATATCTAACATGACGGAATCTCCTCGTGGATTCGATGGCGGGAACTGGGGAATATTGACATGGTCATTCTGAAACCCTGATTCGATCCCGTAAGGGCTATTACCGCCGGGCAAGACGTGGTTGTTTTTCACGCCCTGAACCGTTTGCGGTCCTGGAGGCGGCGACGACGACGACGTGTTGCCGGCCCTCAGCACTGTGCGCCAACCGGGTTGGTCGGTGGTAATCAATGGCGGCCAAGATTCATTTGTCCCAGAGTCGCTCGGGCTGTTGAAATCAAATTGTTTTTCTGGCGTTGCCTGGGCTGCGTCGTACCGTTGCTGTTGCTGCTGACTTTGCCATTGAGGTAATGGTGCTTTGGAAGTGCCGCCATCCTGTCGTAGGCCATGTCTGCTGACGTAGAAATTTGTAGGTGTATCGAAGGTCCACGACTGACCGGCCTGTTGCGCCGTATTAGCTCTTTCCTCCATGGTTTGTGGCGAAGCCCTAGTTGGGGGGACCAATTCCGGCGTCCATTCTACGGGCCTGGATCCGCTCGTGATACCAGCGTCCTCCCCAGCGTTATTGGGTGCGTCCACCCTATCTTTCATGCTGACAGGGACGCGGATCCGGCGCAGATCCTGGTACACTGCGGTCCTATCTCGGATTGCTGAAATGATGCTCCTGGCTTTCAGACCTCGCGAGAGTGACAGATCGGGCTCGAAGACAAAATCGATAATGTTCCATATCCGCTCCGCCTCGGGCAACGTTGGGCTTTGGTAAATGACGGTCAATAACAGGAATGCAACGTGCCATTGTTGATACGCCCCGCTAAACCAGCTCCATCTCTTGAGTTCTGGGATCCGCTCAATTGCCATGGCGTTTTCCATTGCCTGAACGCCGCTGTGGATGGTGAGGTGTCGAAGCCTCTCCGGTACTTGGTTGCTGGGGTTATTGAGGTAGCGATGCAACACCATCACAAACATCCGCTGAATTAGCAGATTCATCACCAGCTGTGCATATTTGTGCAATGGCGCCTCAACGTTCAGAATCGGCGTATATTTCGCCTCCATGGCTCTGCGAAAGGACTCGATTTTGCCCAACACATGTGTCAAGGACGCTTTTTTCTTTTCGATCCTAATCCGATCCAACCAGATAACCCGTTGCATTTCTATACATTCGAATCGGAGCCGTGACATTGTCATATCAGTCCACTGTGTACTGGCCTCTTGCGGCCTCGCGGACAACAAATCGGCATCGTTGATGTGGAGCGGGAATTTAACGTCGTAGTCATCTCGTCTAATGCCGGGTCGAGGCCCCTGGCCCTCACAAGTGCGAAAGTCCAGCCAACAAAGCTCAAACCACACAATTCGCCGGACATGACATTCGATTGGAGACAAGCCGTAAACATCTTCGGGATCGCGATGGAGACCCATACATTCGGCCAAGCGGACGGCCATGCCAACAAGCACCGAATGGGCACGCGACACCTGATCTCGACACATGGGAATCAGGTAAATAACCAGAGCCTGCAAGGTTTCCAATTTTGTCGCTCGGAGAAATTGGGCTTTGCTCAGAGCGACCTCTGTCCCTGTCTGAAAATTGCCGAGGATGACATTCTTCGACCTCGCAAAGATCGAAACCACGTCTTCGTCCGCCATGCTAGCGACTGCAGCAAATAGAATTGATAGCACAATGGCTTGTTGCCATGCTGGAGGCTCTAGACCGGCGAGGACCGATGTCCAGAAATTGTCATAATGGAGCTGGAAGCTTGGCCAGTGGACTACCCGTGCAATAAAGTGGACATTCTCCAGGTATGTGCGGACTAAGGAGTCCGCTGCAGCCTTTGCTGGCAGGAAGTTGATAAGGGATCTCTTGCTACCGACATCGCCGAACAAGAATCCCGAACCCGGAGCAATGTATGAGGGACCAGGAGCTAAGAAGTCTAGTTCGTGGTCTGGCAGTTCGGGCAGGGTGGACCGGTCTTCAGCAGAGCTTCCAGAGTCAGTTGTCGAATTTGAAAGCGCATGGCTCAACTGCGTCCATGTCAGTCTCAAGCACGCCAGGAAAAGCTCTGAAAACTACCTCTTCGTGAATTCTGGGGCGAAAGAAGCCACCTAAGCGTTCATTTAACCTGATCATGGTTAGTCTATACAGAGGAGTGCCTTCAACAGCTTATGATAGTTCACCTCATTCTCCCAAGCTTGATGCCTAGATCCAAGATGTCATCATTAGTGTCATCTTCGTATGAAGCGTCGATCACTGCCAGTGGTGTCGGCTCCAGGCCTTTCTCATCTTCCGGTATGGCAGCCTCATTGTCGGAGCTGCTTGTTTCGCCCCCAGGCAGATCGGCCGATGTCCTCCGTTGCGACGTCGAAGCAGGATCAGTGGTGTTGCGTCCTTCTTTCCGCACGATGTCCTGTTCAAGAACCCTTTCAAGTGACCCCATCTTTTCCTTGATCTCATTGAGACGCTGTTGCGAGACCGAGTCTAGTGCAGGAGCAAGGAAGAGACAGTCGCGGGAAGACTTGCTGCAATTAGTGCATGGATGAAGCTTGTCACACTTGAGCTTCCGCCGGCGACATTCTAGGCAGGAGGTGATCATGCGGTTTCTGCGCCGGACCCGACTCTGCGAGGCAGGCCTGGATTTCTCCTCTCTAGCAACATTGTCTTGGGGAGAAGATGGACTATCCATAACGTTGGATGCAAGCGTCGCCCGCCTATAGCCTAGACGGTTGCTCCTGGGGACGCAGGGACAGCGACCTCGTCGGTTTATTACCTGAGTGATTTTCCCACAGGCGGATGTCGGGGCGCGGGGGAGAGGGAGTGGCAGTTGGTCAAAGCCGGAACTCTGGCTCCATGCAACTAGGTGGCTTATTATAGCTCCGCGATCAGAGGACAGATGTTGATCAGGATACGCCTGCGCAGAGTATGAAAGGCAACCGAGGTCTGTGATGGTTGTAAGTATGTGTATCCGGAGGACGAACGTTGAGATAAGAGAGTCCAAGTCAAGTTGGTGTTGAAACTGAGGAGACTGGGAGCCTGGGAGCCTGATCGCGTGGGGAATTTAATCCAGGCTGCTTTAGCGTCGGGGGCCGCGGATTCTGCCTCATCAGCTTTCAAATATGGAGTACGGACACTACTCCGTACGGAGAATGTACACTGTACAGCGATATTCTCACAGGCACTGCCAACTTTATCGAGGAGCCGTGGTTGGCATTCTACCCGGTTGCCTGAAAGGGCCAGATGTTGATTTTCTTCAAGTAGTAGGTAGTAACCCGGCTTTTCATGGCATGCATGCGTATACTAGTACGGAGTACCGTAAAACGATTTGCAATGATTAGGGGTTACTTACCTAGGTACCTTAGGTAAGGTAGCACCTGGGGGACGGAGTACGGAGTACATACCTGGGTTACAGGTATCTATTGTACCTAACCTATGTTTCATTACCTAGGTATAAAGAAGACTCGCATGTGATATCGTCATTGCTGCAGCAAGCCTCAGCATAGTAAAATCTTTTTGTACCTACCTACTCATAGGCTAGGGGCTCAACAGTCAGCACTCACATATGCTGAGTAAGCTGCTGCGGCAACAGGCCGGTGACAGGCACCGAGACAGGGCGTCCTCCGTACTCCGTACTCCGTATCCCGTACTTCGTCACGAGCAACTTAGCTCCGTAGACGTCACAGACTTGTTTCCTCTGTGCTCTCAATCGTTTCCTCTCAATAATAACCCAACTTCATTTTCATAGCTCTGCCCGGTTGTCCACCTGAATTCTAGCTTCCCTGGCGACCTGGTCTTGCTACACATCTGCTAAGAAGCGAGCCTGGCCTAGTAGTAGCCCAGAAAACGATTGGTACTACTGTACGACCATGCCGTGAGTGGCACCTAGGTGGTATACAAAGAGTAGGTCCGGGAGAAGAGCCAACAAGGCTTGTTTGAACGCCTCAGCCTCACGGACCATGGCTAGTATGATTATATTCCATTCTGTACGGAGTACCCTTTGCTAACTTACGTAGTTATCGCACCAGCGTCGCAGGCGTCCTCCTGAATCCCATTTTGTATCCATGTTGACACCTGTCACCACGCGTCAACCAAAGCAAGCCGGCTCCCCCATTACCATAGCGACATGTCAATCGGTGGCCCCTGCACGGTCGAGATGGCGAATGTTGATTTACACTTACATTCAGTCCACCTTCTGTGCGCTGGCAATGCCACCAGACCAGGCCTCCCTTCTATCATCAACAAGAATGATTAACACATTCATCCAATATTGGCGCCTCCTACACCGATGGCCCGACACTCCAATCTCTGCGGAAGAGCTTGGAGCTCCCTCTGCAGCTTCAAGCTAGAGAAATGCTCAAACCTTCGTTCGTTGACCCGAGAAGTCGTCGAACGTCTTATTTCAAATCTCGGGTCATCAGCCGTGCACAGTAGCATGTTGTGGTCACCTGGTAGTCCTCCCAGCTCGTCGTCGTAAGCGGCGTCAAAGCAAGGATCTCCCAGCGCTGGTGCTCGATCCCACACGGCTTGAGTCAAAGTCCAGAGCTTGGAGCACGAAGTAGTCCTTGCACTCTTCATAGCAGGCCGGCCTATTCCCTCTTGGGCATTCAGCCTCGTTCCAGAACCACCTCTAGCATGTAGGACTTGCCTGATGGCCTTACGACGGTCCCACTGTGCACGAGGTAACGACTCCATGGCATATGCTACAACGATCGCCGGCATTGTTTATGCATGTCGTCGTCGTCGTCTGCTTCGTCTGCTTCGTCTACTAATGTTTCCGGTTTCATATACCAGAAGTGATATCCTACTCTTTTTTTTTTAGATATACTGAAACAACTTTGTTAACACAGCGGCGCAACATAGCCGCGTTGTCGCAATGAAGCCTCTGCCTCTCTCTCTCGTCCTCTGGCTGATAGCCTTACAATCGAATCTCTCACTTGCCTACTGGCGCATGGCATGCAGCGTCTCTCAAACAGCGAGAGTCGACCCCATCCTCAATCCTGGCGAAGTCTCCGCGCACGCCCACAAGTTCGCCGGCGGAAGCAGTGAGTTCTCTATGCACTCAAAAGATCTGACCTGTCGCTAACGAACCAGACGTCAACCAAAACTCCGACTTCACTTCTCTTCAATCTTCAACTTGTTCCTCCTGCGAGGTCCAGAAGGACACCTCGGCTTACTGGACCCCGCAGTTGTATTACGCCCACGCCAATGGCGATTTTGAGGAAGTGCCAAATTACGGAATGACTGTGTACTACGTCGGTATGTATTTTGTAACTCTTGGCCGTAACGCCAACTGATTACGGGACAGGACGTGGTGGAAATGCATCCAATACTGTTCCATTCCCTGCTGGGTTCAAAATGATCTCGGGAGATACTCGCCAGCGGTCATACGACACCTCAACCTTGACATATCTGGAAACCCGGCCTGTAGCCGACAGGTATGCTGTTTCTAACACTTGAATGTTTGGAAACAATTGCTGACCAGTTGCAGGGTAAGTTTCCGCTGCATCAATGAAGCTAACGATATTCCAGAAACACATTACATCTCGCAGACCGACTGCGTAAATGGTCTACGAGCTCAAATCAACTTCCAATCCTGTTGGGACGGGGTCAACACTTACCTCGACAACTCCGCCCATGTTGCTTATCTATCCGGCATTGACTACGGCGTCTGCCCTCCTACACATCCTGTTTCTATCCCAGGTCTCTTCTTTGAGTTAGTTTGCCTATACTACTAGTCTTACCTTCTGTTGACTCACACGCTGCAGGGTTTTGTACTTTACCAATTTAATCGATCAATCAAGTGGTGGCGAGTTTGTCTTCGCCAATGGCGATCCCACCGGCTATGGGTTCCACGGTGACTTTCTCAATGGTTGGGATATGGACGTACAGACCGCCGCAGTGGAAAACTGCCTCTACACCGACAATGGCGGAGTCATCAGTGCATGCTCATATCTCACTGAGAGTGATGATGTCAACTTTTCTCGCACCTGTCCTGAGCAGCCATCGGTGCTTGACGAGCCCATCCATGGCAACATCAGTGCTCTGCCAGGGTGTAATCCCATAACCCCTGGCCCTGGTCTGGCTGAGCCACTGGTATGCCCACTCAACTCCCACTCGCTCGACTCTTCAGATACCACCTCAATTTCCAGTACTACGTCCACAACTGTCGGAATCTCTGGGACGAGCTCAACCGCGGCAACGACATCAACTAGCGACGTATCCTTTAGCGCTACAACCAGCTCCAGCACACTCTGGTCGTCCTTGACTCATACCCCCACAACAGCAGACGACCAATCAACTTCAACCACAGCGACTTCTAGCTTCCCTGAGCTGTTGTCTACATTGGCATCAGATGGAGCGTCAAGTATATTGCCTATCTCCGACCTCGTATCGACTGCGACCCCCGACCTCATGCCTACCTCCAGCGCTTCCGGAGATTTGTTCCCGACGAGTATATCCGGCGATCACCTTTGGTTCACCTCTCCCGTTCCAGGATGGACATGGCCAACGCCGGGAGGCATTTTTGTACAGGTCTCATCGACAAACGAAAGCACGACAGCACCAAGCAACACTGTATACACCGAAACCGGCCCGACAACTCCGTCAAGCTCTCCACAAACAGTAGCGCCCGCGACAGGCGCTGCAAGCGTGTTGACCACAACTGGGTTGGATGACTTGAGCACGATGACTTCGAGTGTGCCTTCTAGTCTGCCAGAACAGACTGTATTTCTGACAGTGACGACTACCGATTGGCTTACCCTTACCGTGACTGTAAACGGCAATGCCCCAGGCAACTTCGTGGCAGTCACCAGTGAAACAGTCACGCCTTCAGTGTCTGCATTACCGGGAGCAAATCAAGACACGACACCGCTGCAGTCTGAAACAACAACCACGGTCCCTGACAGCGTCCTAGCCCCCACTGTCACTCCGAGTGATGGAGGCAGCAATGATGGAGGATCGAATATGGTCACGGTCATAACCATGACAACTGTAATCCCCGGCACAACGATTGTCGAGTCAGGGTCGACAATTCCAATTGAAGAAAGTACTGCCACGCAAGCTGTCAGTGTGTTGAGCAGTGCTGGCAATTTCTACACGGTCACGGGTAGCACATACACCACTTTCTTCTCCCCTGCAGCCTCCGGCACAGTGCCAGAGAGTGCAATCTCGCAGCCTGCAACTACCTTCAGCAATGCTGGTACTACATACATAATTACAGGCAGCACATACACCACTTTTGCGTCGGCCGGGGACGCAAGCTCTTCCACCGAAGGGACATCAACGACGACAATTTTCTCCACTACGACGCTGTACACAACAGTCACGCCGGAGAGTACTAGGACATTAAGCACGCCATCCTTACAACCAACAGCGCTTAGTGATACCACTTTTACGACTATTGCAAGCACAACTGCTGGAGATTTTACGAGCCAAACCAACACTAGCACGTTAGACTCTTCGAGTGTGGGTGCCGGCGATGCAATTGCTTGCTCAATATACTCTGGATCGCCTATCGAGGGATGCCTTTCTTCCACCATCATCCCACCCATCACTTCTTTGGCGGACGACGCTGCGACCGCCTTTGTGACGGTGACCGATCCTATCACAGACGAGACGACTTCAACAGTGGAAACGACTCTTACGCTTTCCACGACAACAGCAAACACGATGACATTCTTCACAATTCGAGGGCGAAAGGTACGCTTCACCGGAAAGTAGAAGGGACTGACTCTAGCAGCAGGAAAATCATATTACGATTTACTCTTCATTGAGCCGGCGGCGGAGATAGTTGATTTTACACTAATTTACAGGCATCTCTCCATCATAACAAAAACAGGATCGCGAACCACTGTACTATACATAACCTTGTAATGATACCAACGGAAAGTCTGGAACAACGCTCAGGAAAGGATAGCATGGATGGGGCAAGCTTGGACCATCAATGCTCATGAGCATGCATTTTGGTCTAGGACGGGAAACTGCGAATTGAAAGGTTGAAATTTGTGTCGATACGGGTTACATAGATTGATTGATATTGGGCAAAGGCTCTGAATACGCCCTCCCTGTATGTCGAGACTTTCGATAAAAGTAGGAGTGTGGCTAGAGGATTGATTGGTCTACAAGGCTGACAAGGCTGCGCAGACAAGGCTGTGCGCATTCAGTGCCAAGCCTGGTTGAATTAGTACTAGTGCAATTGGAACGTCGACAAGCTCCGTCGTCAACTTCATTATACTCGTAGCCCCCTCGTCAGATTGTGGTCGCAATTTTAGGAAGACTCGCTCTTAGCTAGTACAGGAAGGTCTCCCTCTCGGCTGCGAGCCAGACCACCACCGCTTCGTTCGCTCCAATGCTATGAATCAAGGCTTCTGTGCAGCAAGCTGCGTGTCCCACCAGGCTCCTCGGTTTGTATGGATATCGGACGCCCTCCTCGCCGACACATTCACCCGTTTCTGTCACCACAAACGTCATGGCAGTAGCGTCCCCGGTCCATTGGAGGCCCAGCGTCGAGCCACGAAGCGGAAGAACACGAGCCTCGCGCATTACGGGCAAGAAGCCACTGCTATTGATCTGTCAGTTGTCCTTGGAGATTCCTCCAAGGTAAACTGGTGGCAACCCCCTGCGACTGTGGATGGGAAACCAAGTATGATATCGTTAGACCAAACTTTGCCTGCACTGCGCTAACTTATCAGGTGGTTCGCGCATACTGCCATCCTGGCTCTTCTCCGACTCGAACCAGTCCAGAAAGAACTCACGAAATCCAGGATCCTCATCCGGCAGATCAGACAACCCGACATCCACGCTACTGAAGACCCACGGTTTTGATGAGGAACAGATAAGGCGATGTCGAAGCTTGGTCGCAATACGCACTTCGTTGAAAGAGCTAGGAGTTACTGTTCGGGACAACATAAGGATTGGCCAAATAATTTCTCAGCATCTTCTGGCTGAAGACTTTAGCGGCTCTGAGATTGCTGCCTACCTGTGCGATCCGGCCTTCCATCCACCCGGGACTTCATTTCACCTGCAGATGCTTTCGGGTCTTTTGGATCGGACGTGGGATTTCCGGTCCTGGCATGCTGTCCGGGATTCTTTCTGCAAAGCTGCGGAATTGGGACTTCTTAGTGTTGAAGATTTACGGGCCGTCATTGCCCATGCGGCCGATGCAGGTCCAATGAGCTTGGTGAAAGACAACGGCAAACTGCAAATCGTGCAATCTATTGAGAAAGAACATCTCATCTACGGGCTATTGACATCTCTGGCCAATTCTAGGGTCCTTGAACTGGCTGACCTTGGACGCGATTTTCTCTCACGACTGTTGAGGAAGGTTGGAAACAATAGACGCCTCACATCTACCGCGCAACGAATCTTATGGGACCTCTCTCCATGGGCCTCCGAACACGATGCGCCACTCATTAGTCGGCTCATCATGATACATCTCAGGGCTCGATGTCGGGACAACCCTGATGAAGAAGTGGGGCAACGGCTCGCGAAGCGTCTCGCGAAAGTCGAACCAAAAGCTCTACAACTGTCTCTGTTGCAGACAACAGATGATTTGATCCGCATCGGACAAGAAGATACGACGTCGATCTATGCCTACCTTCTCCATCATTGGACCGGGACTTTGGCATTGCTGGGGTCGCGACAGGCGCCTTTGCTGACAAAAGATACCTGGGTTATTCATTCATCCAACGCAAGCAGTCTAAGCACAGAGCAGCGTTTGGCAGCATTTGCCTGGGCTTCCTTGTGCCTCGGAAAGTGTCGACGAAAGTCGCCAGCCCTCTCAGAGAGGCTACAATTCCTCGATTCCTTTGGCAAGACACTCAAATCTATACCAGAACTGGCCACGGAGGGGTTTCTTGACCGTTCCATCCTCGCCATCGACAGCTTGCCCCTTCCAAACAAACACGTACTACTGCAGAATCTCTATAGAATCGCTGACCGCGACCCTCTTCCTATATTGCTGGAGTCAGAGTCGTCCTCTGACATTGAAGGGTTTCGATACCGGAGTTTCTCGCTTTTTCTCAGCCACAACCTGTATGAAAATGCTCGAATCAGCCACCATGATGTGCTCACAGTGCTGGCGGAGTCACTAAATCATGATCTCCCCCTGTTCAAGATGTTGTCACGAAGGATGATTCAAAAGAGCCCGCTCTCTTTCGAGATCATCTCTAGAATTCTGGACAACAATATCTCTTTCAAGCTGGCGCTCTCTCAAGCGTTTCCTCAACGGCTACTGGCAGTACAACAAGGGGCGGAACCCTCGGACGAGGCCCCCTCCCAATTTATCAGTTTCTTGGGAGAGGTGGGCGGCCGACCCGCCTGTCGAAATAACGTTCAGACCAAACATTCCGGCATACCGTCCCCGGTGGATGCCTTGGACCTAATCAACCACCTCGCAGTGTCTTTTGCGACCTCGACTGTGACGAGTCCTCGAGCCTCGCTCCGTCGGGTCTATTGGTGCTATATGTTCCTGCATCGCTATGGCGGCCCTGTGCAGCCTACTATCGCACGAGCGTTGTGGCATGTTGGTGTCGCCCGGTATGGCGAGTCGGGCACTTCAAGGACGCTTCTGAAGTGGATCCTGTGGCAAGTCAAAAATACCGAGGGCGAGGATGTAGCGAGACATCTGCTCTGGAGCCAATCCCTTCGAGAGCAATGGCAGCGAGACTTGGAAGATTTGAGCAAGGTCGACGAATCCGAGGAAAAACACCTTTTAGCGGAAATGGCGACAGGTGAAGATGCGGCACCGTCGAGCCATTCCATAGGCATCCCCGCTTCCGCCGACCTCGAGACTCTGCGAAAGATCCATTTCGTCCAAACAGAACCCGAAGAGCTGCCCTTTTTCTTTGAAAAGTCGAGGAGAAGAGCGGATTGGGACCAAGCCCAGGCTAAGAAAGCCAAGGCCCTCGAACGGCAAGGCAAATAGCGACGAATGCTCATCGGTGGTCAGATTGTGTCGTGCCAGGTAGTTTCAGTTGCCTTGCCCAGGGTGCAGTCGGCTTTGGAGTCTGCCATAGGGCGGGCTCCTATTCATGCTCGTGCGTATCGCGTGGCTAGTTTGTTTCCGGACGAGGCCGGGTGCACATGCAACGCCCCAAAACAAGGGCTAAGGGGCCCAGTGATCGGCTTACGTAGAACCAGAGACGTGGGCTCTCCAAATGGGATTAATGATTGAGGATCATCAAAGGAGGGAGCCATATCGTTCCTCCTCGGCGGCTCGTTGGCTGACTGTAGTAACTGGATCTCTCCCTTAGGCCCGTCATGGAGTCAGTGTCTAAGTAAAGCTATGTACAACAGGCTGGAAGCCAGATGTGCAAGGGGAGCCAAACCCGACTACACCCTATCTCCGGTAGGGGAGCACCAGCTGGCATTACGGTGGGAGGATCTGTATATCCAGGTGGTTTCAAAGGGCTATCCCTTGGACGAACGTGATGCATTGATTAGAGCTAGACTGTTCCCATTTCTCCATTCATGGCGGAAGGAAGAGCCATCTGGAATTTGCGGGAACGCACCCTCCCAGCAGACCGACCCGGAGTTTGCACAATATAGGGTGAAGAAATCTGGGTAATGAAAAAATTGGGCTACTTTGTGGCTAAAGTGATTGCTACCACCTTGCCGTGATGATATAGTGTTGCTCTCGTTGGCTGCCGGTCGCTAGAATGCTGGGTTTCGGCTGAAAAAAACGGTGTGACGATTTTGGCTTCTCGCAGGTCTCAGTTTGGGCTACTGACTGACTCAGGACGTGACTGGAAAGATGAGTTTAAAACCTGGCGAAGGCCGGGGTCTAAACCAATGCAGACGTGTTGATCTTTAAATGTTCAAACCTGGAATTAAGCCTTGCCATGGGAAAGAAGAGAAAGACATGGTGTTTTACCAATTCGGAGAATTAGGACTGTTTCTCAGGCTTTCCTTGAGGATTCAGGATTGTTGGCAAGAAAAGGCATAGTATGTCGACGTGGAAATCCAGGCTCAATGGATCAGCGTGCGTAACACGACGCACATTTTAGTGATGTTCGTAGTATCAGAGAAACAGCCAAGTTGTTGGTCGGTGGAATACTCCTCTCGGGCGAGGACTTGATAAGAGACTCAGGCCCACTGAATTGTCGCCTACCTTCAGATCCCAAAGCGGAGTCATCTATAAGGCCGGGCCTGACTGGCCGACGGGCTCTGGGAAGGGTGGTAAAAAGTCCAGTCCGAACCCTGGCTGCTGGAGCCGAAGGGAGAAACCGTGGCGCTGGTACTGTCGCCAATGGGTTACACCACGTCCTTGGCTGTGAACAAGCCTCGAATGACACGTTCGCTTGCTCCGAAAGATCGACCAGTATCAAGCCTCACTTTTCAGGCAATCTGCGATCCCTGCAGCGGGAACGGGATGCCTGTGGGCGAAGTGCGGAGACAACAACTGGTGTTGTGAACAGCTCCTCGCGGTGCTGTTCGGCTTTCTAACCTGTTGTAAACACAGCAAATCAAACATCAATCGAAGGGGAGGCAGTCGAGCTTGAACATCACAACACACCGGAACGCCAAACCCACATCTACATGTGCAAGACAGAAGGATTGAACAAAAATTGGTCCGCGTGCAGCCAGGTGTAGGTTCTGCCTACCAAGACCTAAGCCATTGCCTCGCCGAGAGGAAGCCAAAGGTTGTGTAAGGAAGAACGGAGCGTTCGTCTTGGGAGCAGGTGACGGCTCGATTCTTTGTCTTTCAGTCACTGAGAGCATGATCACGTAGTAGCAGCATGGATGAGTCCATGTGTATTGCTCCCGAGCAATTGATCGTCCTCAGCAAGCAGCCTCGCTGTAGCAGCAGCAAATGATTGCCCATGTGTTGGCCCTGGCCCAGGTCTGGGGACAAATTTTCCATTCAGTGGTGCCAGAAGACGATGTGACAAAGATGAGCGATTGAAATTCCTAGAGCCATGCATTCGTTAGCAGACAGATGACACAACGGTCAGATACACAGTACGACGCGACACATGCAGGTTTCTAGTGCAAGGAGGAAGAGATGGTGAATGCATGTCCGATCACTGCCACGTGTTGGGCACTTAAGGATCGAGCAGCGATTATACGTGCGACCATTGTTGAGTAAATCTGGTCGGGGAAATATCTCATAGTGGTGTTAAGGAAGTTTAATCGCAGCCAGTGTCTGACCCGATGAGATAATCCGGCCGTTGTAGCACCGCTGGCGATGTCTATTCAAGCCTTCCAGCCACGAATTGTGAGAAGTGGCGGAGAGGAATATCTTCTTGGTACTCGTGTCAAACTGAGGGAGGAGAATAGCCGATCGTGCATTTCACGTACTGCATTTCACGTACGGAGTACTGAAGCCGTGGTCATAGCGTCCGGGAAGGACCTGGAAGCGATTGGACAACGGCGAGATTCGCTAAGGCCACTGCATCGAGATCGGCCGGTGCGGGTCGCAGGGACGAGGAAACTGTCGTCTCGTCACGAGGGATGCAACGCGACCTGAGGCGGTCAGCAATTGCTCTGGCACGTTTGACCAGTCAGATGGAGGTCAAGGAACGCAGGGCGCACACGGGCTGGACTCGGCTGGCGTGCAATGGGCGACTTGTGCCGCAGTGTGTGTTGGGCAGGGTGCGCAACGACAGTCTCACGAGCTTTGGGCCACGTACCACAATCGATGCCGGAATCTCGGAGCAGATAAGCAGTCGATCTTGGAAGGAGGGCGGGGAGAGGAAAGGCGACTGACAGAGTGGTGACACCAGCCCGGCCGGCAACAGCGGTTCCTGGGAGAGGGGCTTGGAACTTGGAAGGAGGGAGAAGGGCGAGAGAGGAGAGGACCCGAGAACATGGTTGGATGCGGCAGGCAGCAGTAAGCACCATGTTACAGCTTACCACTTACTGCTCCGTCTACGCCTAATTGTCCGTATACTGCCACTTGGACTAGTAGTAGTAGCAACGGATCCCTATCACCGCCAGCGGGGACCGCCACATGACCAGAAGCGGGAGCTTTCATCCCTGGCTACCTGGTATGCAAGCAATTGCAGGGCATTTGTATCCGTTCGTAGTATAGCAGCAGTATCTTATTGCGTGGACGGATCGCCATCACCTCAAATCAAACGGTGATTCAACCGGTGGGCGTCATCAGAGCTGCTGTCAGCGTGATTGGTGTGCAGGCGAGTGCATCCAGTGGAGAGGCAGAAAAGTCTGAACGGGACTGGTCGCTGGCCAACTCTCTATCCACCTAGTGATAGTATATGGAGTATCCATACGCCGTACGGAGTACGCATCCAGAGTACGGATACGCATTATTGAGTCACTTTCATCGGAACTAGCATTGAGTGGCTTGACCGCGGCTGGCCACTACTGCAGGCAAGGGGATGCGCTAGCTGAGTTGGAAGACTTGTAGTATCCGTTCAGCTTTCGCAAGGGAGAGAAAAGCTAGACGCACGACCCATAATGGGTGAATCAGATCGAACCCAGGATGCCAGGTATCATTAGGTATGCAAGGATGTGCCAGGACGTTGACGAGCAGGGCAGCAACAACAACTCCAGGTCACAGTTCCCGACGTGGTCAGCCAGTACATGGACGGATACCAGCCGTCGGCGAGGGGGAGGGGGGCGGTTAAACATCCCTACCGATAACACCAAAGGCCTGTATAGTCTCCGAACAGAGACGCGCACAATGGCGAACTTGAACCCATGTCCTCGAAGATAATCCCAGCAGGTGTCTGCCGTCAAACGCAATACCTGACCAGGCAAGGGACGAGGGTGAAACCTGGGGTACGACTGCCAGGCAGAGGGCAGCTAGAGCCAATGGGAGTGTACAACATGGCAAGTGACGGTGTCGTTCCTGGCTCCTGAGGCCAAGAACACGTCGTCTTTTGAATGTCAACCGCGATTCATGCTGGAGCCCTGGCACTGGCAATAGAGTTTTCTTAGTCTGACGCTGGTGGGCGGCTCCATCCTTGGTCGCACTGTCACATGCAGGGGACATGCTGGCCAGCAGCAAAAACTTCGGAACGAGGCACTGCATCGCATGTCGCTGCGGGCAATCCAGATTTCCACTTTTCTGTTTTCCGAAGCCAGCACGTTGGAACATGTTCCTTTGCATGAAGCATTCGGGGTGGCTATATTTAACTTAACATGGCCTCTAGGAATGCTCTGCTCTGTTCTGCCCTGCCTTGCGCCTCTGAGGCAGGACTTCCGGCGGCCAACACGAAAGAAATCACTTGACCCAGACCCGACCCTCTGGCAGGGAAATACTAGTACTACGGAGTACCACCTAGGGAGTAGTAGCCTGTAGGTACCTTATTAGTATGTGCACTGTGCAGTGTAGGTACGGATCCTATGGACTTTGGAGTATGTACGGAGTAGTGCTTGGTGGAAAGTGGCGCGCCATTGGACCAAACGTCATCTGCTCGGCCCCGCTGCGTCGCGCTGTCCTCGGAAAAGATACTAACTGTCTAGTCCCAGATTGTGTTCGCCTGACACCCACCGAGGCCAATATGACACTTCCCACAAGTGTGCCCTGCCACAAAACGAATCGAGTCGTGTGTGTGCGTACGAGGTCGGCAGGCACCAGGCACACAGGTGACGGTGACAGGAGTGCACAGGCAAGAAGTGCCGTGCCAGCAGGAAGCATACCCTGAGCAGTGAGGGCTCTCTCTGCTCCCGCTGACTGAATCATCCGCTTCCTCTGCCACTGGCACTGCCGTCTGTCGACCCCCGGCCTCCCTGCGGCTGCGGCAGCCTTCTACCACACTCCTACCATCTACGGCTACTAACCAAACCAGTGATGCATCTAGGGCGAACAGATCCTACTCTGTACCTCACTGCATGGGAATGGCATGCAACCCATGGCATTGGCATTGGCATTGGCATTGGCACACTGCACTGGCAGGTCCGAGTCTGCGCAGCTGCTTCCGCCAAACCGCCCTGCCCTCCACGCGACTACGTACCAACAACACTCCATCTCCATACCTACCTCCTCCTTACCTTCCGTCCTTCTTTTCTCTGCTCCACCCCAGCAAATAGCCGCATCCGCCCTAACCATGGCCCTCTCCATCCGAGCCTCTTCCACTGCATGCCATTGCAAGGTCCTCATGACCAGGTAACGTGCAGGCTGAGACAAGGGCTGTGGCCATCGAAATTAAACTTCACCCGCATACATGTCCATGCTGATTGTACACAGCGTATCGACTTCCCACTTTCGTGACGGGCGGCACAATCCTCCCGCAACCTGTCAACGAACTGCCTCTCCCTCCCTGGCCGGCCACCACCCCTTCCGCCCCCTGCTGTCATTCGCGAGCTCCACTCCCTCCCTTACACGCGATGGACGATGCCCCTATACCTATTTCTGCTCAGCGAGCCCACCATCTTGTGAATCCACCTTGGTGTCGTCCAGTCGGGAATCCGCCATCATTCACCTCCATTATTGTCAGATTCTCAGATGGTCAGTAACAAGGGCTCCAGTCTCCTCGCCTCCAGAGTCCCAGCCGGCCTTGCCCTCCCTGTCTGGCCATGATGGCTCTCCTCTCCTCCCGGACGCCCGTTTCGCCCGCTTAGGTCAACGGCCGAGACTTATTACTCACCATGGCGACTGGTCCCTCCATCCACATTGCGCTCCTCTTAGCCGCAGGCTACACTAGCCTCCTCCTCTTTCTCAACCTCCTCCGCCACCCACGATCTCTCATCCAGCGAGATATGCCCTCCTGCCATAACATCGCAGCTGCGTTCCCTCCACGGCACGGTACGGAGATTTGATTCGCCTTTGTACTCCATTGGTGTCCACCAAGGGGGTTTGCGTCAACATCATTCCAACTAGCCTTCACAACCCTTCGCACCCACTCACTTGCCAGATCGACAACCCTGCCTCGGGGCCCATACCCTAGGGTCTAGTTCCCTGGTCCTGGCTTGCTGCTCAGCTCATGCAAGTGCTTCCACCCCCTGCTGTTCCACCGAAAACCCTATTACCTGTACGTCTGCCTCATCTTGCTTCAAGGCCATCATTCACACCGATCCAAATTCAACTCCACCACAACGCCACTCACGCGCTGCAACAAAGCCCAAAGCTCCAAATTGAACACTTTCTTCCCTATATCTCGACGAACCAGTCCTTCTCCTCCACCGACCCGAGTTGGATTTTGTTTCTTTTCCACCGCGGGAAGACGATTTTTGGCTCCGTTGCCATTGAACATAACTTCTATTTGACAGGCCGAATTGACCATAATATCTTCCGAGCCACGGGGCCCAAGCGTGGTCTCTTACTGTCGGGTGCCTGCTGCCTGGTGAGTGACATCTCCATCTTTTCCCAAGTCACTTCCCTTTCCCACCCGGGCGGATGCCATTTCTACCGTCGACGACGCCATGTCATGGCTGTCATCCATAATTTATGGCACTGATCCTCTGGGGCATGCATCAATGGCGTTTCGGTCATGCACAACCCTTTGTTCCAATCGTCCTCATCTCATCGTGCCTACTGGTGGCACAGGGGACCCGTGGCTCTAAAGCAGCTCATCCTGGTCTGACACTCACGATTACTGCCCGCCCTCAGTTTTTCTTTCTCGACATTGACGAGGCCTTCTCGTGTCCCAGATCTTGTCTATTCTTCGTCTTATGCCTTGATGGATCCCTACGCTCCTTTTAGCTGCTCCTCTGACCTCCAGCATACAAGACCGGAACGCTCAGATCCACCTCTAGGGTCTCCGCAACTCCTCCTTACACATCAACAGCAACAGCAATTGCCACCATTTCGAGAGGTAACTGAACCTGAAATGCTGTCGATTGTGTTTCTTAGGTTTTCTAACACATTTTAGATCCTCGGCACCCACTTATCTTCCGCTTCAGAGTCAACCCTGTCGGGCGACTCCTTCACTCCTCTCCACCCAATTAATATGACCAAAAGGACATTCCATCCGCCCTCCGTAGCCTCGAAATCAGAGACGCCTTCGCCTAGACACTCGCAGGCAGGAACCAGTGTCGAGGGCTTCGACAACATGTCTGCCCGCAGCGTTGAGTCGTCGTACCCAATGCCTCACCACCAGAGGCGAAGTTCGTCCTGGAACTCTGCTTCGCAGTACGCGGAAATGATAGGCCCGTACAACACTCAGCAGCGTGTGCAGTACCCGTCACAGGCGCCCTTCCCTCCCTCCAGAGAGAGTCCCAGTCTGCCGCCGATCCGGGATATTGGGGGCTATGATTCGCAATACCCTCCCCCGACCAGCACGTATCCCCCATCATATGCAGCTCCATCCGCAGTCGCAACTCATGGTAGTCAGGAGACCTACTCTTACACGGCAGACAGACCAGCCTATTATGATCCGGTCAGTCGCTACGGACAAGGTTATCCGCCTGCAAACCGGCCAAGTGTTGGGCAGGTGGATTATGCCAGATATGCGCCTTCGCCTTACGAGTATCGGGCTGGAGTAGCGTATCAGTCGCCTTATGGGCCGGCCGACTATGCCTCGTCCCCCAGCGGTGCGAATCATCCGTCCTCACCGACCGTCGGGATGGACACAGATACGCGAAACAGGAGGCGTAGAGGTAATCTCCCTAGGCAGATCACCGACATCCTGCGTGCCTGGTTTCATGAGCACCTCGACCATCCGTATCCTACCGAGGAGGATAAACAGGCTTTTATGGCTAGAACGGGGCTCACGATCGCCCAGGTACGCAGCCCTACCCATATGTGAATGCGCATGACTGACTCGGGTGCTATTTCAGATTAGCAACTGGTTCATAAATGCGAGAAGACGTCAGCTACCTGCATTGCGACATGCTCGTGACAGAGGTTCTCTCAACTCGGCATTAGAGTACGACTCAGAACAAGTACGGCGGCAACAACAGCCAGATTCTGCCTTGCGATGATAACGAGGACATGAGGTTAAACCAGAGTCGTCTGGATTTTCTAATGGCCGGCTTTTCAATTGCATGACTTATCTCGAGCTCTTGAGCGGGGCATCAGCGCGCTTCATTTCTGGATTTCGGGCGTCTTTAATGGACATTCAGGTTAATTGCTTGCCATTTTCTGACGCCGTCAAGGTGACGGCAGCTTTTCTTGGGTAGGGACATAATCAAGCAAACGAACGATGTGACGACAGTTCAAGCATGGACTAAACATGGCGACATTGGGGCGAATCGAGACCCCCAATTGGGAAAGGACGCGATTGTGACTGTGGCTGTGATCGTAAGCGAAGTGGACATGGCGCGAGCAGATGGGGTGCAGGCAGAAGATCCTAATTATCCCAGAATCAGTTGAAGGAGGCCTCTCTTGGACGTTGGACACCGCCACCGGCTGATAGGGTTGTGCTAGCTTGTGTTATCATCATACTTCGTACGAAATACTCTGCATGCAGGACACGCTTCCTAGACCAGGCCGCGAAGATGTGAGGGAGTGGTCGAGTGGCCGAGGCAGCATGTAGTGTATGTACGTATCTCGGCTAGGATGGCCGAATCGTCTTTGCCTGATACTAGATAGATGGTGGCGTATGGCTGCATGGATCTTCTATCTAGCCTCGTCGTGCCCGGGGACTTTTTTATCTCTATACAGCTTTCGAGTGATTAGTTGATGCGATCAATTGCCCCGTCTGACTGACAGGTTCGTTGATGTGAGCGAGAGCCGACGGGCATTTGTTCCTAGGTGCGAGACCATTACCGCTCTCGGTGCTTGTGTGCGCTGGTGCCTGAACTACCCTCGACCAGACAATAGATCGAGCGCTAAGACGACTTGGCCGGCCAGTCCGGCGACTGTCAGCATTGAGCGACATTACGCCAGCGCACAACGAGCGTTCCAGAATTGTGGGCAGGAGGACGCCGTCGCTAGGCCCGGTCGTGCCACGCCTCTTAGCCCCAGATCCTTTGCCTAACGACGTGATTTGCGCGAAGGTCAGCGTTCTATCTCGCTGCCGTCCTGCTCGTGCCACTCCAGCTGGTCTTCTGGTCCCGAAGGATACTCCGATCAAGGTGTTGGCATCCTACCTGGAGTCGTCAGAAAAGCACACATCGTTGTTGTCTCCGAGAGAGACAGGTGCACACAAAAAGAGGTACTAGTCAAAATGGAGGTTCGATAGGACGGTTGTAGACGCCATTCCTCGAAAGTCCTACCGATACATGCACGACGGCCTGGCCATCAAGGAGTCTAGACTCCTACGGTCAACTTGAGGTCAGTGTGGCTTCAAAACGGCAGTCTGCAAGCAATCATGGTTATGGTCAGCTCCAAACTTGTCCTTTCCACTACCACAATGGCTGCGACCAGACTTCGGGGCGAGGTATCAAGGCCAGGCTTGCCTTGAATCGCAGCTGAACGGACAGTACGTTAGCCATCATCTTCCGGTCGCTGGACCAAGTCTGCCCAGGTCCTTAGACACCACTTTCCAGAGTCACCCGACCAACCCTCCTTCTACGGTAGGATAACGCCTCCTCCTCTGTTGGTCTGGAACCATGCCACCAAACAGTGCGAAAATACCTGGTAATTTTTTGTGGCTTTGGTCTCAAGACTTACTAGTAGCGTATTGAAGTCCTCGAGGCCGGAGGCTTGGGAGATGTAGGAGTTGTACCTCTCCTTTTATACTACTACTAATACTCTAGGATTGACGAGCAGCCTGCCTACAAGGGCCTGGCCCGCTGCTATGGCGCCACCCTTTTCCGATGGCCCAGGTAGCATCTTTATCGCTACCATGCGAGCAAGTGGGATATATCTTGACCATGGATGATGAAGCCCACAGCAGCTGTCAGCTGTTGTCTTCCGGCTGCCACTAACCAAAGTTCTCTCTGCCGTCAGAGACCACAGCGCATCTAAGCGAGAGACCTTCTGCGCTTGAAGCACACCCTTAGGTGGAGCAACGTGGGTGTGCAAAGATGGACACGAGGGTAAACTCTCCAATCCATTTGGGTCAACCCGACTGTTGCCGCCCGCGGGCCCCGAAATTGGGTGGATGGCTGGATGTTCTCAAGAACGCTCTTGGTGCTCCATGGTGCCTGTCGTGCACGTTAGCCTATGTACCCAGTGTTGTCCCGGTGCATTCAGCATCTGTTATCCTGCCTTAATCTCATGGTCCCTGCTCCACGCTTCAAGCACGTCAGTTGATCATGCTTGGTAAAATGCCCTAGAAGACTTTATGTTTATCTAACCAAATTAGAAGCTGCAATGATCGAAGAAGAACATGAGGACAACGAAAGAAGAGTTGACTACCAATACGGTTTCCTAACATAGTGCAAGTGCAACGTTACGCCTTCGGCAGTGGGAAGACACTACGATCAAAACGATGCAACGGGTGTCCGAAGGATTGACACTATCCGGTTATGCTTTCGACCGTCACGGGGCCGGTATACATCAAAGCCTTGACGATCGCCTGATGCCATGTGCTCGCGGTCCATTGCTACCTAAAAGTGTAACAAGGTTGAAGCGATGGAAATGACTGCGCGTTCGCGTACCGACCCCTGGCCACTCCTCCCTCCGCATTGTTTCTGACAGATGCAACCCATTTCGATGACGTGTGGTCAGCCAGACAGCTGAAACACAACACAAGGTCAACCCTGCCTGTCACATCAGCATCTGAAAAGATGTTGAGGGAAAGCTGCTCCAAACGGCGACCCTAGCACGGTTCTTTCGGGAGCGGTCAGACCAGTACTGTGTACTGCTGGTCAGCGAACCAGCCGTTGGGGGCGAAGAGAAAGCTCCCCGTTAGGACGGTGGGAACCACAGAAGTAAAGTTCTGTCCAGCACCGTCACCCCCCACTCCGCGGGCTCTCGTATCGAGTGATTTTCAACCTGGATGGACACCGAAGTTTGGACCACGGTGCCACGGTGGTCGTGAGAGCGGTTGTCTCGTCCAACATGAACAGAGCTGCATCGCCAGCAAAGTCAGCAAGAAAAGCGGTACTACTATGTTGCCTCTTTGCTTATCCGACTGAAAAAGCTTTTTGTCCGGACCAGCGAGACCTGCTTCAGATCGCCAGTCAAGCGATCTCCCTCTCTAGGAATGAGAAATCATGAAGCGGTGCAAACCCAAAGCTAATGCTAGCTGTTCACTTCCTCTCGATTCAAGCATGCATGGTATCAGATTTGGTAGCTTACCCACGTCCAAGACCAGCCCTGGCAGTCACTAGGGATTAGTTAGAACTGTCGACTCTATCTATAACGGTCGAATCCTCTTAAGGAACTGCCAAATAGCTCTCATAGGGAGAGTTGCAAGGTGTAGTTTTGGGTTTCGTCCGGCGAAACGCATGCGCCCTTAGCGATCAGATCTGCAATTTCCCGTTAATTGAGGGATACCCTCTGGGCGTTCAGCTGCTCCCTCGTGCAGAGGCAAAGTTGAGCTGGCAAGGCTCTCGGAATCACCCCTGGTGCCCCTTTCCACGTGAGACCGTGCTCGAACCCTGAGCGTCCCCAATCAAGTAGCACTGTAAGCTGGACCTCCTTAGCCATGACTCTTCCTGGTCAGACTCGATTGTTACGACGACCCCAGAGTCTATCATCTCAGCACCATTTCTTCACCGGAGGCCATCCTTGGAAACACAATGACCAGCTCTGCAGATGTCGATAGCTCGCAGGGATTAGATGCGATGGCCCCGGGCGCGAGACGCTAACTCGGGACTCCAAGCGTAGCGACGATGCCAAAAGGAGGCAGAGTTGAGAACTCTCATTAAATCATTGTAACTGCGGTCAATTTGCGGAAAGTCAGGAAATGATCCCGATAGACATCCCCATCGACATCTTCAAGGGGGATTGATGCCATTGCGGCAATGGCTGCGCTCTCCCTAGAAGATTTAACATATACTTTGGCTTAAGGAGATTTCTACAAGGGTGTCCCGTACTTACAGCTAATCACCAGGCCCTAATTAGCCTTTCTAGACACCTGACAGCCTGCCGTCTTCGTACTCAAGGAGGTCTCGCCTTGAACGACCACAACGTACTTTGGGCGAAAACGTTCTGAGGGATGGTTCTTCTCTTCCTAAATACCGCAGGCTCAATGCACCTTCTAGCTGACCTTGTGGAAGCAGCGCGCAGATTGAATCGATCATCTCAGCAAAGCTATAGATCTCGCTCCATCATCTGAAGACCACCTTGTCGGAGACACTTCCGAATCCTCCAGTCGTGCCCTCTATTTCTCACCGACGGTATCTAAAGCAGCCCACGCGTGGTGACTACCACTGGCTGCGGATTTGTGACTTTTCCGGTCCTCAAAGAAGACAAAGAGAATGGTCCAAGTCACAATACCTCGATGTCTGAACGGTCGAGGTAGACACGACGACCTTTCGCCAACGTCGCAGCTGATCTAGAAGATGTGGCATCATTGACTTTCCTTTTTATCCTACCCACAGAAATACTGTATGACCAGACCCTGCACCAGTTGCCGCCAGCCACGGCTACACTCCAACGTCAACGAAAACCCGACAGATTCAAACAGACGCCTTCTACAGGTGTTGATCTGGGTTCAGTGGTGTCAGACAAGTCCGAGTGGGAGTTTTGACCCACTGGAAATCTTGTTTTCTGCCTCTTCGCGAGGGATTGGTTTGCGATTGAATCCATCTTCTCCTTGCGCAGGCCAGGGGTGCCACCTGCGGATTGAGTCCTTTGATATTGACAGGAGATCTAGGCGCCTCTTTGGCCATAACTCTGGCAACAGAGAACTGCGCAAGATATCATACATCATTTCCTGTCTTCTACACCGCATCCTCGCCGGTACCCTTTCAAAACTATCACCGGAAGTTGGACGATCCGCGTCTAAGCTCCTTCTACCGCTCCATTGAAGCTCGAGTACGGAATACAAGCAGAGCCGCTCTGTTAAGTTCGCTCTGTAAATCTGAATGACAACTCCACCCGTGTTTTTGTGGACGAAGCAGCCTAAACTCCTTCCAAGTTGATACTTCAATGTCTTCGCCAGCCTCAAGTGCCATCGCCTTGCGTGTCTTCGGCTTAAAAGAAAGGAAGAGAGGGAGAAGCCACAGCTCTTTGAGTTGAGAAGGTTCTGTAAGAGAAGAGGGTACAACCTGCTGGTGAAGATAGATTCATCTCTGACATTCGACGACACAGAAGCCACGGAGAGTCAGAAACTATCTATGAGCACGACTGCTTTTCCGTGGATAGAGACGCTACGCGGGACGACTCGAATAATACAGTTGCTCCAAAAGATGGAGGGCCCAGTCGGAGATTCATCCACAGGGCTGTGGATCAGAGGGTACGCTTGAGGAGTTTCCCTTAGCGGAAGGTACGTGAAGATGGTAGGTTTCTTCTCACACCTCTATGTCCTTTTCAAACTAGACGGAGAATGATACAAAGTAAGGCTAATCAACTTCTTGCAGATGCTCTAGGAGTTCACAATGATTCAGACGCTTTGATGTCTATGTTCTGTGGCCGCACCTAGACACGAAACTGCAGCCCTGAGAGTGAATTGTTTACTACTAGTGAACAGGATGACGAACCGCACGCAATGTTTGTGTCAGGCTCCATGACAATGTCGAACGGTGTACAGGATATATCCTTCTCCAAGAAGAACAAGGTGACATGATCCTCACAAAAATTCCACCCCCTCTTCTTCTTCTTCTTCTTCTTCTTCTTCCGAATTCGCACAAGCTACCGAACCCTATTTGAGACCGACAGAATTGGCACAGTTGCTCAAAGGCTCGAGCTGTGCCGACTCTAGTGTCCTCACGATTTGACAACGGTCGAACACCTCTCCGAAATACCACTCAGTGGCACTCCTTAAGTCAGTTGTCAGCAGGGTGGAGAACAGGAAGGCTGCCGTTCCTTTACTCAACAAGAACTGTTCTAACTATTGAAGCGTGCTTTCCGACAAGGCTGTGGCACGTCAGGGGCAGTGCGATCTATTCGCCACTACAGGCGCTTCGCCCCTGCAGGCAGCCAGTTCTTGTTTCCAACAGCCGCGGAAATGTTCGGGCAGTCCTAGAAATGCACCAACAATGTACTAAAACAAACTATGTCTCGGGGAAACGGGGATGGCCGCGTTCAGTGGCTTGGAAGTTACGGTTGGGAGTCTGGAGTGGGAAACAGTCCTAACTACATGTGCCTTGCGTATGGTAGAGAATTATGGTCATGGTTAGATCACGCGTAGCAGATTGGTTGGAAGTGTGTTTGAATTCCGCCAGCTTTCGTGGAGGGACATGAAGAAAGATAAATCCAGATAAATCCATAATCCCATCAATAGTATCCGTACGGAGTACGGAGTACATGAACAGCCCCTGCGAATGGAGACAGTGGTGGGGTTTAAATCAGATTAGATGACACGGCTGTGATTGCGCCGGCTGGGGTGGCCAGGGGATAAGATTAGATGAGATCCTTCAGAGGGCAGCTGTAATCAGATCTGAGCATGATCTGGTGCGATCATTTCGAGACCGCCGTACTGTCAATCCGTGGCAAATGTTATCGACGATCTTCGCATCGTACGTAGGTAGGTACGGAGTATCCGCATGTCCCTTACATGTTCGGTCGGTGACCGTTGACCGACGGCTGGAGTAAACATGTGTCGGCTTCTCGGCAATGTCTAATAGACGGCGGGGCAGGTTTCAGTGAGCGATGGCGAATGCGAGCGGCCGGTGGTGGTATCATATCTTATCCTATCGATCGAGATGCTCACGTCCGCGTCCGCCGTTGGTTGGCTGTGCGAAGAGTGGAGAAACAGCACGAGATGGCGGCTGGAATTATGACTGGTCCAGTGGTCCCTAACAATTAAGGGTTTTTCGTGGTCCCCGCCTGCCATGCTCCGACCTCGCAGCCTCTGCCTGTGTGGGCTCATAATGACTGACTGTCACAGATAAGAAAACAGCGCAGGGGAGTCGGATAGCCACTGTACCTGTGTACGCCCGTTATATGGGACCATGAGACCGAGGGCACGCGCAGGATTCTCTACACTTACAGTACTTTGAAGAAAATCCGGCGTCCTCAGTACCAAGTACGCCGTACGTGCTGATTCTTCCTCATGCCCTCCGGGTCATCAACATCAGTTGATCCCGCTCCAACCCCCGTCCCACAGCTGCGCCTAAGCCCTGCTCCTGCCAAGTGTGGCCCGGAGCCAGCCGATCGAACAGCCTCGACACCTTGACTTCGCTTCCTCTCCAATATTCCCCGACTTCCAACATTCCCATCACGCCACAAAACTCCCTTTCATCTTTCAACCAATTCCATTTTCGAGTCCGACACTGTTACTTCTCCAATGCCCCCATCCATCCTCGCTCGACTGACACGCATAGCCTGCTAGCAAAGGTGCAGCGACCTGCAGGAACCGGGCTTGGGCTGGCTTTCGCCGCTTCTCGTTCCGCACCTTACATCATCACCACTGTTCGTAAGTGCAGGCCCCTCCTACAACTATCTACACATTCCCGGCCACGATTTTGAGCGATTTCATAATGCTGCCAAATCCATGTGATATTACCAGATCCATCCCGTTCGACTTTGCTTGTACATTGCTCTTCTCCGCCTTCATTTATTGACACAGCTGTTCACGCAGGTACAGGCCCGATCACATATACGAGACCGAGGATGCCAACCCTACGAACAGTCACCCCAGGCCATCCGGTACCTCTGACTGCCCACTCCCATCCTAACAACCCGATACCCGAGGATCCTACTCGGTCAAGAAAACTGTCCGTGACTACCTCACAGCTTAGCCGGTCATCCGCATCCACCATGACCAGCACCGCGTACTCCGACGATGCGTCCAGCGTAGACACAGCACCCACGACCCCAATCACTGAAGGCCTCTCCGACGATTCTCTAGAAGAATTGCAAGAGAAACCCGGTCAGAATGCTGCCTCGAGGCAGAGACGTGCTTCGACCTTATTGGTCTCCGAGGACTCGGAAGATGCAAGACTGTTTTTGGGCGAGAGAGGAACGGCCACACAGATGATTCAAAAGGCATGTTGTGGTGGAGGCTGTTGTATGTTACAAGAATTGAAGGTCACAGAAGTGTCACCCGGTGCAAATCCCATCCAACTACCGGAAAATCCGGCATTCCGGAGTCTGAAGCTCAAGTTGGGCGGTTTGAGTCTCGACAGTCAATTGACTGGAGTCATCGATTTACCGGTCAAGACTATCTCGCTTGAGCCATTACCTGCCTCACGGCCAGCCGCATACGCCGAGCCACCACCACAAAGCACTGCGGAGGTCTTCAATCATCCTCCAAATTTTGTCACCCCACATCCTCCTTACCAGGTCTTTCCCGCGCCGCTCTATCACGCTCGCGAGCTGACCAAGCCTGGCGCTGAGAAGAGAACATACCACTTCGACATTGATGTCACGGACTACCCCAAAGAAGGCGGAGATGTCGATTTTGTTGTGGGAGGAGCCATTGGAGTTTGCGTTCCTAACGCACCGGAGGTGGTGGATCAGATCTTCCAGCTGTTAAGCATCCCAAAATTCGTCCGTGACAAGCAGGTATTGTTGAAGACCACCACAGGCAGGTGGCCTACAATTTGGGGCGAAGAAGCACCCCGAGAGCTTGTGACCACCAGGAGAGAGCTCCTGACATGGTGCTCAGACCTTCAAAGCTACCCGCCCACCAAGCAGCTTTTGCGAATCCTGGCTGAGTATGCAGAGAACGAACACGAAAAGAAGATCTTGATGTATCTCTGCTCGGCGCAGGGTCAAGGCGTGTTTTGCGATCTCCGAACCGGCCCCTACGTCACCATCCCACAACTTCTAAATGCCTTCCCATCCAGCAAGCCACCTCTAGATTACCTATTCTCCGTCCTCAACCAACTGATGCCGCGCTTCTATTCGCTATCTCAGGACCCGGTCATTTCATCGGAAAGGAACGGTGATGCATCCCGCCGATTGATCGAAATCGCCGTAACAGTTCATGAAGTCCCAGATTACAAAGACGGGCAACGGACGGGAGCTGGCTCCGGTTTTCTCGAGAGAGTAGCCAGGAAGTTCATCGAAGCGGAGAAGGAAGGGAAGGACCCTCGCGACCTTGATCTCCGGATACCTATGTTCAGGGGTTTGATGGCTAATCCTCTTGCCCGAGAGTTTATCAGCGACGGCCCCATGCTTCTGATCGGTGCAGGTGTGGGAGTTGCTCCGTTCCGAGGGTTTGTACACCGCAGGCTCAAATCTGCCAATTGTGCCAACAAAGTCTGGGTCCTCCAAGGCGTACGTGACAGTCTAGTCGATGAACTTTACTCTGGCGATTGGGGTGTGCACGAAGACAAGGTCAAAAAGGTGGTCCAATCTCGGCGCGGTGAGGGGCGATATGTGCAGGAGGAAGTGCGCGCCCAAGCCGATCTCGTCTGGTTCATTATCAACGCCGTCGATGGCAGAATCTTCGTTTGTGGAAGCTCGAAGGGGATGGGCGAGGGTGTGGAGGCTGCACTCGTTGATGTCGCCATGGCGAAGGGCAAGTTAAATCGCGAGGAAGCTCAGAGCTTTTGGGACGAGAAAAAGGTATCGGGCCAGTATATCGCTGAGACCTGGTAAGGAGAGTACTACGAAAGGAGTTCACGAAGTCGACAAGATTTTTTTTTCATGACACATATGGGAGGCTATATTCGATCAGCACCTTTTGCATCTCGAGCATCTGTGGCGCCCGTTCAGACCGCCACCACCAGGAAACGAAACACAAAACTAATTGGAAGAGATTTACCGGTAGGGAACCGGCTGTACTCAATATTCAATAGCGAAAACAGGCATATGCGAGCCCTTCCTTTGGGAGGGAACCCAAGTCCTATTGGCCTTTCTAAAAATAAGAGGTTAAAACATTAAATATTAACTTATCCCTGGTGTTAGCTAAGTGTCATAGATCGATCCAACTCTTCCATCTTCTTGTGAGCATGCAAAATGCATGCAACGATTTCCAGCGAAATCAGCGGTTCGCTGGAATCTCGCACACGGACTCATCTGTTATATTCGTGTCAACAGCGTGTGGGACGAGACATACTCTCTCGGGGCTGTTGAGTAAGCTTCTGCTTCTGAGGTCGCCGAGGCCTGTCGCTCCCTTGCACTTTTTGCACGGCTTCACTTGCTTGAACAGCAAGCTCTTGTAGGTATCCTAAATGGTAAATGAAAAGATGCCCGCAGTACTGCAACTGATGCATGGACCCTAAAGTCCGCCGAGTCCCAAGATAGCTGTACGTTGGGCCCTGGGTCCCTTGCTCCGGATAGATAGAAGCCCCGATGCGGCCCCGACCGATCCATGAACGGACAATGAAGCCATGACGGGCGATAATGTTGAGCTAGATCGCGATCGGGCAAGGAAAGGGCATCGAGTCGTTCCGTTCTAGGAGACGACCTCATCGAACCGTTTTCCCATGAGGACTTGCAGGCAGGCTTTATGCTTAAGGCATCCATGGTGCCTTGTTGCTTCAAGTTCATCACCGTGGTGTTCGAAGCATATCCATGTAGAGCTTTGCCAGGCCCCAATCCACAACACCATTGGTGTCGTTGTCCTCGGAAGGAATCCTGGTGTTCCGAAACAATGCCCGGCTATTTGTCATCTGCACGCCCGTCCCGTCGATCAATGAGTCGAGGAATGCTCTGATAAGTGTCTCTTCATCCTTGCTGATAGCCTCGAGCTCGGTCTCTTCTTCCGTCGTAGAGTCCAGGCGTTCATGTTGGGCGGAGGCGTTGTTGAGGGAGACTTCGACGAGCATCCCACGCAGATTCGATGTGGTTTGTTGGCCGGAACGGCCAGTAGGTATTTTGACATCTCCGATGCGAACGGCCCATTCTTGGGGTTGCAGGGCCAGTGCCGTTCCGTTATCCACTACCAGAGACTGTCTGTGAGCCCAGTGAGGTTGTATCTTGGTCCCGATCAATTGAGTAAATGGGTCCGCGTGCGTGGATGGGATGGTGACAAGTGTGGAGGCAACTGGCTGCTCGGTCGCTGTCGCTCTGTCTTTCGGAGACGTTGTCCCGACATATGTCGTCCCAGGAGTGTGCGAGAGCGTCAAGATGCTTGTGAATCTTCGTAGAGACGCGTCGGAATTGGGGAGCAGGGATGGGGTGTCCACAAACAGACGGTGGTCGAGGTGGAAGGTCGGAAGCGCTTGAGCAGGAAAAGACCGCGAGATGTGGGCGACCAGAGTTGCCGACGGGGAGGCTTGATTCGGGGCAATGGGCAGGAAGAAAAGTCCTGTCGATGGCATCTCGTAAAACAGGTCTGGCTATGAGGGTGAAGTTTGGTGGTGAACGCGCCGTGTCCGCATTGGTTTTAGAGACTGCGTCCGAACCGTGCAACTCGGCATCCAGTAGGAGTAGCAACGAGAACAAGCCTCTGATCCCAAGCCCCTTGAGACCTCATAATGTTCTTGGATGCTCTTTTGGGTGCCCACCAAACATTGTCACGCCTCTATCGTGCATAATACTTCGTGTATAATACTCATTCCATGCAGACGCAGGCTGTCAGCCATCCTGCCTCAACTGATCGGTGTCCAAGCACAACCAGCTCCTCCACTGTGCAGCCAGCATGTCGCTGATCCGAAGACACTGGCTGGTACCCGCCTTCTTCCTTGCTTGCGTCATCTACTATCTTTTCCTTTACCCCGGTGATGCCGTCCTGTACCCTTCTACGGACCGTCCACATAGCAAAGTACATTGGACCAAGCATCCCGAACGATACCCCGTGGCTGGGTACCGCCAGTTTCCCACAGGTCCACTCGAGCGGATTCCCCGAATCCAGTATGAGTATGAATCGCAGGCCGAATCCGAAGAGGCGCGGAAAACGCGCGGTACGAGACAAGCCGCGGTCAAGGAAGCGTTCATACATGCATGGAATGGCTACAAAAAGTATGCCTGGGGACAAGATGAAGTCGCCCCAATCAGTGGGCTTTACCGCTCGAGTTTTGGAGGTTGGGGCGCCACGTTGGTCGATACAATGGATACATTGTGGATCATGGACCTGAAGAGCGATTTCGAACGGTGTGTCGAGGCTGTCCAGCAGATTGATTTCACCTCCAACGATGAGGACACTTTAAACGTGTTTGAGACTACCATTCGATATCTAGGAGGGCTGCTCGCCGCGTACGATCTCTCGGGTGGGAAGTATCCCGCCCTCCTCGAAAAGGCGCAAGAATTGGGTGAGATCCTCTATTCGGCCTTTGACACGCCCAACCATATGCCGATGGCACGCTGGACGTGGAAGAAAAGCGCTCTCGGCGGCGAGGTTGAACCAAGCACCAACACACTACTGGCAGAGCTCGGAAGTCTTAGCCTCGAATTTACAAGGCTAAGTCAACTCACGGGAGATCTGAAATACTTTGATGCTGTGCAGAGAATCGCGGAGGAAATGGAATACGCTCAGAACGGAACCAAAATTCCCGGTCTGTGGCCTACCATTGTCAATGCCAACGAGCTCAAATTCGACTACAATCACTTCACCTTCGGAGGCATGGCGGACTCCACTTACGAATACCTACCCAAACAGTATATGATGCTTGGAGGCCGCGGAGACCAAAAGTATCGGCACATGTACGAAGAGGCTATTGAAGCTGCAAAACGATATCTGTTTTTCAGACCCCTGGTGCCATCTGATGAGGACATTCTTTTCAGTGGCAACGCCGCCTTGACGTCCATGAACACTATCCCAATATCTAACCTGGAGCCGCAAGGCCAGCATTTGGCTTGTTTCGTCAGTGGAATGGTAGCTCTCGGCGCAAAGATCTTCAGCAGACCTGAAGAACTCGCTATCGCTCGTAGGCTGATTGATGGGTGCGTCTGGGCGTATAATGCGATGCCGTCTGGCTTAATGCCTGAGACGTTCCATCTGGTACCGTGCCAGGTTGGAGTGGTTGATGCTCCGCCTGGTCAATGTGAGTGGAGCGATGATAAGTGGTACGAAGCGATTTCGAAACGACATGCCTCAACGCCGGAGACAAAGCAGATGAGCGCTGTCGAACGAGGAAAGTACACTGCAAAACAGCTCTTGATCTTCCCGGGGTTCACCGATCAAGGTGACAACCGGTACATCTTGCGGCCTGAAGCCATCGAGTCGATCTTCATCATGTACCGTATCACAGGCGATGTGAAGTTACAGGACATCGCCTGGAAAATGTTTCAATCCATCGAAGCGGCCACCAGGACGCCGATTGCCCACGCCGCGGTGAACGATGTCCGACGCGCAAACCCGGAAAAGAGCGATCGCATGGAGAGCTTCTGGCTTGCGGAGACACTCAAGTATTTTTACCTAGTGTTCAGTGAGCCGTCCGTTGTGAACCTGGACGAGTGGGTTTTGAATACGGAGGCGCATCCTTTCCAAAGGCCGACGAGTTGAGTTTCGACCTAGTAAGGTATAGAAGCAATTCTTATCCTTACACTGTCAAGATTGCCTCTGGTTTGGTATAAAAGTCCTCATCAATCATCAGATGACACATTCATATCTCCGATATGGCTTGAAGAGCATCCCGTTCTCTCTGGACACTGGGCAGTCGGCTTTGGTCCAGTGCGCAAGCCAGCGGTGGCCCAATGCCAGAGCGCTGAAAGATGGTCTTCTTCCAAAATGGAGTAGTCGTGAGGAGGCGACGACAGCTTGGATATATTCAAGCAGAGAAAAACGGGCGGGAAATTCCTTTACCTTAACGCTAAGCACATTGGCTAGGCTTCTTTCTGGATACCAGAGATGCGCGTCTTGATTGCCCGCGTTCACGAGGAACAACTGTATATCTCCAACACTTGAAACGACTACACAGGGGATTGTTTAAATTCTGACGAGCCCAGGTTGTGCTCCTACTAAGGATGCTACGATCTGCTGGAAGGCTCTCGGAACTCACCATCTTTGTGCCACGTGCGAGGCTCTTCTTCCTGATAGACCTAGATGCGCAATAAGCGCAATAAGCACAGTGACCAGATGGCCTTGGGTGTACCTAACATAGTTGACCCTATTTATAACATGCCTCTGGCGAAATGTATGTCCATTGAACGTCCCACGGCTCATTTCCAAGCTGCCCACCAATTGCAAATGCGCAGCTTCTTCACTCTTCAGTCGATAATACAGCATGGCTGCATCCAACGGGCAAATCGAGAGTCAAATTGCGGACTGCCCGATCCGCTTGCAATTTCCGTCCACCGAATTACGTGGTGACAATCATCAACCACCCCTCAAAGAGTTTATAGTCTTCCTGACCTTGAAGATGGGCCACGGTACACCAGATAAAGCTGGGTCCTAAAAGCCACCACCCTCCTGCCTCAAGAGTTCATCAACGTCCTCGTCCAAATTCTGCAAAAGATCTTCGTGGGGAGCGTTTTCCCCTTGCAATGTGACCGTCTCTTGCTTCCCAAATCCCTCCATGCCCATCTCCCCCAAGTCCGGGACGACATCATCTTCGCCGTGAGACAATCTGCGCCTCTTGACGCCGAGTCCGTTGGTGCCTAGTCCACCACTCGCAGGCCTTACGCGCGGTATCGTGCTACTATTGCCATATATACTGCCGCCGAAGTTGCTAGTTAGGGGATCATAGTCAGTGCCTGAGAAGCTGGCCAGCGCTGCTGCGACAGCCGGATTACTAGGCTGGTATGGCTCCGAAGGCTCCGTCGCTGGTAGCGGCAGTAAGCCGGGGTGGTCGAACCCGCCACTTGCATAGTCATCGCCTGGGAATTCTCGGTCGGGGGTAAGTTCCTCGATCTCAGGACGCTCGGAGAACCCGGCCTTGTTGTCGAAGACCGGGGAATGGATGCCACCGGCTGCGGCGGTTGTCTCAGTCGAGGAATGGTCGACGGCTGACAATTCACGGATGATTCCGTCCTCGACTTCCCTTTTCTTCGCCTCTGTGATGACCTTCCGGTTCTCCAGTTCCAGATACGTCTCCTCGTCCTTGGCGAGTGCGGATTTGTTGATTTCTAGGATGCGCTCAAGGTCCGCTATCAAAGCCTTACGCGCCTTGATGCTGGCCGAGAGGGATGATTCGGCTGCTGCGAGAGACTTAATCAAGCTGGAAAGGCGCGCGGCGTGGACGGGTGGACTAGGTAGTGCAGCTGATGGATTGTTGAGCTTCGTGTACTCTGTCTGTGCTGCATCGATTGCTGGGCGAGCGGAAATGGACTCCTTGGTCACCGCTATCTGCAAGTTTGCAAGCGTTTCCAGCTCCTTTGGAGTTCCGGTTGACGAAGAAGAATTGAAGAGGGAGTTTCCCATAAGCGTTTTCTTGCCGCTAGATCCTTTTGACTTGTCGATTTCATCGATCCGGGCCTCGATGGCGTCTAAAATTGGAATCTCGAAAACATTGCGCGTCCGCCAGACCTCGACAACGCGGCGGATCTTGCCTTGGACGTCTGGCGGCGAGGAGCGGTAGGCGGTTTGGATGGCTTCGGCCATCAATGGTGAAAAGGCATCTGGGAACTCGGTGCGTTTCCGGGCTCGGGCGTTCTGTACAATGTCGTTGACCAAGTAGATGAAATTCAACCTCTTGGGAGGCGGCGAGTCGCGTAGGCGGGTGAGCCAGTAGCTGGCAATGCGGTCGGCATGTCTCCTATGCGGGAGGTCAGATCTTAATTCTTTCGCCTCTGCCGGGGATGGATAGAAGAGAAACTGAGTGCACGTACTTATGGAACATGATCCATTGCGATACTGAGACGATACTGTCTTGAGTCTCGTTGAGCGTCGACAGTTTCGCGCTGAGGCCCGACTCTGAGAAGGCCATGCTTCATGCGTGTCTATCAACGCGTACACAAGAGCTGTGAACCGTTCTTCCCGAGTAATTCCAATGCTTTGGTCGAGCTTGATTACTTCAGGCGAGTTCGAGACGGGTCATCAGCCGAGCTGCGACAGAGCAGAGTCACGGCTGAAGGCTATGCTACGAGCTATGACAACACAGGGTAGGTGACTTCGGCCACAGTTCAAAGACCCGTCTCTGTCGGCCCTGACATGCGGATGTGTCATCCAGCAGCGGCAGAAGCAAGATCAAAGATGTGCAAGCGTTTGAAGGAATCGGGACTGATGCTCGCAGGTCTGGGAGAAGTGAACGAGGATGGTTTATAGATTGCCAAGACCGACCACAAGACGGGGAAAACACCACCATCACGTGATATCAAATAACATTTCACGCCCCAAAGCTCCTCCGTAGACCTCGGGCTTGCTTCTACCCTCATAGCAGGAGGCGAATGCGATTGATGAATAAATACCAAGAACTGCTAATATATTCCACTTGTACTTGTATATAGGAGCTCAAATTGGTGCTTAGACAAAGGTGTTGGTGAGTTGACAAAATTGCTGCTGTCTGACACAGGAATTTTGTACAGTGACATTGCGTGGACCCTTACAGACGCCAAGAATCATCCGGTCAGACGCCCTCTGTTTTTAGTTAAGACATACATGTCTCCTGGAATCTGGAATCGCAGGCGCAATGCATTACGGAGTATCCGTACTGATCTTAGGAAGTGCCAATTGTCCCTTCAACGACTAGGATTCCCATACATTGCACGACCATACTCCGGCTCACGGGCTTCCCTAATCCATCCGACTCAAACATTCACTACATCTCTGTACACACACAACTGCCTTCCGTCTCTGCCACTGCATTTCCTCTCCGTCGCCCGTCATGGCCGACCGGTTTCCGTCGATTGAAGACATTGATTCCGGTGAGGCTCCTCTCAGCTCTGTCCAGCTCAATCGCTAGCCCCTTCTAACATATTTCCAAAGGAGAGGTAGATCTTCGCCCTGATCCAGCTGCTCAAGGCAGCCTAGAGGAGCGTGAGAGGGCCCTGCTAGGCGAAGACGCGGAGCTCTTTGCCGCCAACGATAGGCCTGGAGCCGCAACTGTCGAGGATGGAATTGATGACTTACTGGGTGGTGACGATGGAGACTTCGTATCTGCTCCAAACGACTCAGCAGGGGGAGCACAAAACGAGCTGGACGACTTCGAGAGCTCCTTTCCGGCCATCGACACACAAAATGAGGTACGGTTCCCTGACTTTCCACCCTTTCTTTACCCAATGTCAAGAACCGTTGAACGTTACAGTGCTTTGCTAATGACTTTGTAGAACGTCGGCCCTGGCGGCACGATCACAGACTCCTCGACGCCGTTCCAGAGCGCCCCAGGCTACACCAACTACACGTCCCCTCCACAGCAAGAAGAGACCGAACCCATCCGTGAATGGCGAGCCAAGAGAGACGCAGACATAAAACGCCGCGACGAGGCTTCCGCCCACAAGAAGGAGGAGACCGTCTCGACCGCCCGAAAGGACATTGACGCCTTCTATGAATCATATAACCGCAAAGTCGACAAGCAGAAGGCTCAGACCAGGACGGAGGCTGAGGAGTTTTTGGCCAAGAGGGAGGATACAACAGCTGGAGGCACGAGTTGGGAGCGCATTGCGAAACTCGTCGATCTGAGCGGGAAAGGTCAATCCGGAGGGGGAGAAGGGTCCTCGAAGAAGATCATGCGAGACTTGTTGCTCAGCCTTAAGGGAGATAAGAATGCTCCTGGTGCGGGTGGTATTTAAGACCAGTTGCTGCTGAAAGGTGCCAGGCTGGATCTCGGGCAGATACGATACCGGGCAGACTCTGACATATGGATCAACCTGGAAGATAGCGCCCAAGCGTTAAATCTGCCAGCAGTCTTCAACATCGCAAGTGTGGTATATTGGTGGTCTGCGTGTTCCGTGCAACTCTCGCCACAGGACATGCCTTGTATTCAAAACGCGAGAGAAAACCACACGTGGGCATTTCAAGGGCGAGACTTGTCCAGGAAGTTCCTCAACCTTTGACGATGGCGACGCTGTGACGGGTAGAACTAGATAATGTTGTGAATATGAGCGAGATGCCATTGCTCTCTGATGCGAATCGTTCCCGGAAGACGCAACGAACAGCGATAGAAGCTATCGACTATTTTTCGAACGCAGAGCAGCTTGAAGGGATGAAGAATGGCTTCGCACCCATTGTGTTTGATTTATCCTAGCAGCGGCAAGGGCTTTTCCCCTGCAGCGGCTGCATTTTGTCGTCCGTCATAAAGGTTAACTGCGTACCTTTTTGTGCAACGATCTTCACGCCCTCTTTCCCTCATCATACAGGTACAAGTCGAAACGAGATAACGAGCACGAGACCCTCCTCATTCACGAAGGAGAAGACCAAAGAAGAAGGCATACAAGACACTAGAGAAAAAGGCCCGAAAGAAACGCCCTGGAGGAGAGCTCTGGTATCCCTAATTTACAGCAACCCAGCCCAAAAACAACATGACCAGCCCCAATTTTCGATTCTCGAGACTCATATCCAGCAGACGTCGCGTCGCCAGTGGCTCGTGGCTCGTGGCTCGTGGCTTGTGGCTTGTGAAGACACGTCTATCAATCATCTGCATGCCTCTGCCCATGTCTGGTAGCCGCTGCAGGATCCGTAAAACTCCGTACCTTGTACAACTTTTTTTCGCCCCAACGCCTGGTCTGCCATGATCGATCGTAAAAAGCGAAAGTTATTCCACAGCCTGCCTAGTCTGATGAACCGCCCCTGTTCCCGACATGATGGCGCCGATGCGGAGCATGAGATAGCATCATCTAGCGCTTGCCCTTTGGTAGGCGTTTGCGTCGCTGGGAGCCGGTCTTCTTCTGTGCTGATGAGTCGTGACCAGTTGTTTCCGTAGCGGTGGTGGCTTGTTGGTGTTGCTGTGCTACCGATGCAGCGCCTGATGCTGGAGTGACTTGTTTGTCCTGGATTTGTTCTTGCGTCTCATTGAGACCTCTGCCCTTTTCATAACTGGCGGTGGTAGCGTCCTTCATCATGGTAAGGTCTTCATCATCATCGGTGTCGGTACCGTCCGCGTCATTTCTGCCGAAGTTACGCTCGATCCAGGCCTGCAAGCCGAAATACCCTTGGGCTTCTGTGACGATCCAAGCCATTTCGAGGTGTCCGACCGCCATTTGACGAAGCTGCTTGGAGATACCTCTGAGCGCCTCTTTTTGTGAGAGACCACTGATATCCGCGGTGGTGTCCTCCAGTTTGAAAATGCCGTCGACAAACCTGACCAGCTGCTTCATCATCACAAGTTCCCGGTCAGTCAGGTGAGGTGCATTTATCGAGGCAGAAGTTGACGGAGGGAGAGGCTGATCGACCTTGGAGTGGTCGTCCACTGAGTTAGCCTGTCCCATCTTCGAAGTTGACGCTTGGTTGGCTGCAGAGGTCGCTTTGCCGGCTTGATGGATTGCCGAATCCTCGGATGAGTCTTTCTCTAGATTGCCGGTCACCGATGAATTGCTGGAAAGGTTGTTCTGAATTCTGGGAAAGTTGACTGCAACTTGTTTAAGTTTGATGCGTCGTGTGTTCAGACGCGTGTCTATTTCCGAATCGTGACCAATGTGTTCGGCAAAACGAGACCTCCCTTGCGCAGCTTTCTTTTCAGTCTCTTTCTCAGCCTCGTCCGCTTTTCGCACGGTAAGAGCACGAAGCGATTTGGCCTCCTTCTCAAGACGTACCCACAATGTCCTAGGTGGATCTTCGTCATTTTTGAGGTAGGTCTTCAGTTCTTCAAAGCCGGCATCCAATATGTTCTTGCGAATCTGAAAATCTTCGGCAGCTAGCTGATCCTCTTTTGAGCAAGTGCAAGTCTTTCCAGACTGCAGACATCTCAGATGGGGTGCGAGTAGCGTCGCTGTCTCCCAATCATGGACACATTGCATGTAAATTCTGATGGGAACCAGCTTCTCTGCTGGCTGGCTGGCCAAACTTTGCTTCAGATATTCTATGGTATTGTTCAGTGTCAATTGAGGTTGATGTTGATTGCTGGAATTTTTGGGCTGCGGTTGCTTGCTGACATTCAACGGCGCAGGGACAAGCGCCTTGTACTTTTCAGTATTGAAAGCCGTGATAAGTGCTTTGCATGCGTGGTCAGGCGTGCATCTGTACCGGGAGTCCCCACATATGTGAAGGAATCGTAGCAGGACACCTTGCAGTTTGCCGAGCTCGATGTCATCCTTGTGGTTCACCAAGGTACTGGATATGAAAGCCTGAATCACATGGAGATTGGTGGCGGCAGCGGTGGGGCTCTCTGCTCGCAGAACGAATGTGCAGACGATACCGACTACATCAGCAGCGAGAATCGGCGCATCTTTTGGGTCGAGACCTTTCGCTTGAAAGATTATGACCGCAAAGAGGTCTATCATGGCCTGGGCTATGAAACTGAACGACTGGAACCAGTCTCGGTTGTCAAGTGGCTTGTAGTGGTCGAAGAGGTTCCTCAGAAGCATCGTACTGCTTTTAGCAGCATCAAAGTCGTCTCTGACCTGATAGGTGAGACGCTGAGATATCGCGACAGCCGCCATTCCAGGGCAGATGCCACGTTTCTGATACGCCAGAATCGCGTCGAGCACTTTTTCACGGCTTAGAGCAGCAACCGTCATGTTGGCACGGTACAACTCTTTCTCGGCCTGCCAAGGTTCAAAGCGGAAGTTGTGTAGGGTGTGATGATCGGCGACCACCCGGAAGATCTCCCAAATCCCTTCATCCCGATGTTTGCGGTAGTGCGCCATAACTCGGTCTCTAACCTTACCCGCATCGTGGACAAGTTGTGTCCTGAAGAAGTTCATGAAGACATTCCACGACTCCCTATCGACGAGGTCGCCCGTGAGGAGGTATTTGGCGAAAGGGGCTTTTTTAGAGAAGCTAGATATCGTCTCAGAAGCTGCCGTGGAGCCAGTTGGAGGGATTTTGTTGTTGGTGCCACCCTTTCTCAGTTTCGCTTCATGTGCTGCGACGAATTTGGGAATTGAGTCTTCGACCTTTGATACAGCCTCGGAAAGAATTGCAGAGGGCGTCTTGTTTTGTGTGCTTAGGATCTTCTTGATGGAAAATTTGACCAACTCCAATGTAGCCACGTACTTTTCTGGCTCTTTTCGAGCCATGTTGATCACAAGCGAGGTCAGTTTGCCGGAAATAGAGGATAGAGTGACAGCGCCGGCCGCTTCAGCCACCAGAGCTTTGACAGAGCGGTAATACAGAATGTCGGTAATCACATCTTCAAGGACGATTTCGGATAGAGGCGGTATGGGGGATTTGAGCAGAGCCTTCGATTTGACTTTCTTGAGAGCAGCAGCGACGTTGTCAGCAGTATCATCGGACATCCTCTCAGCGATCTTCTCCATGTCCTTCTTGGCCGCCTCTTCCACTTTGATGCACTCGAAATTAGCTTTGATCGTGTCTTTGTCTAGATTCAGTTCGCGGGGCCCAAGAGTAGAGGACTGGCTGTCCGGCGTCGGTCTGAGGTGCATCGTCACGTCCACATAGTCGTGGCAGGCCCAGGATCTGCCGTCGTTGGGGGTGGCGCCAGTGGCATCGGTATTGGAGACTCTGGCATTTGATTTGGCCAACATCTCTGAAAGAGCTTGGAAAGACTTTTGGAGGATCGGGGTCATCGGTCCGTTAACTTCAAGGACTCGGCGTAGCTCGCCGATGGCTGTTTGGACTTCTTGGGGGTCGGAGGTGCTAAAGAAGCCTCTCATGACATTGAGGGCATTGGAGAAATTGTCAGTGGTGGAGGCGGCCAAGGTATTCTGGAGCGCGTTTGCGAGACTGGCATGGTCAGCTTGATGAGCGCGTGAGAGGGTAGGCTCGGCATCCATAATTAACTGCCTGAACTCATTGTTCTTTCTCTCGGCCTCTGCCATTTCAACATTGGCCTGGTCCAACGACACACGAGCATCTGCCGGCGAGACTTTGCCTGCATTTACATCGTGCCGAATTCTTTCCAACCTGCCCCGGATGCGGCGAACAACATGTTCATTCTCCTTAGCGGCCTCCAAGATGGCACTGTTCTTGGGATCAAGCAAGACATGCCTGGGTGCAACCGTGTCTAGGGATGCCGGAATCACAATGCCAGAACCTTCAGCTTGCCAGCCATGTGGCATCTCAGCACTGCCGCCCACGTCTTTGTCTGAAACAGCGGCTCTCCGTGCCCTCCATGCAAGCTCCAATTCATCCTCCCTTTTGACCCGAACGAGCTCAACGTCTCTTTGTTTGCGCAAGGCATTCTGCATCCTTTGGGATTTCTCAGACAGGATCCTGGCATGATAATATTTGATCGTATCCAGTTCCGTCAACGAGACACCCTTGGTCTTGGCTCGTGTGCATATGTCATGACCGCAGGTGGTATGGGATCCCACTGCACAGGCTTGGTCAAGGTCTGTGTCCAGGCAACATACGCTTTCACCTACGAACTTGACCTCCCCCCCGAACTGGACTCTGAACAAGTTGTCTAGGGTGGTAGAATTCTCAGCAAGTAGTGCTCGTTGAGTTTGATGCCTGGAGGATTTCTGCTCAAGCTCGTTTTTCTCCCTTTCTAGTTTCGCTCTTTCACTGAGGAGTTCGTTGTATATTCGGATGTCTTCGTCCGCCCAGCCATCAACGTTGTGTCCATCTGCAGCTTTCAACGAAGGACCAGATCCGAGGGCAGGTGCCATTTCGTGTGAGACCTCACTTGACTGGTTGCTGACTCCCGACTTAATGCTCTTGTTCTTCGGCCTACCCATTGTTAGGACAAGGAGGAGCTTTATTTCGCAGATGGTGCAGCCGGAGATATGGTATTGGTGAACTTGAACACTGATATTCTGTTTGGTGTCTGGACGAGTTGCGAAGCTGAGTTTTGAGATCGGCGAGCTTGCCTGGAATGATGGTGCTGTGGCGGAGCAGTTACGAGGTGGAGATGCCAGTCGCTGGCAAGGAAGCAAGTCTCAGCTGGCAAATCTCCGCCCAACAGCCTCTAAGGTGCAATATTTGCCTGGATCCTGTGGACAACTGGCAACCCCAAGGCTGAAAGCAAGACCCTACCACATCCGAGAACTCGGCATCACGGTTGGATGGCATGAACAAGCACGGTTCGGTTGCAAGCCACCGCATGTTTTCCCGAGAGAGGCAGGATGGAGTTTTGAGGTCTCAAGTGCCTGGTCGCCGATTGTCCTTGAGAGTCGTGGAGGCAAACGGCAAAAAGCAGAAAGAGGCGACACAAGAGAGGTTATTTGTCGTCGGCAATGCTGCTTCCCAGGACCAGGAGGGAGATTCGGCAGAGAATGTGCCCTAGCATCTCACTAAAACTGCGATAGACTCATAAAGGACCGGTCCGATGGAGAGAGTGCGCAGGCTACACGATGCTCGGTTGATAAAGACAAAAGCCCCCAAGCTGAGGCTGAATGAAGGTGTCGTTCAAGTTGGTGTCCGGCGGTGTCACGGGATCAGAGGGAGTCTTGGCTCGGCCATTGCCATCGGCACGGATTTTCTTTTATCCGGGAAATCCAAGAAACTGAAACTTGCGTCGACGTCTGAACATAAAGACTTCCAATTGATTGTGTGACAGTGACACTGCAACAATAAAGTCAAGAGACGGCAGGCTTGAAGCAGACACCATTGACAGACCATTGGAGATGGCTTCACCACCCACGGCGGGCACTGATGGCCAGTCCTTGGAAGAACACATCCAGGAGATCATGCGGGCGTCCTCAAAACACGACATTGAGAGACTAGAAAAGTGCATCAAGGAATATTCTTTTCCAGAGTGCAAGGCCGTTGACGTACAAGAACCGACGACAGGCCATTCGCCTCTTCACGCTTCCATTGCTTCATGCAAGCCTGCAGTAAATGGAAGTGGCACGGAACAGGAACAGGAACACGAGACTACCGACGTTGAGGCCAGCGGCGTCGACACTGTCAGGTTCTTGTTGGAAAACGGTGCCATTTGGAATCAGGTCGACGATAACAACGAGACCCCAGGCTGCCTGGCCTACCGACTGGGACTGACCAGTCTATACCAACTCATGGTCGATGCTGGCGTTCGCGCCGAAATGCTACTCAGCCGGCTAGAAGAGTATGAGAAGCTGGACGACGATGAAGGCGACGATGCAGATAATGGCATGGGAACGGCATCCCCTCAGGCAGAACCCGAGGAGCAGGATGAGTCACTGGCCGTCTCAACCGCGCAGGCACAGGCACAGGCACAAGACGTCAGCAGCTCGGTCTACCTTTCGTCTGCCTTGGCGCTCAGCAGTGATAAACTCCTCGATGAACAGCAAAATGGGGTGATGATGGCATGGGAAGGCGGCATCATGCAGCGGTCGGCGGACGCTCTCTTGTCGGAGCCAGGAATGCAGATTCTGAATATTGGATTTGGAATGGGCATCATTGACTCGTGCATTCAGAACCATGTTAATAAACCAGCAAGCCACCATATCGTCGAGGCCCACCCTGCCGTTCTCACCGAGATGCGGGACAAAGGATGGATGAACAAGGCCAATGTCGTCGTTCATAGCGGAAAATGGCAGGACATTCTCCCCCAACTGGTCGCCGAGGGCGAAGTCTTTGATGCCATCTATTTCGACACTTTTGCAGAGTCCTATGCCGACTTCAGAGACTTCTTCTCTGAGCAGGTGATTGGCCTTCTGAATGAGAGGGGCAAATGGTCCTTTTTCAACGGCATGGGTGCCGATCGTCAGATCAGCTACGACGTCTACCAGAGAGTGGTCGAAATGGATCTCTTCGAATCTGGCTTTGATGTGGAATGGGAAGACGTCACGCTTCCCGATCTGGACCACGAGTGGGAAGGGGTTCGAAGAAAATACTGGAATGTGCACAGCTACCGGCTTCCAGTCTGTAAATTCATGGACTGATTTGACTGGAATCATCAGTCGGAGTCGGAATCGCATTCGGAGGCGAGCCTTCGAACTTTGGTGACATCCTTTGGCCCACAGCATGCTCACAAGAACACGTCAAACAGCGATTACATACTCCCAAGGACACGCACGCTAGGCTAGGTCTAATCCGCTCTGTCCGGTTTCTGACACCTCTCTACCCATCAACTTCACGTTTTTTTGAGGCGACCTATGGCTTGGATTCTTGGCCCCCAAAGAGCCCTCACTACCAGTTGTCAAATGTCCTCGATGTCCAACGGCTCGCGTTTCTAGGGGAATACGATATCTGGTCATCGCGAAGATCTAACCAGAGAGGATGTACTTTGGCACCTTCCTGCCGAAGGGAAGATCCCCTACATGAGCTCAATCCTGCCTTGCACTGGGAGGGCCATGCGAACACTCTGAGTCTATTAGACACAGTCAGCAAGCTGCACATCTGAAGCAGTAACACGTCCTCTGATGCCGCCAACCAACCAAGTCGGCAGCTTCCCAGGCACTCGAAACCTACTATTGGCATCTCGGAAGAATCCTGCCGAGCTGCGTTCGGTACCAATTGTCCCCGCATGTCATTTCTCCTCGTTTCAATGTTTGCTCATCAAGTCTCTACTCCACATTCCCGAATGATTGGAGGGCCATAAAACAGACACATGATTTTGACCATGTCGTACAAATAACCCTCCGTGCGTCCGGAGGGGGACCTCGGGATTTGTGAGCAAAGCTGGGTCGGGATGGGGCCTATATATCTCTGCTCTGTGAGCCGGAAATGTCTCGATTCACCCTCCCAGCAGACTAGTCGAACTATCTGGTTGTTTGTTCGGCACAGCAAATCATTCCCACAGACCACGATACAATCGATCATACCAAGGGAAGGGAGCAGAACAAGATGGCTAAACGAACGGCCATTGTCACAGGCTCAAGTCGGGGCATGTAAGTTTCCTGAAACGAGGGCATGAGCCAACCTAGACAGCTGACTCTAGTGCAGTGGTGAAGCGATTGTCCGCCGGCTCGCAAGCGAAGGCTATGCCGTGTGCGTCAACGACGTGGGCGCCAACCAAGCGGGGATAGACAAGCTGGTGGACGAATTGAACAAGACACACGGATCGGGGACGGCGATTGGGGTGGCTGCCGATGTGACCTCGTCGTCGGAGGTGCAAGGGCTGATCCAAGAGTCGGTGAGCAAACTGGGCCCATTGACAGTGATGGTGGCGAACGCGGGGATCGCACAGGTGGCTCCAGCGCTAGATCTGAGTGACGAGGACGTGCAACGCATGTTCAACGTCAATTTCATGGGGGTATGGCTGAGCTACACGCACGCGGCGCGACAGATGATCAAGCAAGGCCCCGTTCCCGAGGGGAGCAGCTCGTACAAGATCCTGGGCGCGGCCAGCATCGTCGCGTTCAAGCCATTCCCGCTGCTCGCGCATTACAGCGCGTCCAAGTGGGCGGTCAGGGGCTTGACGCAGGTGTTCGCCATGGAAATGGCCCAGCACAAGATCAACGTCAACGCGTATGCGCCCGGCATCGTCGGCACCGCCATGTGGGATCTCATCGATGAGAAGCTCGGCCAGATCGAGGGCCGGCCCAAGGGCGAGACGGTCAAGAAATACTCCTCCGACTTGACCGCGCTGGGCAGAGTCAGTGTGCCTGACGATGTCGGCAGCGTGGTCGGCGGCTTCCTCTCTTCCAAGGACTCCGACTTCGTCACGGGCCAGACGATTGTGGTTGACGGTGGCATCGTCTTCACTTGACACTTGACACTTGAGAACATCATGCCGGACTTGGTCTGGGTTGACTCGACATTCGTGTCTTGAGTTGGTACACACCGCGAAGTCGCAGCCACGGGTCAGCCAGGTTTGATCGGATCGAATCAATGTAACTCTAGTCCAGAATCTACAAGTGCCACTGTTGCAACACCTTGCTGACGCCGTTTTCTTCTGGCCCGTCATCGCTGCACAGTAGTCAAGTCATTGTTGCCCACGAGGTGCCCACCTCATCTCTGTTTCCATATCCATTTCCGTCTCGTCCGTCTCATTCAGGCTTGCCCTCGCCCTGCTTGGGTGGGTACTTCTTCCCATCCACTTCGACCCTCGGCTTGCATGTGCACCATTGTTGCTCGGGGATCGAGTCGAGCACTGAAGGGATATGTCTCCCGCAACCCCGCCAGGTTGCCTTCTCTGTGATGGCCCGTCAGTAGCAATCGTGGTAGCGGTAACAGTACCAGTAGCGTGAACGGGAAAAGAAGAGGGAGAAAGGAGGAGAAAGGAGGAGGAGAAGGACGCCCGGGGGTGCCGGCAGGGTCTTCGAAGACTGCTGTTTGGAATGAACCACCAGCTCTTTCCTCCAGCCGGCGTTTCGTGCAGAGTTGCAGACTGGGGGGTTCAAAGGCGACCCTATAGGGAGTAGGAACACGAGAAACACTGACGATGCGCACAACAATCATAAAGATGGTGGGCACCAAGGATGGGCAACGTACGGCAACTCGGACACGTTTCCCTCATGCACATCTTCGCAGGGCTGACGGGTGTTGTCTGTCGGTCTGTCGGTCTGTCGGTCGGTCCTCTGTCGGTCTGCAGTTGTGTAATTCGGCTTTGCTTTGGTGTCTGAGGTAGATGTAGATTTACCAGTATGTTAAAAAGGCTACAGCACTGATATAACACAACCTAATAAAGCTCTGACCTTCACCCAAAATCCAGTCCGTGAGACGTCGCCCACCCCCGCACCGCACCGGGGTCGGCGCGATAAGCGGCAGTCCCAAGGCTTGCCTGCACGGAACCCGCCCTCCCCCCGCCTCTGACATTCTGATACGAACATTGATATTATGTATATGAAATTCCATCTGGATAGTAGATAGTAGCGGGCGTGACTCATTCCTTTGGGCGCATTATCATCACCCTGCATCTCTCGCCGAGACATCGACATCTGTGTTCGGATAAAATCACTGATAAATCCAATTGCTCACCCACACCACCATCAATGCTGTTGCCAGTGTCCTCGACGCCATCACCATCACCCTCCAGGCCGAGTTCACATTCTGATCTGAATACACACAAGCCCATCCGGATCTTGTCCCGCCGCTACCACACGACACAGGCTGTAACGGGGGCTCAGACCCTCCAGCGCTTCCACACTGGTCGCTCGTCGACCCTGCCGGACAACATCTCTGCTTGGACCACTGGCTTGAACTCAACCAGAGATTGAAGCCCGCAGGGCAGCATGTGCCCCATCTCGAGTCACCATTATCTTGGGCGAGAAAGCAATAGCCTGAGTCGCAAAGCTGGCTGGTCGACGGATCAGGGCATGCTGTTTGCCGTGCGGCGATTTTGGCATGAAGTTGGGTCGCCTGCGTTGAACCGAAAAAATTGATCGGATGGAGTAAGCTGCTGGTGTTGAGCCCGTCAATCGATATCTCGGAAATCGCCGGATCCGTAGTATGCGCGCCTCCCTGTCGTGCAGAGGCAAACACGGCCAGACCGAGGGCACATAGCAACTTCATGGCCTTGATGCCGGTGAGCAGCCTCATGACGGCAAGATTGCACTATAAGAATCCAGCTCCGACATTGTTGTGAGCACTGCATTCAGGAGGAGGAAATGCAGAAGTCCGCAGACTTCATTCAGATGGACACTTTTGTCAAGAGCGTTCGATTCGTGTGAGCACGCTATTGGTGCGTCGAGCCTTTGCCCCAGCACGCCAATGTGACACGCGACCCAACCACTCTTTCGGTCATCTCATTCGCCCGAGAGCCTTGCTTTGATGCATTGCACGGCTGGCGACACTGCCTCTGTAGATTTTAATGTGAGCACCGCTGCATCTTGGGCAATTGGCACAACCTCTTCGAGCACATGTCCCTTTACAAGGCCGGCCACAATGACACCCAGCATTGTGTCGCCAATTCCATTGACCGAGACGATCTCCGACTGATCAACTTCGACGGATGGTGGAATCAGGCGCATATACACACCTCCAATCTCCAGATCATGAGACAGATTCCTGGAAATAATGTACGGGGCGTACTCCGGACTTGTCAGCCTGGGGTCCGTCCGTCTAAGCAAGCTCGCCAGCAAACATCCTTGGCGCCCGAGCTTCGTCACCAGGTTTGGAATGAAGGGAAGAAGCTGAATGCACTGTTGTGGGATACCTTCCTCGACCAATTCGTGACCCGCCACCGAAGTTAGCCGATCCCGTGAACTGGCGCCCGAGAGAGCCAAACTGTTGATGACGCTCCACCATTGCTCTGATTCAAACATCATCGCTTCTCTTGCTGCATTGTAAATAGCCGTCAACTCGAAGCTATTTGGGGAAGCGAGGTTAACAACATGATCGGGCACAACCATCGTACTGGAGACCACTGAGCCGGGTTTGTGGAAAAGGCGGGCAGCCTTTGCCGTTGATACAGGCTCGAAAGCTATCATGGCCTGATGAGCCTTTGCAGCAGTGATTATGGATGAAAGAATTGCTGGAGACCAATTGCCGTCCACAACAACCCATTTTGGCCTGTGTTGCTTTATCTGCTCCGTCCAATATGTGAGGTCTTCCAGCTCTCGGCGAGACAAGATTGACATGTCTGCCATTGCAACGACCAGATCTTTGTTTCTGTCATTTACGGCAATGTACTGTGCGGTTCTGGCACCGCCCTCGCTGGGAAGTCGGAAGATGCTTGCTGTGGAAAGACCGCTCTTCTGGACGTGATCGAGTAGCGACGATCCGGCAAGATCATCTGCTACTACGCTCGCCAAAGTGACGCTCGCACCGGCAAGGTGGGCAGCCATTGCCACATTCCGCCCAACGCCGCCTGCAGACTGAGAAATGCTGGAGGGATTTGAGGTGTGCAACGCTGGTGATATGGGAGAGGAAGTGCCCTCAAACGGTGCGTAATCGCAGATCGTGTCACTTGCCAGCGATCCAGCAACCAATATCTCTACTGGTTGAGGGACCCATTCGTTGTCCGGGACGCCCTCGTCGATTGCCCTGCAGCTGACAGGCTCTTCAAGTTTGGCGATAGGTGTGATATTGGTATGACTTCTAGCACTTGTTAATGGATGCCTTAAGTATGACACTTGGATTCTAACACGGCTCACCGCTGCGGAGCTGCACCATCTCGTCGTTCGAGCTTTGCCAGTTCCACCGCAACCTTGGTGCCGCGTATCACGTTGGCACAGATCAAAGCCCTGTTAGCTTCCACACTGGCGCCGTCGCTCAATTCCCGAATTCGTCTCAAGATGTAGGGGGTATTTGCATTTCCGCCGATACCTTTCTCATCGGCCTCGGCAACGGCTTGGTTTATGATTGAATCAAGCTCGTCCCTTGGGATTGAGGAGTGCTCGGGAACGGGATTGGCGAAAAGTAGTCCAGAGTGGATCGGAAACTGCGATTGAGCGTAGACAATGGCCGCAGCATCAGCTTCATCCAAAATGACTTTAGGACTAGGCACGCCACTGTCTCGTGAGAAGAAAGCCGGGAAATCGACACTTCCCGCTCTGCCGTCAGCGAAGGTCCCGACGCCAACACCCTGCGTTTCCAAATATTCCAAAGTACGGGGAATATCAAGGAAGCTCTTGCACCCGGAGCTGATGAGAGTGACAGGTGTTCGCCCCAACTCGGTCAAGTCTGCAGAGATGTCCAAGGAATTTTCTCCTCCTCGGTGGACTCCTCCCAGGCCGCCGGTTGCAAATATCTTTATGCCGGCCAAGTGAGCGAGGATCATTGTCCCGGCGATGGTAGTCCCGCCGTGAAGTTTCTGCCCTCTCAGCCCCAGCCCACCGATGAAGCCCAAATCTCTCCTCGATATTTTCCAAGTATTATCATCGCCAGTAGTGGAGACAAGTTGTATTATTTCTTCCGGGGACATGCCAACAAGTGCTTTGCCGTTCAATATTCCAATGGTTGCAGGGACACCGCCATTGACACGGACCAGTGACTCAAGGTGCGAAGAGAGGGCGACGTTCTCGGGATAGGGGAAGCCTGATGAGCCATGAGAATCAAGAGATACGTGCTGAAAGCTCTCCAGGTCGTATTACCGTGCGTATATATTGTTGTCTCCAAGGCAACAACTGGCTTGCCGGTTGCGAGAGCATCTTGGACTTCTTCCGACACACGGAAGAGCCTGTCTCGAGCAGAGAGGTTCCGACGCCCTGAGAGAAGCGTAGTTGAGCAACCTCGACCGATTGACCTGCGGGGCAGGACTCTCGAAAATAGAGTCATAGTGGTGCCACGGCGAATGATGAAGCAGGACAGCCAGGGAACGCTTTAGGCAATATCATTTTGCGCCCAATTGTTTAAAGTATCACCGGAGATCGAAGGGTTGCTGCTTAGACTGCTACGGCGGAGTGCAAAGAGCTGCAGTGATAGTACTTACTGTAGTAGTCGCCAAGGGCTGCGCTACGGAATTATCCTTAATCCTCCAAGTTTATCTCCGCCGCTTCCAGACTTTTTTTCAGGATCAGTACAGGCTCTGCCACCTTCGAATTACGACCGTCACACTAGATTCCGAATGTCGAAGAATGCCAAGCGGAAACTGGCTGCAAAGAGTCAACAGCCACGGAAAAAACAGAAGCCGCCTCAATCCACGCTAAGCCCTGAGACTGGATGTCAACCCTTTCATCTTGATGCGTTAAAATGGAGGCCTGTCCCTCTGCCAGGGAGGCTGGAGGACGCGGAGGGGTTCTATGAACTTGAGGAGATTGAAGATGTTGAAGTAGTTCGAGACACGACTGGCCATCAAGTGATCCTCCGGCCAAAATCAGCCTCAACGCTGGGCGAGAAACATCACGATCCCACTGTCCTCGACGAATGGCATGGGTTTGAGGACGAGGGTGAGCGTCCCGAGCATGCAGAAGCAACAAAAACCACTGTTACTGCTCCTTCGGCTTCAAAATCTTCAAAACCGACTGCAGCCAGAGTTGTGCACTCGTCGAAGTCCCAGGAGAAGGATAAGCTCAATGATACGCTAAGTTTTGATGTACTCTCAGAGTCACCAGAAGATCCTAGGACAGACGTGTCGGCATGGAAGGATCTCGGACTATCGCCCACGACGCTATCACAGCTTGCTCGGCAGGGATTCTCAAATCCAACACCAATTCAAAAGGCAGCTATACCGGCAATTCTCCAGGGCCACGATGTAATCGGGAAAGCCGTGACAGGCTCGGGCAAAACATTGGCGTTTGGAATCCCCATTTTTGAGTCTTGGCTAGCAACGGAGCATTTTGCAGTCAATGGCCCAGCAAAGGTCAAAGATTCCATCCTAGCCCTCATCCTAGCACCAACAAGAGAGCTTGCGCTTCAGCTGAATAGACACCTGAACGAGCTTTGTATCGGGTTGGAGAATCACCCTAGAGTTTGCGCTGTCACTGGTGGACTGTCCGTATACAAACAGCAGCGGCAATTGGTGTCTGCAGATATTGTGGTTGCGACGCCTGGTCGACTCTGGGAAGTGATGAATGATGCGACTACTGATCAAGAAACAAGTAGCTTGATGGACCGGCTCAAGAAAATCAAATTCTTGGCTGTAGACGAGGCGGACCGTCTACTTAGTGAAGGGCACTTTAAAGAGGTGGAAAATATTCTGGATGCGTTGGACAGGGAAGTGCTTGACGAAGACGAAGACAGCATCGAAGGGGCATCTAAGGAGTCACCGAAGTCTCAGCGACAGACGCTTGTCTTCTCGGCTACCTTTCACAAAGGTCTGCAACGAAAACTGGCCGTGAAAATGAAATCGTCACAATGGCGAAACGACACCGAACTTCTCAGCAATCAACAGTCGATGGAGTACCTCCTTCAAAAGCTCTCATTCCGAGAACCGAGACCCACTTTCATCGATGTCAACCCTGCATCTCAAATGGCCTCAGCCTTGTCTGAGTCTATTGTGGAATGTGGAGCGATGAAGAAGGACCTCTATCTTTACGCCTTGCTTCTGCAGAATGTTACTGCGAAGACATTGGTCTTCACGAACAGTATCTCTGCTGTCAGAAGATTGACCTCTTTGCTGCAGAACCTGAAACAGCCAGCGACAGGATTACATTCTACCATGCCTCAGAAATCGCGATTGCGCTCATTGGAGAAATTTGCATCTCAGCGGACCGTGCTAGTTGCTACGGATGTTGCCGCAAGGGGTTTAGACATCAAAGGCGTTGAATTGATCATTCACTACCATGTCCCGCGAACTGCGGACATGTACGTGCATCGGTCCGGAAGAACTGCCCGTGCCGAAAACTCCGGACGGTCAATTCTACTTTGCTCTCCCGAGGAGGTGGCAGGCGTAGCAAGGCTGATTATCGAAGTGCATAAGACAGACAAAGCGCCGGCGATGATGGAGGTAGATGGCCGGTTGTTGACACGGCTTCAAGATCGAGTGAGTTTGGCTCAGAAGATCACCGGTGCTACTCAGGCCAAGGAGAAAGCAGCTAGCAAGGACGATTGGCTGAAGTCGGCGGCAGAGGAGCTCGGGGTGGATTATGACAGCGAGGAATTCGAAAGTCAAGGTCAGAAATACAAACGAGGCAGAGGTGGTGGGAAAGCAGCGAAAGACAAAGAGAAAGGAGCAGTGGAGAAAGAGCAGATTGTCCAATGGCGAGCCGAATTGGCGAGTCTGTTGGGCAAAAGAATCAATCTAGGGGTGAGTGAGAGATATCTGGCCGGTGGGACGGTTGACATGGAAGCCTTGCTGGACGGCAAGCTGGACGGAGCTTTCCTCGAAAGTCGGTGAGATGGATGGAGGACGAGCAAGTAGCTCGTGTTTCTTTCAAATCCTGAATTCTGGACTCTGAACTAGCAGCCTTGGATACAGCGAGAACGGAATAGGAATGTTTGTTGTCGAATCGGTGTGTCTGAATCCAATGGCCAAAACCACACCGTTTGTCTGCATGCGGCTTGCACCCATCTCAGTCCTGCCACTTTCCGTCACAGACAAATACGAGAGACACAAGACTAGTGAGCACGAAAGAGTGATTCGCAGGTTTGAACACCTCTGATTCAGGCAACCACCGCAGCCTCCCTGTTGCTAGCCTATCTCATGAGAGGGTTCTGTCTCGTCTCTGCAGCTCTCCGATACCACTTTCTTGATTATGGTCAGACAGCACACACTCCGCTCTTCATTGCATACCGGCCGAGACCTGCCCCTCGCACTTCACTTACAAACAGTACCAACGCCTCCAACCAATCCTGCGGCCATCCCAATGCCTCCTGGCGCCCGCGCAGCCCAGACTATGTAACTTTGACTACCACAGTCCAAACAAGAAGCGGGATCTGGAAAGCCGGCCATTGAGCAGAAGAGCCACCCTCATAATCTTTGAACATCTACACGATTTCCTGGTCAAGCATTACACGACGACATCCTCGTCCTAAAAGACATTAGGGTGTGAGCGGGAACGCTTCTTCCAAGGCTCTGTGGCGCATCTGGTGCGGTCAAGAACAAGTATGTCAGCCAGCGAAGATACATCGAGACTGCCTCTCCATGAGACAGGAACTGAAGAGTCATACAACCTATTGTCAATCGACGGTGGCGGTGTCAAAGGGATCTCGAGCATGATTATACTCAAAAAAATCATGGACAGGGTTCGTGAGATCGAGAACGGGACAGTGGCCCAGGAGGACAAAGCTATCAACCCAGAAGAACGAAGACCTGTGGATTATTTCGATCTTGCAGCAGGCACAAGTACTGGGGGACTCATCGCGCTCATGCTGTTTCGCCTAAACATGAAATGCAGCGAAGTCATTGCACAATATCACATCCTGGCCAAACAGGTCTTCAGTCCCAGGATAGGTCGGCTCTCTCTGTATCGACTTGGTCGTTTCGGAAAGCTTGTCGGGGACCTTTGGATCAAGTTCAAGATGCTGACCGGCCAATCCCAATTCTCTCACCAGCCGCTGGAAAAGGCCATCGACACGGTTGTGGGAGCGTTTCCTCTAGATGACGATGACAAGGCCAGAAAAGGGGATGCGGTGCTCATTAAAAAGAACCGAGGTCAAATGTGAGCATGCAAAAGCGTTGAATAATGGCTCACTTCGTTGCTGATCTTACAGGTTCATGTGTGCCACGCTCGCCGACAAAGGAGAGAGCATTCTCCTGCGGAACTACGATCCTCCATTTGCGCCTCTTCCTGTGTCTGCCGGGGCTAAGGACCTCAACTTCAACACCATCAGCATCAAAGATGCCGCACGGGCAACATCAGCTGCACCAACGTACCTCAAGCAAGTCAACATCCAGGGGCTGAATTTTTGGGACGGTGGACTGCTCAACAATAATCCGATTGACCAGGTCTGGGACAACAGATATGATCTGGTTGCCCGAGAATGTCAGTCTCCACACATCAGATGCATTGTGAGCTTGGGCACCACTCATCCGGACTACAATCCCAACAAGAAACCACGCGGCCGAAGTATCTCTGGATTCTTCAACACTGTGTCCAAGACCGTCGCCTTCGTAACCAACACCGAGGCAAAGCACCGCGATTTCGAGCGGAACATGCGCCAGCGCAACCGGCGACGCCCAGACCGGCCTACAGGCTATTTCCGATTCAACGCACCCACTGAGAAAGAAGAGATTGACCTGAGCGATTACTTAAAGATGCCCAAGTTATGCGACTACACGGAAAGATATCTGAATAACTCCGATGTCGACGGCATGATCAACGAGTGTGCGGCATTGCTTGCGAAAAGGGCTTGAAGAAGAGTCAGAATGATGGAACAAGAATTTTCATGTTTTCATGGTTACATTCTGAGTCACCAGCTGGTCGCTTCTGTATGCATCGGATTTGTATTGTTACTGTGGCTGGCATTGGCATTTGCATTGGCATTGACCTTGCTGGAATTGAATGGGATTCCGATTCCGCTTAGAAAGACATTTATATTCCTTGACATCATCCGCTCATATCGAGGAACGATTTCTAGCCTACCATGAAGAGTACCTCGGTAGGAAAGAAAGAGAGTGTGACCAAGCCGCCAAACATTTGTGGATGGTGGGTGGTGACGACACAGAGGCAACAGACTTCGGTGACTTGAACTAGAATGGCATGCCACTAAATATTGGTGGTACTACTACACCCATATCCAACGACAGCGGCTAGGCATCATCATGCTGTGAGGTGGTGTCTTGAAGCTACATTTCCCATGAGTCCATGACTTGATTCGGCCAGCAACCCAATATTGGTTTGTAGAACTGGCCTCTCTCCTACAACACGCACTCACTGATCCTCGGTACAGAGTTGCATTCCTGTGACTCCAACGACCACCATCCGGGCCTCTGACTACCTGCAAACCAGGTGATCCTGGACGCCGAGGACATAGCGCCTATTTCACCTAGAGTCTTTGGCTTGTTGAAACCTCTACGAAATGGCGTCTCCACAAGTGCCATCGACGATGCGCGCCTGGCAGTACACCCAAACCCACGGAGGATTGGAGAGGAATCTGACCTTGAACACGGCGGCGGCGCTCCCACCCCACGACGCCAAAACGCTCGGCCAGGATAGAGTGCTGGTACAAATTCTCGCGACGTCTCTAAACCCGGTAGACTACAAGTTCGCCGAGTTGCCTGTGGTCGGGCGTCTGATGATCAAGAAACCCGCTTCGCCGGGGTTAGATTTCGCGGGACGGGTGGCAGCCCCGGGAGGAGGCGAGCTAGCAACATCGACGCTAGTCTTTGGCCGCCTCGACGCACCCGGGCAGTTTGGCACCCTGGCCGAGTATACGGTGGCACGGAAGCAAGCGCTCGCAGTGTTGCCAGAGGGCGTCAGCGCCCAGGACGCCGCATGTGTAGGCACTGCAGGGCTCACGGCTTATCAATGCATCATACCGAATGTGACAAGAGGGCAGGGCACTAGAGTGTTTATCAATGGTGGAAGCGGTGGCACGGGTGTCTGGGGCATTCAGATTGCAAAGGCAGTGGGGTGCTATGTGGTCACGAGCTGTTCCGGACGCAATGTCGAGCTGTGCAAGTCGCTGGGGGCGGACGAGGTGCTTGATTACACGAGCGAGGACATTGTCGAGGTCTTGAGGAAGAAGGCGTTGTCCACCTCAGAAGCGAACCAAGGCAGGTTTGATCTGATTGTGGACAACGTTGGCTCGCACGACACACTGTACCAGCACTGTCATGAGTTCACGACGCCCGAGGCGAAATACGTGCAAGTGGGGATGGAGGTGTCATGGCAGGCTGTGCTCAAGCTGGTGAGCCGGTCCGTCTGGCCGGGGTTTCTGGGTGGTGGGAAGCGCAGATATCAATTTTTGGCCGTCTCCGGAGACGCTACCCAGCTGGAAGAGATTGGGAAGTGGATGCATGAAGGAAAGGTCAAGGCGGTATCGGATGAGGTGTTTCGGATGGATGATGCCCCCAAAGCGTTCGAAAAGCTCAAAACAAACCACGCACGGGGCAAGATTGTGGTTGCAGTGAGCGAAGGGGACAAATGAGGAGTGGTTTTGTTAAGGGTGTCTCGTGTTCCTCCGTATACTAGTAGCACAGAACCGAGTTCTCACGAGAGCCTTGATGGCTCAAAGCCTGGGGACGGTAGTATCGTGTCTCGATTGCCGGCTTGTTGTTTGTTTGCTCCGATGGGGCTACAGCAGCACAGAACCTAAACCTGCGGCGGGTGTGTGTGCGAGTAGACAGCCTCTGTTTAGTGATCACGACACGGCAGTGTTGTACAGCAAGGCGCTCAGGTATACACACAGGCACAAGAAGTCACCGTTCATGTCAAGTCGCAGCCGTACTCTTTGTCGAAGGGGAGTCTCGGAGAGCCAGAGGATGGATCGCAAGGCTGCAATGTAGTGCCGGGATGTGGGACCCGATGACGGATCGATGAAGCCTCCTAAGCCCACCACGACTGGGCGGGGAGTGGGAGTGGGATAGTGGCAGGAGTGACATCGGTTAGAAGAGGAGGGTGGAGGGAAAGGCATCCCTCAGGATCAGATGATGTCCTACATCGGGAGGTAGGTAAGTACTTAGGTGGTACTGAGTACTAGGTACCTACCTAGCTACCTACCTACAATGCGCCATACGACATACGTCAGTGTAGCCGAAGGGGACTTTTGTAGGACCTTTCTCTGAAGTACCGGGGAATCTGGCGGAGCGGTAGTTTTGTAGTGCGTTAGAAGTTCAAGGTACATGAGCATTGTACCTAATACTAATACTAATAGGTACTAGGCACCGAGTATCCGTACTTCGTACTCCGTACCTAGAGTATCAGTCGGACAGAGACAGAGCCAGTGGTGGCGCAGCCTCAGCCAACAACTTAAACTCGCACCCTGCAGGGCGACTTGTAAGGCTTAGGCTTCGGGCTTAGGCTAAGGAGGCTACTGCAGAACTCGGCACTACAGGAGCCTAGAGCCTCCAGCACCTGTAGGTGGTGGTAGGTGCCTGTCTCGACCGGTGAGGCAGACAGCCAACCAGATATGCGTCGGCCTGTCTGCCCCGCGGCGGGTTTGCCCTCTAGCTCCCTCTCTAAACCGCTCCCATTGGGGCGCAGTCGATGTTAGAGTTGGTCACTGCCACCCTCGACCCTCCACCTTCGACCCTTCCCCTCGAGTCTGCTACAACCGTACACTCTGGCCCTAGCACAGCTATCTACACTACCACACTACCACCCTCACCCTCACCATCTCCTCTTTTGGCCCCATTTTGCTCTTCTCTTCCTTTGCAAACATACTTTCCTACACATACGTACTACACACACGATACACTGATACACGCTGGCCACATGGTCCCGGTCGGCGTCAGTCATCCGTGTCCACTCCCCTCGGGGCATCCAGGGCGCCGGTGCAGCACTGCCTGTCCACTTCTCTTCCATTCTCTGACTCACCCCGGCCCGTTTCCAGTTTCCAGTCATCGCACGCTTCTCACGGCCCATGGCAGCCTGGCGATTTGGTCCCATTGCCGTCATCGCCCTTCCTGTTCGAGTATAATGAATCTGTCCCTGGTCCAGGCATCCAACCAAAATCCCCCTCCAACCAAAGCTCCCTCCATTCACAGCAAACGCACCGTTGTGTCCTACACTCCATTGGCCTCCTCCCATCTCAAGGCTATAACTCCTCGCAAATCCCCCCTCTCTGTCCATTGATTCCTTCTCTTTCCTTCACTCACATTGTATATCAAGACAGTTCTTCCAAGTGCTCAATCAGTCTTGCTCCCACCCTCATTGACCCCCATTGCCCAAGCGTCCCCCTCGCAGTTCATCGGGGCTGCCTATACACCAATTCTCGTCTCGCAACAAGTCGTCACGCTGTCGAATCCACGCTCCGTCACCTACTACTACTATCCCAAGAGGCCTCGCGCCTCGGATCCATTGACTCCCGCCTTCGAGTATATCACCATCACCCGTGCGCCAACAAGATCCTACACTCCTCTTCCCATCCCACCCTTGGTCCATTCAAACACTTCCACCCCCATCAACAGCTCCCCGTCAACCCCAATCGAGACGATGGCGCGAGGTGCCACCGCCCAGCGCGTCGTCGGCTTCGCCACGGAGGTGACTTCCATCCGTCCGGCGAAGGACGACGAGCAGTCTGTCATGGAGCACTTCGCTAGACATGCCTCCAAGTGCAACATCTGCAAGGACCCTTACCTGGCGTACAAGCAGGACACTCCTCTCTGCGACCGGGGAAACGCCTATGCCATAGATGTTGCCAACTATATCTACTCTAAGGGCGGCAAGCCGTTTTCGGTAATTGACCGCAAGAGAGGAGACCGTGTCCAGATCGAAATCCCTTTTGGTTGTGAAGTCATCAGCAGCCTCGTCAAGGCTTTCGACCGAGGTATGACCCTCAGAGCCTCCAAACCGGTGGTGGTTACGCCCACATTCGAGAGAGAAAGGTTAGAGAGAGCCGACAAGACCGAGCGGCCCTCCTCCTATTCTCCCCGGACAGAGCGAAGAAAGGAATATCATGTCGAGGATCAGCCGAGAGAAAGACGTTACCGCCAGGGTGACGTTGAGATGGTCGAGATCACCCCCTCCACCGCCCGCCGTGAAAGAAGAGAGCAGGTCTACCGGGACAGGGTTGACGAACAATACAGACCCGAACGCCGAGCAAGACCTCTCAGCTATATGGAGAGAAAAGGAAGTCTGTACGAGAGAGATGAACAAGAAAAGCGACAACGGCGACGGTACGAAGAGCAACCAATTGTCATTGTGGCCGAGCCTCCACGACGGCATGTGCGACGGTGACAGGGCCCGGCGTTGTTGATCCATACCACATATGACTTTTTACGAGAGCGGGAATGAGTTGAATGTACCATAATGATGTCGACAAACAGCATAACACATGTACGGATACCATGGGGACGGTCTAGCATCCCAGAGGATGCTCGACCTGGAACAGCCCTCGAAAAGCCTCCAAACGACATTCTCTATACCATGGATGGTCCAGCAATGATCCGATGCAAAAGGGGAGCTCGACTTGCAGCAGTCCAGCCGAGTACGGGCTATGGTTGAAGGACACGATCGAGAGCGGGCAAGGCGAGGTAGAACTCGAGGTTACCTATATCTAGGCTTTGATTGCAATGTTCTCTATAGATGATGGAAGGGAGGATCTGGCATGTCTCTTTTACTCCTTGTCAGTCGGCAAGTCTAAGTCTGTCTTGGATGCATGCATATTGCTTGTTTGCTTGCTTGCTTGCTTGCTTGGCTTGGCTGTGTATTTTTGGCTGGGGGTTCACAAAAACACGTCCAAAACAAACCCCAAAAACAATGAATGCAAGGCTAAGGCTCGGCTCGGAACTACTAGGTATCTTAGATAGGAAATGAGAATCCAGTACTGAATAGGGATATTTTCCGATTTCGAGACAACTGAAACTACAATCCATGTACGGATACACGCACAGATGATTTGCTGTACGGGTAGATTTGCGGCCGTCGTGGCGACAGTCATGGAAGGGGAAGGAAGGGAGGGGGAGTTCACGGGCGCGACAAGACAAGACAAGACAAGACGGGACAGGACAGGACAGGACAAGACAAGACAGACGGGCAAGACAGGGTGCAGGCACAGGCACCACAGGCACCACAGGTAGGCAGGTGCTGGTAATTATGTTTTTGTAATACTCCGTACGGTAATTAGAATCACGAATCTGACCACTGACCACTGCACGACATGAGGATTTGGGCGGATGGGGTGGCCTGAATCGAGGCTGAGCGCGAGGCTGAGACTCCTGGAGGGGCTTAGGCTGGGGGTGGGTGTGGGTGGGTGTGCACGTTAGGTATGTATGTACTGTAATTTCCTACGATACTATCCGTGCACTCGAGCACTAGGTAAGTTTGGTCAACTTGCTGTACGGGATTCAGGGCTCAGGGCTCAGATTCAAACCGCACCCCACCATTCTGGATCCTGGATCCCTTACAATTTCCTTAAGGAAAGGTTGATCTTTCCGCCTGGAGTCTGGAGAGACAGTAACCCCAACACTACGGAGTACATTTGTGGCAATGAAAGACATCGCACCCCCCCCCTACTGGAGGTGAAATGCCGTCATGTCCATGTTCGGAAGTCGGAATGGAATGCCCAGCCTCGGACCCTGTTCCCTCAGGCATGACCTGTCATGCTCGAAACGTCGGCTAAGAAACCCTGACCCTCATACCCCTTTCGCGGTGCATGGCAGCAGCATCTGGGCTAGGTTCCAGGCTGAGAGGGCTGGCATTCTAGTGTCTGGGTCGAGGCTCTGGCTCATGCTCTGGCCCTGTCGAAAGCAAAATGCCTTGAGTGGCTGTGGCTCAAGCTGAAGCTATATCTCTTGATCCTCGAGCGTACAGTACTTCACGCAAAGCCGACGATCAAGATCATCCCTTGCATCTTTGATGCGTTCTATACTCATACAATCTAAGATACAGTAGAGTGCGTGTCATCGCCGTCTTCTTCATCTTTGATGTTCATAAGTCATAAGCCTTAGTGCCATACAGCAAGCCTGGGCCCATATCGTCGTAATTCTTTGTGCAAGAACCGAGCTTGGAAGCAAGGTCTGCCAAGTCCGTGTTGAGAAGTCATTGCAAGCAACAACTAAAATGATCGTGGGGATGGTTGTGGCTGTTCCCTTCGACCAACCACTCCATCATGGGGAGCCCCTATGTGTCTGGAACCCCAATGAAAAATTCGAGGAGAGATCGACGTTCGGCCAGAGTACCTAGGAGATCCAGTCCGAGGGCGGTCAAGATGGCGTCAATTTGGGCTTCGTCCAGAGCGGCAAGGGCGGCGCAAGTCTGTGGGAAGCCAGGAATAACAAGATTCGTGAACGTGTCATGAAGTGCAGTAAGAGTAGACCCTTGGTGCTTTGCAGCAGAGTTCTGCAGTCTGGCGATGGAATTAAATTCGCTGTACAAATTTCACCAGTTAGCAGCTAATCGAGACGTCACTATAAGGGATTCACTTACCTAGCACGTTGAGTGGTGTGGACGTTGGCGAAATTTTGATCCATCTGGCGCTGCATTTGCTGCTGGACCTGAAACATCCGCTGTTGCATTTGAACGATCTGTTGCAGCTGGTTTTGTATCTGGTTCTGCATCTGGTCAAGACGGTTGATGATTTCATCGCCTTGGGCGAGAGCTGGGATGTTTGCCAGTCTGCCTAGCTCTACTCCGGCATGGTGGAAGGCTTGTTCGAGGACTGGGATATTCGGCTATGGGCCGAGAGGAAGTCCATGTGCAGGTTGATGGGGGGCTGCCATGGGTGAAAGACAAGACGTATGAGCGAAGAATATAAGAGACCAAGTGTGTACGGCAGGAGAAGATGAAAGGCGGTTGTAGATGAGAAGATGATGAAAGACGGTTGTACTCGTACAGGATAAGAAAGTACTCCATAGGCCCAAGAACTTTCCTTGTCGCGCCAAGATAGAAGACACTAAACATATAGATTGCGCACCTATTCGTTCCTTACTCGAGCGGCTGCTGTCTAAGTGACAGGGGGCTAAGCCTAGGTGCTAAGATATATAGCGGATTATACGGCGGTCCTTCTATTAAGTAGATAGCTACGGAGTACTATCTCTAGATATAGAATTTCAATACTAGAAATAGGAGAATTACTCTAGAGAGGCCGTAGAGTATATTAAGTATCTTAGAAAGATAATTATCCGGTAGAGCTAGAGGGTCTCTTTAATCTTATCGAAGTCGTAGTAAGATAAACCGTCTTTAATTCTGGCACCTACCCTAAGGCTGGTATTCTAGTGTCTAGATCGAGGCTCTGGCTTACACTCTAGCCCTATCGAAAGTAAAATGCCTTAAGTGGCTGTGGCTTAAGTTGAAGCTATTTATATCTCTTAATCCTCGAGCGCACCGTAATCCACGCAGAGCCGACGATCAATGTGACAATTTCGGATCTAACACCCATTTCCGCTTTCCTTTTCGTGCATCGCGATTGCGCAGTCTCCAATTCAGGTCCTTGAAAACTCCAGAGACTCCGTCTCATATTCCTCATCGAGGCATGCAGGGTCGTAGTCTTCGAGGTTCAAGCGATCAACGAGACTTGGGATCTTTTTTAGATCTAAAATCAGTTGCACCTTTACTCCCGTCAAAGGGCAAGAGTCGTCATATCCGCAGGGGGTCCGGGAGTCCATGGAGGAAGGCATACTTGCCAAAAATCCCCGGCAACTTAACCCACGGAGCCGACTTAGAGGCCAGAGTCCATGCAGCCTGAGCCATTCTTGAAAGAGTGATAGGCGGACCTCCTTCGTGCAAACGTAATCATCAAACTCGCTGGATCCGCAGTTACCACATTTTTTGGTTGCCAAAGGCTTGGTGCGAAAACAACGCCGGCAGATCTTATCGCGTTTGCTGACGTGCCTTTCACCATTCCCGCCGACATCATCGATGGTATTTTCAATCCGATGTTGCAACGAGTTCTTGATAATCTCGCAAAGGTCTCTCATGTCGTCTGTAAATGGAAGGAACTGGATTAGTGGCAAGCAAAACTGACAGGTACAACATCTCATCTCCCTTGGCGATGCATACCTTTCAATCGGGCAGGCATGGGATGCACTTCCCATGCCCTCCATTCGCTGGGTGTCAAGGCTTCTGCCAAATGGAGGCTGAGACGCCAAAACTCATCACGCAGATGGAAGACGAACGCGACCCACAGAAACGTTTGGAGGTCGTCGGCAGAAAGACTTGACCATTCCCAATTTCCCATCCAAGCCCTGACATGAAAAGACAAAGCCAAGCTACAGCCGTAAAAGTTGCACAAGTCCGCTAGGGGTTTGTAGTCACCGATAGACTTTGGTGCCTGGACTGGAAGGTAGTGGAGAACGCGACAGATCGAGTAGAAGGTGTCCGGATGCTCTTCATCCACTTCCTTGACAGGTGGCTGGTGAGGATTGGGTTGTTCGATGCCTTCTAGGAAGGCGTTCGATTGCAGCATCTTTTTGAAGAAAGGGCAGGATAACTCGAGGACTCGCGAGGATACCAGGAGCTGATGTGGCCCTACATCGAGCAACAGGTCCCCCCTTGGGATCAAGCACTCTTATTCCATTCGCTTCGGCCTCGGCCGGATTTTCGACTTGGGCCATGACGGCGACTGATACGATGGCAAGGGTTGTCGATTTACGGTATCAGGTATCAGGAAGAGATGAAATCGCTTGGGAATATGTCAAGGTAGCGCCGGCGGAAGAACAGACATAGCCAAAGCAACAAGAAACGAGGGAGGGTAGGCGCTCTTACTCTTCGAGGTGATTGGACCACAATGTTGTTTCAGACTTCCAGATGTCACTCTTCGTTGCTGGCATCGAGAGACTGTATCAATACAGGTAGATTGGAATGTTTGGAGCAACGTCTTTACAGGGATAGTTTGCACCAACGTAATGCCAAGATGGAAGATACCAAAGATACGAGTACAGATTGCGCACCTGTTCAACCCTTGCTCGAGCGGCTGCTGTCCAAGTGACAGGGGCTCAACTTCATGTTCGTGTTCGTGTCCGTGGTCGTGTTCCTTGTCCAGCTGAATCAAATCGAACCGAACTGACCTGAGCCGATCATGGCTGACTCTCGCCCCCGGCTCTCTCACTTTTCCTCGTCGCAGGGCAAGGCAGAACAACAAAAATCGAAATTGCCGCACACCCTCTCTACAAATGCGCGCGTGCCTGCGTGCCTGTCCCTGTCCCTGTCCCTGTCCCTGTCCCTGTCCCTGTCTCTGTTTTTTGGTTCTGGCCCCATGTTTCCGTTCCGTGTGGGTGACGTCTGGGCTTCCTGAGTTCTGGGGGCCGAGACTTTTACTGATTGACTGTGACTACTGTCCCACAGACATCAGGCACCCAGCACCAGTCACAACTTGCTCCGTGACGATGACGTTGCCGTCTAGGTATGACACAGAATACTCAGCGCAGAAGACGGGATACCAGAAGAGACAGGACACATACACATGGATGTGGGAGTGGACATCACCAGACATTGACATTGGCACTCTGACATAGCCATGGGTATGGACATAGGTGTCCGTTTGAACTGTGGTTCTAATCCCGAGTCCTCTCTGCCTTGTGTGGGTGGGTAGATCACGGTGTCGCCAGGCTCCCATATTCTTTGGTACTCGTGTATCCTGTACATCCTAGTCTTCCTATGATCTCTCGGCGATACAGCTAGTGAAGGCACTAGGGAATAAATGCATCGACGCAGACGTCAGGAATGTGAGTGATTGGGTCACCGAGTGACCGAGTGGCATGTTTTTTCTTGGGCAGCCTTCTTTCTCACTGGCCTGTACTATCTATGGGAATAGTCGAACCTGATATCAACAAGCCTGCGTGGAAGTAGGCATGTGTCAAACATGCTGAAGAACACAGGACTTCGGGAGGGATCGGGCATCGAACACTAATTAGGCTGAGATGGAGGCCGGCATATGTCAGAAAGTAGGCTGGGATGGTCGAACAATGCTGTTCCCAGACAATCCCTGAATTCCGGAGTGAAGGTCACACGCATTCCCTGCTAGACCACCGCTGTGGATGAGACAGATAGGCGTCAGCGTCAAGGAACTCGAGCCCAGCATTGAAAATTAGCTCCAATAGAGAACATGACCCGTGCAGGTTCTGAAGTCTTTTCGATTCCAGTCTTCTCTCCAGCTGTGCAACCGTGCAACCGTAAACGCCGGTGCTATGCCTTGCCTTGGCTTTTGCCTTGTCTGATTTACAGTTCAAAGGGCCCAGTGCCCTCGTTCTCTCAAACCCCATCTGATTTGTCCTTACCAAGAGACATCGAACACCTCCCTGGTCCAAAGGCTTGGTTGTAGTTACCAGGCATGCTCTAACCAGTCTCAGGCTCCTCTTCCTTGGCCAGACCGTGCTCCTTTAGCAGTGCCATGATTTCATCCCCGGACCACAGGTGGTGGTAGATCTTGCCGTCTTTCGTTTTGCCCACTGTCGCGAATTCGACTGTTTGCACCAATGTGTTAGCTCATGTCCGTCTGCTATCCCCATACAAGTTGTTGCACGACTTACTCTTCTCACTGCTCAACTTGGTCGAGTCCATTGTCTTACTCAACACCTTGACCGCCATCCCACAAGCTTCCTTCAAGTCACAATCTTCTTTATAGTCCTGCTTGAGCAGGCTTTGCGCACTGGCATTGTTCGCCCCGACACTCGTGGCCTTCCACCCGCCATAGTTCCCCGAAGGATTGCTTTGGTATAATTGAAACTGGCGCTGAGGGTCCCAGCCGGCGTAGATGAATGAGACGCCAAACGGTCGTAGACCGCCATGTTGTGTGTAGCCTTGCTTCAGATCGCAGAGCCGCCGCACCAATTGTTCGCAGGGGATATCTTCATTGTATGTCAACAGATACCGTTGAGCAGCCTGTCGGGCGTAATTAATCAGGATGTTGGCGTCGGCCGTCATGCCTGCGACGGCGCAGATCATGTTGCTAGACAGAGAATATGTTAACTCCTGCAGTACCATGTGTAACAACACCACTTGCTTCGTACTCCGGGGGGAAGGGAAAACGCACTCATTCAGAATGTAGAGCTTCTCTGCCGAAGTATCTTGCTCTAGTAGTTTGCTCGTGACTTTTCGCTCGGCTGCCAGAACGATGCCATCCTGTGCTAAGATACCCAGAGCTGTGCCGGCATGCGAAATGGCTTCTAGAGCGTATTCGACCTGATATAACCGGCCTTCGGGAGAGAAGATGGTTGTCTATAGACATCTGTTCAGCAGTTGATCAAATCTAGCAGCAGCTGGGGCCCAACTTACCCTTGAATCGTATCTGCGAGACATGGCTGCTGAGACCCACAAGAGATTTGTTGTATTGGGGAGATTGAGCAGATGAGAAGTAGCGAGGAAAGGGAGACTATGGTCGAAGATACAATAGACTGGATGCGGAGGGAAGCACTGCACTTCAGTCCAGGCACGGCCTTCACGCGTCGTCCGGTGCATTCAGCCAATCAGCATCCGCCAAAGGATTTCTCTCAGGTTGGCACCGGCACCAAACTTGACCTGCAGTGGCAGTTGATTCTTCGTCTCGTTACCACTGCAACTGGCTGCGAGGCCGTCCATATCGCTCAGTTCGGTGACGATGTTGAAATCTACACATCACCGCAATATCCCGTCCGCGGTGGAATCGCCTCTTCCGCGAGGTTGGAGCGAACACAAAGCCCCAAGCGGCCACACGTACTACTACAATGCTGAGACGAAACAATCCACCTACACTCGTCCCACTGCTCCCTCCGATGAGCCTTTGCAGATTGACTATGGCGCGACGGAACCCGATCATGTGCTTCGCGCATCCATGCAGGCCATGGAATCATTCCACCAGAACAACGGCGCAACACCAGAGCCAGGTCGGTTTACTGGCGGGAAAAGCTACCAGGACCATTCTCGCCGCCGAGGAAACCAGGGCGACCGTCCGAAGTCGAAGGCAACAATCCCCAATTGCACGCCGTGGGTGCTCGTCATGACGAAGCTGGGAAGGAGGTTTGTGCACAATACCGAGACGAAACAAAGTCTGTGGAAATTTCCCCAGGACGTCATGATGGCGGTGATCGAGATGGACAGACTGGAGTGGGAGGCGAAGAAATTTGCCGAAAGCCAGCCTCGCGAAAGTGAAATCCCACAGGACGAAGCTAAAGTGCAGCCACAAGGCCGTGACAGCGCAGCTGCTTCCGCAACACCCGCAAGTCCTGCCGCACGGGAGCCCCCTGCTCCCGTCAGTAGGCAAGAAGACTATGACAGTGACTCGTATGAGGAGGTGGAGGTCACCGACGACGAGGCGCCAGAGGATGAAGAGGGCCCCGGACTGCCGAAGCGGCCTCGCCTCTCTCAGGACGAGGGAACGCCTGCTCCACCAGCAGCCGGACCCGTCGAATTCGACGAAGACGATATAGCTTGGCAGCTGGCCCAGATGGAGGAAGACTACGGTGACGGTGCGCAAGATTTAAACGACAAAGAAGAGGACGAGGATGACGGCCTCCCGCTCACAGCGAGTGACAACATTGCGCTTTTCCGCTCTCTGCTCGATGATTGCGGCATCTCACCTTACTCGACGTTCGAGAAGCTGATTGAGGACCTTTCCATTGTCGAGGACACTCGCTGGGTAGCGCTACCGAACACCACGAGCCGCAAAGAAGCGTTTGTCGCATGGTCGAAAGACCGTATCGTGGAGTTGCAGGCGCGCAAGGAGTCCGAGAAAAAGACTCGCGACCCGAAAGTCGAATACCTGCATTTTCTGCAGCGCCATGCCACGCCGAAGCTCTACTGGCCGGAGTTCAAGCGCAAATTCAAAAAAGAACCGGAGTTGCGCGACGTGGCCATGCAGGAGAAAGACAGAGAGAAGCTGTATCGCGAGTTTGTCGCGAAACTGAAGACAGGCGAGGCAGAGAGACGTAAGGACCTGGTTGCGTTACTAAAAGGGGCGGACAAGGCAACGTTGCAGAGAGATATGGACTTGCGACACTTGCCGGACAATGTATTGCGGGATCTGAGATTTTATACACTCGACGAAAGGAGGCGAGATGAGCTGGTTAGGACGTTTCTAGAGACGCAGTGATGCTACTTCGGACAGATACGATTCGTCGACAGAGCATAGCAATTACCAGGACCGAGTCGCATTGGTTCAATTGGCAGGAGAAACCACAGCACCGGAATCAGACTCATTGACGAGATAAGAGGGCTTGACAAGGCTGCCTGTTCCTCCATCCCGCGCCCGGCTTAATGCTGATGCCAGATGCCACAACAAGAAGATTCTAGCCAGCCAGCGCTGTGGTCACACAGTTCACTACGTACTCTCACAATACAGACAAGCGAATGGACAGCCATGCCGGACCACACTCATGCGCCGTCGTCCTCCAGTTCATGTCATTATTGACATCAGATTCGTGAATTCTGTGCCTCCAGCCCTTGCTTTGTTCTCGCCCCTTCGCTCTTACCTTTCTCTTGGAAGATACCCTGTACATCAACAAGCACCATCGCTCCCTTGAAAATAGCAAATATCCAACCTCACGACGAGTTGTAACAGACCTTTTGCGTATCGCGGGCTGACTTCAATCTTCATCCCTATTTTCCTCCACCGCCGTCGGTTCCAGGATTAGATTTAGGAGCAGTGAAATGCTGGAGCATTCCCGTCAACACTTCCAGGCTGTTTCCCGCCTCGGGATTCTTCTCTAGGCACTCCTTGATGACTTTGAACTCATTTTCGCCTGCCTCCGGCACTTGAGAACACAGCTGAACAACGGCAGGGCTGGCCGCTAGAGGTCCAAGCAGTTTCTGTGCGTTGACCATAGCCACCGACAGTTGAGGAGGGTATTGTGGGCCGCCAGGAATTAATGTCGAGAAGGACTGCTGAGCTTGCGGTTGTGTCGTAAGATTGGGTGGATACGGCTGCGGTGGCACCATTTGAGTAGTGCCATTGGAGCTGCCATGTTGACCAGGCACCGGGGACTGTTCGTACGCGCTGAATTGTGGTGGCTCGAAACTGCCTTCGTGTGGAGTGATTGGTGTCTGTGCAATAGGGACCCGAGCTGTTGGGCTCTGTACCGCCCCGTCCACCATCGCTGCAGTCATGTTATGAGGCAGTTCACTGTTTTTGATGACGATCGGGACCAGAAGCATCCGCTCGCGCGCAGGGTCTGGGAACTCCGTTTCGAGTTTTTTGACGAAAGTCGGGAGTTCTTGCCCTACATCTAGGGGGATGAGATAGATGTCTTTGATGGCCGGGTTCTGATGCTGAATTCCAACTCCAAATCGATCTTTAGCCTTGAAATACCGGCAGAGTTTGTCAAATTGTTCTGCATCGTGCGAGTCCTGCGGCTCAGGCATCCAGACAATAACAAGATCCGAACTGTTGCTGTACTCTAGCCCACAGAGGTATTCGTCTGCTCGGGCAGGTTGGATCCGACCGCCAATAGCGATCTCGGGCGGTATGAGTTGGTTGTAGGTCATCCGCAAGGTTTCACAGTCAGGAGTCGCCCCAGCTGCATATTTCGCTGCCGCGTGAAACCGGCCCAAATTGCCACCATTAACGACGCCTTTCCAGACCACACCGTCGCTCTCTCCGGATTCCTTGGGAGAGTACGGCGGAGACTCGGCGTCTTCATCCTTGAGCAATTCGTCGATGTCTGCATCAGCCTTAGCACCAGGACCCATGGGCTCTCGAACATTCATGGTTGGTGAGTGCTGGGAAAGTTCACCAAAGCGCTGCCCTTCAGCATCTGGGGAGCCTTGAACGTTCGACCACACTTTGTCAATGTCGAAATTAGTGGAAGACGCTTTTCTCGAGCTGTCGACCCCGGTTCTGGGGTTCGTCTGCGTGACTCCTTTGCCCGCATTGGCCGACGCCGCAATGGGACTCTTCACAACAGGACTCGTCGGCTGCTCTGCCTCCTCCTCTATAACGCTTGCTTTCCTGGCGGGTGCGTTTGAGGTTACAGACTCTGCGGCAACCTGTCTCGACTCATCCACATATTCTTCGCCCTTATGTGTCCGTCTGATGCGGGGTCCCTGATCTTCAATGATGGTGTGTTGCTTCTCCAGCTCCTTCATGACAGCCGCATCCTTTCTCTTCTGCTCCTCACTGGCCATGTCCTTTGGATCCATTGCCGCGAGCGTGCGTAGGGGAAGCTCTCCTTTAAACAGCCTTACTCCTAATGCATGATTCTTCTTCACATTGAAGGTTATCGACCGTAGTTGGGCTTTGTAGGCTTCATTCGGGTCACCGTTGCCACCAGCCTGGATTTGATATAAGGCATCTTCGAGACCCAGACCGAGTCGACTTGCGGTGTCGCTCGCACTCGAGCCAGTGGGGACATTATATTCGCCTTGTTTTACGGCATCTTTGATTTGTTGTTCTATGAGCTTGATCAAGGTTGACGCAGCTTGCTTCCTCGACGTGTTCGTGAGTTCTTTCAAGTCCGACACAGCGGCAGGAATCGACTCTGATCCCGATGCTTGTCTCGAAGGAGTGGTGGACTGACTGGGCTTGCGGGCTGCAGTCGAGGGTTGTGCGCCATTGGTTTCCGAAGCAGGTGTCCCTCGAGCCTTTTTGTTCTGTCGTGAAGTCAGATTGAACCCACTGCTACTCTCGGGCAACAAACATACCTTGAGTTCTGGCACATCAGGAGATTCTTCGAGTTTGCGCTTCTGCCCAGTTGAAGGCGCCTGTGGTGTCGTCTCTTCCGCCTCCAAAGACGCGCGAGAAGTCACTTCACTGCTTCGAGGGCCTCCTGATTTTCGACCCTTCCTTCCACTCTTCTTCTTTCCTTTCTCTGCCGCTATAGCTATCTCTCTCTGTCTGATTGCTTCTTCCCACGGCCTCTCTCCTCTCGCAATAGCCTGCAGCAAAGGCTTGTGATTTTGGGGCTTGCACTGTTCGCAAAAGTACGTGTCGACCTCGTAGTCTTCGGGGAGACCCATACAACCGTTATGTTGCCATGCTGAACAGCTGTCACAGCATATCATGGCCCGAGGGACATCTTCCTCTTCCTCGTATGTTCCACAGACACAACGAATGATTTCGTCGCCTTCTTCCTCCTGCTCCGAGGTTCTGGCTTTCGCGCCTCTTCCTCTGCCTTTCTTTTTCGCAGGTGCATCTTCGAGGATATCGCGCTCTTTCGTGTGTTGTCCTTTGGTCGCGCGACCGGATCGGCGAGGTTCATCTGTCGCCGAATGAGCTAAGTGCCTCCAAACCGTACGTGGCGCCCGCAAAGCTGAGTGCTTACCAGCCATAATAGATCGAAGATTGGGCGCGCAATACTACAAGACACGTAGAAAGCAGGCGCTTCTCACAAGTCACGTTTATTGTCGCGATCTACAACAAGTGGTGAAAGAAAGCGTGTTTGTTCACGAGACCAGTGACTGCGCCGAGTGGCGCACTCTTGGAGCTTGAGGATCGATGGGCCTAAACGCTGCCAGTCCGTCCTGCGGGAGCCTCTGTGACGAGATAGTAACAGCCAAGTCAACTGAGTAAGGCGTGTGATACGGGCAAGAATAAATATTGGATTGGAATTGAGAGTGCAGTTGATGCGGGAGGAGATCCTTGTTGCGAGAAGCTGGGAGACGCCAAGCCCGAAAACAGCGGAGATGGTCATCTGGCGAGTCAGAGTGCAGCCTGCTAGGAGAGACGCCACCACCATCGCAGCACCGCGCCGCCGCATCATCATCATCATCGCATGCATTTGTTGGAGCCACGTGATTCTCCGGTCCAAGGCTGCTGTTGGTTTTCACTGTCCTGCGCGTGGATGATATTTGCCGGCGTTTTTGCTCCCCTTTTCAAATCCAACGCAGTCAGGCAAGGCCATGGCTGATGTTCGTGCTCTTCTCGCCGCAGAGCGACAGTCACGACGTATCACTCATCCTCACCTATCCTACACGAAATCCGGCCTAATATGTACTCTGTGCAATCTGAACGTCAAATCCGAAACACTCTGGGAAGGTCATCTCAGAAGTGCCAACCACCGAAAAAATGCCCAATCAAGTCAAGAAAATACGAATAAAGGGGTGAAGAGGAAGATTGAAGACGTTGAGGAGCCGCAGGAGGAGCATGATGAATTTATCCCAGATGCAAGAAAGAAGACTAAGTCACAGCCGGCCAGTACCACATCACAAATCACGCAGGAACAAAACCAGGCAGGAACTGGACATCAGGAGGCAGATTCCGCTGGCCTAGATGAGCTGGGCAAAGATGTGCCCATCCCAACGGCTGGCCCCACGACGGATCAGGACAAACTGCAATCAGATGCTCAACCCAGCACTCAAGGTCCGGCCGTGGATGAGGCTGAGTGGGCTGCCTTTGAGGCGGAGGTTGCTCCGCTAGCAGCAGCGCACCCAGATTATTCTTCTCATACGATAAGTGCAGCACCAGTGACTGCAGCGCAAACGCAGGCGCAGGCGGCTGAAGACGGACGAAGGACGTTGGAACTAGAAGCAGAGGCAGAGAAAGAAGAACAGGAAAGGAGACTGGAAGACGAATTCGAGGTCATGGATGAAATGGAAGAACGTGTACGCAGACTCCGAGAAAAGAGGGATGCCCTGAAAAATGCTGTGATCGCAGGGAAGGACCCTGGCCAAGGTGACCCTGTAACAGCCACTGACGATATCGGAAACGGGACCGCTAACCAGGTTGCGAAGAAGCCTGAGAATGACAAGGAGGTGCAGGAAGAGCAGGAGGAGGAAGAGGAAGAGGAAGAGGAAGAGGAAGAAGAAGAAGATGCAGATCAAGATGATTGGTATGCATGACAATCATAAGGCGTAGGGGCCGGGTGCATGACCCATGTCCTGAGTAACCACGATCAGGCACCTTCTCGCGCTGAATGAACTTCTTCGTTTGTTCAATGCAAGCAGAAGTCTCAAACGCCCCAAATCAAAAGAAGTCCTCGCCCATCACATCCTCAATCTCGACGATGCCTGTGACCTCATCACGCTCAACAACGCCGAGCAGGGTTCCTCGTCGAAGGAATTCCTTGCCTCGCCCGGTGCCTTCTTCTCGCATCTGATGAATCCATCGTTTACACTCGTCAACGGTGGTGGTGCTAAGCACGGAAATCCAATCGGTTTTCTCGATTTCGATTTTGCCAAGTTCGTCCCGCAGCTCCGAAATTGGCAGGTCGGGATCCCGCAGATTTTGAATCCGTCGAGGTCCAACAATATGATTTGCAGACGTTCGCACATAACCCCGGGGTGACCGCACAGCGGCCACGAGGAGATCCAGGCCCATGAGAATGTGGCCTGGTCGTCCCGCTACAACCGGCACCTCGGACACGTTTGTTGCAAGATTCGACATCCGTGGGATCTCCTGAGGTGAAGGCTTCGAGGCCGCTCCGATAGCTCCCCCTGGATGATTTGCTGCGAAGATGGCGGGCGTTTGAAGCCCCGACGCCGCATGTAGCTCGTCGGCGATGGCTAACGCTAAGCTGTCGCCCAATGCGAGAGTGATTGTTGTGGACGTCGTGGGTGCGGACACTCCAAACGACGCGGTCTCGGATTCAGGGATAGTAGTCGGCAAAAGAACGTCGCTGGAACCGGACCTGCACGGGTGCGACAGAAGAGGACATGTGTTGGGATTGAGATGTGCCGTCATCGCGACCAATGGTATGGCAGGACTGATGTAGGGAAGAAGGGACAAGAGTTCAGGAGTCCTTCCAGAAAAGGTGATCATGACTATAGTGTCATTCGGTCGAATAACCCCGAGGTCGCCATGTAGAGCCTCAATAGGATGTAAAAATTGTGCGTGAATGCCCAAAGACACGAATGTCGCCACGAGTTTCTTCGCAATGTGGCCCGACTTGCCCACTCCCGTGAAAACCGTCTTGCCGTGTCGAGATTCGGAATGAATGATATGACTGATGGCCCTCAGGAGGGAGTCTTGGATGTCCGGTGAGGTGGTGTAGAGGTCTTCAAGATGGGACAATGCCGATCTTTCAGTGGCAAGCACATGCAGTGCTTTCTTGATAGCTCGGCTGTCGGGTTTGAAGTACTTCTCACCAAAACAATCCGAAATGTCGGGTGGAGTTATCGGCAATGCCTCAATCTGCTCCGGGATTGGACCTGGCACTGGCATTGAGGGCGTGAGCGGTGTCGGAAAAGAAAGCTGGCGTGCGAAAGCCATTTTGCGCAGATGATGGGGACAGACACTGCCTGAGCGAGTGCTGGCTGTGGAAGGAGTGCCTAAGTTAGGCCAGATTTTGTAGACGATTTGGCCGGACCGTGGATGACGGTGGCTAGAAGCAGATTGTCGTCGGTAGGGTGTCAAGAGACAAACATCTACTCCTGTGAAGTTGAATTGTAGTTCACCGATCGATCCGTAAGGAGTACAGTGGCCACCATGTGTGAGTCCCGAATGTCAACGACATGACGCCATAGACTTTTTCCAATACGTAGGGGAACGTCCCAAGCACCAAAAGACCGTGTGTACAGCTTGTAGGCGGATGGAGTTTAAAGCTCGAGGGAGTAGAGTCGAAGAAGAGTATGGAGTAGAGGGAAATGTGTACAGTATGTCATGGATATCCCCCGATCATGGTGTCGGTGTTCGAAGTACGGATGAGAAATTCTTGACAGGGGGGGAGGACTCGGTTCGGGCTAGAATTCAGAAGACTGGAGACTTCAACAGCATACCGCCAATCCGGCGCATATCAGCCAAGATGGACGACGGGTACGGAGCCAAAACGGAGTGCGGAAAGGGTGGGTTCGACAGGACACGGGTTGGCTTGGTAGCTTGAGGATGGTCGAAAAGAGGTGAGATAAGGTTATGCAGGAGGAGGCCGGCAGGACCCTGCACACTCAGGCTGGCAGCAAAAGCGAGCAGGCTCGGCAGCAGACCGCCTGATAAGAGCGTCAGGCTGGCCGCCTGTGAGACCCTAGGGACCTGTCAGTGCGAGTGCGCGTGCGAAGAGAGGCAGATTGCCACTTGGCCTGCGCCGACAAACGCGAGTCGTGCTCCGGTTTGGACGAGGCTAGCAACCATCGTGCCCCGGCAAAAGTGGGCGCATTGATAGTGATGAGTCGGCGCGGCGGCGGATGGTGCAATCAGATACCAATCAGTGACGCTGTGACCGGAAGCGTTCCTCCGCCAGCCTGCTATACCGGGCCTAGGGAAGGTACATAAGTAGCCCGCCAGTTCATATGTGTGCAGCGTATCCGTACTGTAGTATCCAGGATGGAGGCGAGGAGGAGTTGCAGCTTCCCCTTGAGACAAGCCGCCGCATGCACACATGCAGGGTCGATCGGGCAAGAACTTGCAGGAGCCTGGAGGCGATTTGGCTGCCAGCATGAGTGCATGTGTGCTGCATGCTGCATGCATCGGAAGCTAAAAGTAACGTGACTGGCCGCAGCCGCTCCCTCTCTCTCTTCGTTCCTCCTGACTTCTGACTGCAACGCTGATCCCCAAAATACCCAAACAACCCAACATTAAGGCCGCAGGCTGAAGCGCTCATTCTCTCGAGTGTGCTAAGAACAGCACAGTGCACATGGTATTGGACCGATAAGGCCAGTCGCACCACATCCGGACCCAAACTTGGTGAAACCGTACCGGCATTGTTATCACCATGGGTGCGATGAGTGGGCTGCTGTTGCTCGTTAATTCAACATGCCTCGGCGACTTTAAGCCAGCAATCCTGTACTGTATAACGGTACCATCATTTCTTAGTCACCATGGCCACCGACCTGGCGCAGCCTTCGACCGCTGGCGGTTCAATCTGCGAAGTGAATGGGCATGGCTATCAGCCGTCGCGACCGATTCCATTCCATTCCATATAATTAGTGCTCAGTTTCGCCGGCACCGATGGATTTCCCTCGTTACCAGACGGCAATGGTGTGCACTGTGATGTCAAGGTAAGCATGCTTGCGATACCGAATCGTGGACTTAATGTGTGTCATGGGGGCTACTCCTTCTGCCCTTCAAACCGAGGCTGTCTTCAAGTGCCGGAGGGGCCTCTGAAGACTTCATGTTGGCAGATAAAGGAGAATGTAAGGCATACGGACGTCAGCTTAAAGGATCCGAACATTACTCTTGACAATACGATTTCTTCTATTTTCATTTGACCATAACCTATGAGACTAGGCGCATGCAATCAGAAACCAGTCTGCTGTGCTCTGGATGCTACAAAGGGCTACTCGCTGCACAGGATACCGCACAGGATACCGTACAGGGAGAGCACCAAGGTTCTAGTCACGGTAGAAGACGAATCTCATCTAGTAATCGAGCATGGAGAGATAGTGTTGATGTGGCGTCACGTGTCGAGCTCCCCAATCCTGCAGCCCGCCATTCGTCTTCTGGCGCAACTGGACTGCGACTGCGACTGCGACTGCGACTGTGACCGCCACTGCCACTGCCACTGCCAGTGATCCTTCAATTGAAGTGACTACTCACATCTTCAATCCATGGACAATGTCTGACCTTTTTGATCAATAGTTCTGCGTTCATTTCACTTTCCGCTCACTTTCCGCCCTCAGCAGAATGCCTTCCGCATCCCCCTCCCCCATCAAACGGCCGTCGCTTAATGAACGGACTTCCTCGACACATTCTCTTTCGTCATCAGGCAGACAGGCGACGGCTGCTCATAAGGTCCACCGTCCTCACGTCGTCACTCGGCACTCTCGAAACATCTCGCATGGCAAGGGCCTCGGGAAGCTGGGAAAGGTTCACTCGACCGCCAACATTACCACAGATCATCATCAGCACCAGAGAAAAAGGTCAGGGGGGACTACACCGCCGCATAGTCCCCGAGCATCCATTGTCAAACGTAACAGCTCTCATGTGACGCTACCGAAGAACACGTCTTATGGGAATCTGCGCAAAAACCAATCGGCAAACGCTCTGGCGCGAAATGTTTCACATCCAGCGTTGAAGAAAGTTGGGCTTGCCCCGGCACCCAGGCCAAAGAGCAGGGACAAGCGAGATGGAGTATTCCAACTAGGAGACCGATCATCAGATGATGAAGAACAGGAGGAGGAGGAATGGGAAGACTCGACCACGCAATCTCCGGAACTCACGCGGAGCAATTCGAAGACTTCCACTCCAAAAAGGGCCTCGACACCGAATGGCGAGCAGATCCCTCAAAAGGCTCTTGAATCCTATGGTGTTCGCGCCGATAAAACGTCCTCTCCGCCCATGCCCTCCCTTAAGAAAGGCAACCGATCGGCCCCGGATCTTAGGAGAGAATCGGGTATATCACCATCCCAACTTCCATCGGATCCTGCTCTTCTCCACCAAAACCCTCGTGCATCGCGTGCACCTCCCGCTATGTCAACAGTATCTGCTCATGTTGGACCTAGTCAAATGATGCGAAGTGAATCGTCCAAATCCTTCACACACATCTCCCATGCCGATGCCTCATCCGTGAATGTCACACCGGCGAGCTCAGGTCCTGCTTCTGGTCCAGCCGCCTTGTCTGTCGATGGCGGCGTTTCGCACTTTCTGCCGGCCGAAACGCCCAACACGCCGCTTCAAAACATGGCAGACGGCTCTGACGAAGATTCGCCATCGAACTTCCTCTCCAACTACAAGCCACAACCGTCGGAATCGCCTGAGAGTTCAAAGACGATCCACAAGGCACGACTACCACAAAATCCCTCTCGCACCCAACAAAGACTCGAGCTCCAACGAAGGGAGATGCTGCGCGCTGTTGCCGCCACGCCCACGACTCCGCCGGCTACTGGCCTGGGCCTCCCTATGGGTTCATCCACGTCTCTACAAAGCCGCCAAGGCTCTAGAAATCGGAATCGATCGCTGGCAGGCGAACTCAAGGCCGTGAAGCAAGACTATGGAAGCGCGGTCAAGCACTTAATGGTTGTGCGAAGATTCCGAAGTCCCATCATTGACAGTATGAGTAGGCTCAAGGAGACCAACATTGTGCCGGCAGAAGTCGGCGTGGCGGCTCCTGGTACGACGTCTAAAAGCAGGCCACAAAGTCGCCGTGGGCCTAGCATGGCCAACGTCAATGGCCATGCAAAGACTGGCGTAAGTCGCAGTTTGGAGGACGGGAACTCGTCGCCGTTGGCGTCGCATCCTAGAACCAAGACTCGAGGGGGGAGAGTTCATTTCCAGCGACAGAGCAGTCATGATGACATTGAAGTTACACCTTCCCAAGGAAGCCCAGACGAGAACCAAATCGACGATCAGGAAGGACTCCCACCTGAGGAAGCCTTGATCCGACGAATCTGGGATAGTCGAGAGGTTTATGATGCGGGAGAACATTTGTCGACAAGATAAACCTGGGCAAACTTTTCGGCATCGAATGGCCGAGTATGATTTGCATTGTCACGACGCCATTTTCCTCTGCTGCGTTTGAGCGGGATGTCTAGGGTTTTATAATGATGGTCCAGGCTACGTGTTACCGAGAGCCATGGCAGGAAGGGATTTTTCATGAGGCGAGCATCAATGGACGGTCCTCGCCAAGCGATGATTACGCAGATTTGGTCGACATCTATGGATTGGTATGGGGCTACAGAGACCGAGTCGATCGATCCATTCATCACCTCGGCCACTCGGCATGGAGAGCCAAAGCCGAAAGTGCATTTATTAGCATTGACCGGCTCGTGGCTCTACGATGGGCCAGGAAAGCGGTTTCATCTGGTCCTTTGAAAAGACTCGAATATGTTACACGAGAGTGAGAGGGGCGAAGCGGGCACAAGTGATCATCGATAATTTATAGATCTGTTGCTCAACTCGACTGCTAGACAAGGTGTCACATACCTTGGAGCGGCAGAGAGTCAGAAACTGAGGTGACTAATAGCGTCGCCGGGGTCGAATGTACTTTTGCTCCTCTTCACCCCTTGATTCCCTTGATTCCTTTGATTCGCCATTGCGTGGTCGTATTTGATCCTGCCGATTCCAGGGTTGCACTTCGCCAGGCTGACTGATGAAGCTTCAGCGAGCTGCGCCCTGTTCCGTCTTTGGCGATTGGTTTTCTTGCTTGTGACCTACCCCCCTCTACAGGATTGTCGTCAGTAGTGTTTGGTGCTCACGGGGTGCCCGCTCGTTTATGCCGTGCCCTTTGCCACCATGTCATTTTTTATGTTATCTAGAATCCTTCTACTACCCCATTCGTCTGGACTCTCCTTGACCGGTTGTCCCCCTCTAATTGAGTCGATCGTGATCACACACTACTGTGCGGGTCGAGGTTGAATCCTCATACCGCACGAGCCTGAGCCATCATTGGGACTTGTAAAGGCGCCCGGCCGCCCGTGCCGGGGTCACGGTCCTATTTGTCTCCGTCGAAGTCGAAGTCGAAGGAGCAGGAGCAGGAGCCGGGGAAGGAGAAGGATCAGGCAGAGACCATCACGGCCGAAACCGAAATCGAAATCGATACTGAGACCGAGACCGAGACCGACACCGCCATCGCCACCGGCACCATGACGGCTCCAGGTGCGGTTGGGGCCGTTGAGGCGCCCATCACCTTCTCCCGGGTGATCAACGACGACCACAACGCCATCAACCGATACGCGGGGCGGCTGAAGAGGGCGCGGACGGCTTCCGACCGAGCGCGGCTGCTTCGCGAAGTCACCTGGCGTCTGGTGCGGCACGACGTGTCCGAGGACCTGGTGATGCGGCCGGCGTTCGTCGAGCACCTGGGCGCCGAGGGCCAGCAGATGGCCGAGCACGACCGGACGGAACACGAACGCGCGAAATCCCAGCTGCTGGCCTTGGCCGACGTGCCGTTCGAGTCGGCCGACTTCGACGTCGTGCTCGACAGGCTCTTCGCCGACCTGCTCGAGCACATGAGGGTCGAGTCGGGCGAGCAGATCCCGTCGCTCGAGCGCCTCCTCGACCCCCTCGAGAGCCAGCGCCTGGGCCGCGAATACATGAAGTCGCAGGTCTTGACGCCCGAGCTGGAATGGCCGGCAAGCCGAATAAGTCCAAGCCCAAGCCCAAGCCCCGGTGGCATCAAGAGGAGGAGGGTGTGGGTCGACATCGACGACTATGCCCGCTCCGATCTCGCCAGGTTTAGGGACATTTATGCCCAGTTGACGGATGAGCAGACCGAGATGGGCGTGAAGCTGTATTATAGACAGCACGTTCATGGCAAGCTGTGACTGCCCGTTTTCCCTCGAACATGTATTCGGGAAGCCTGCCTAAGCCACCAAGAGCAGTGGAGGGCGGGAGGGCAGGGGATCTTGTCCTGACAGTTTCGTTGGATAGATACTACAATGATGACTACGCTAAGTACACAACAGCAATTTGCTCCGGGTTGCCAATTACCTAGTAGCCTTTACCAATTCTCCTTCTTCCTACAGAGGCAGGAACGTCCTTCACATTTCACCAGTCAGGAATCAGTTCGTTACTGGGGACACCATCCTCGTCCAGCAACTTCCTGGCTTCTTCTCTTCCGAGGACAGGAAGCCTCTCGACCTCTTCTTCTCTGCCTTCCTCGGCTGTTTTGAACGTCTTGGGGATATATTTGGGATCGAGCAATCCGATCTGCACCAAGACCGAGGCTTGGTCCCAGTGAACATGTTCGTGGTACAGTTTGCCGCCACGGAAGGCCACCACGCTGACAATGACCACCTCGACCTTCTTCTCCGTTGGGGGCACACCTGGCAGCAACCACGGGATTTCTGTCGTGTGCGTGAATTTGACATACATTTCGTCCACGATGCGATCCGAGCCGATGGTGCGACTGAGTAATCTGATCGTCAAGTCCTTCGGGTGGCCTGGGATGAAGAAGTCATGGTAGAACCGGCGCAGTTCCTGACGTCCGATCCCTCCGGTCATGGTTGGGCCATGGTTGACGTACGGATGCCTTGCCACAGTTCCCATCGTCTTTTCAGCATCCTGATCTCCGAACTTGAGTCGCAGGTGGGTCTCCCAGGCTGCCTCGATGTCGAATGGCTCGAAATCAAAGGCCGTTCTGAGGGCCGACAATGTGCGTGACCACGCCAGCGACGCACCGATCTTATCGTATTCTTCGAGGTCATGCTCCGCAAAGCCAGAGGTGGTGCCGGGATATCGGTAGGATGGGTACCGGGTGCCAAATTTTTGATCCCCCGCGAGATGAATGAGTACGTTGAGCGTCGGCGGGAAATTTGTTGTCGTGCGCGGCATGTATGGCGGATAATAAGCAACAGCGGCGACTAGTTTCGGCATGGGTTTCATGCAGGCTTCAAGGACGAGGGCGGCCGCGTCGCCGTACGCTAGGAAATTTGATTCGAAGTTAGATAAGGTAATTCAAAATTCTCGTATGTTGGTGATCAAGGGTGGCTTGTGACTTCCTTGGTGCTGCACTGGCACTCTGGGCTGCAACTGTAGGATACCTGGATATCGCAGGGCCAAAATGTACCACAGGCACTGTGGCTCTTTGACGAGTGGCCGTAGCCAGTATCTTGTAATGAAGCTGATATTTCTCCCGTGTTTACTTACCTACAATTGCGTACCTCTCGCCCAACTCGAGTGGATCTTGTAAGTGCTGCAGATGGGACATATACTCGGCCCGGTTGCCCGAGTAGATGAGGTAACTTAGCTGGAACCCTTCCTCCTCGAAGTGTGAGATGATGGTCGGATCGAAGTCGTCCGTGTCGCTGGTCAGCACCAGTCGTGGCTTGGCAGTGTCCCAACTCAAGTGGACGGCACGGCCGCCGCCTCGCATCTGCCGCCTGATGTCCTGTTTCAGTTCGCGTATGTTGAGGTCACCGGGCCGCGATGTGTCGATGTTGACACGGGGCAGGCCGCCCATTTCGATGCGTACCATGTTGGCTCAGGTATGTGTACGGCGAGGTGGGTATATGGTTGATGGTCTAATTGTCAGTTGGTAGTTGAGATGGAAGTGTGTTGCATCGGGACAGGAGCGGGGAGGAAGAGATAGAAGAGCAGATTGAATATTATGGAGAGGAGACGAGGACAGACACAAAGAAAAGACCAGACAGGGATGGGCCAGAAGATCAGAGATTGATCGGAGATCCAACGCCTGGTTCTGAAAGTCTTTACTGCAACGAGGATGAGGTGGCCTGGTTTCTTGACATTCAACTTGGAACATGGAGGGGCTTCGGTATAGGCGGCCCAGTCTACCAGGCTTCAACCTACAAGGAGGGCCGTTGATCATGACGTACGACCTCAACAGACGTACGAGTAACATACGGCGGAGTAGTGCGGAGCAGTGGACAAGTCGCTCACTGCAGAAGTGCCTCAAAAGCGGCAAGGAGGCTTCTCTAGTGCGTTGGTCGTTTGTAAAACAACACCATGCCCTGTGGGCGAGGGCGAAGGCGATTTGCGTACTACCTAACTCCAAGTCGGACCACTTCCTGATACGGCATCAGGTGTTTCCCCTTGTGCGCCACATTTACCAAACCTGAAGACAGCTGAAGTGAACTTGGAAGTTCGAAGTCTACATGTATCACTTCATGAAGCACCATCGAGGCTTGGCATCTCATGTTCCCCGCCGCCGGGATTGCCCGCAGTGAACTTGACTTAACAAAAATTTATTTTATAACTGAGATCGACAGAATCCCACGCCCTCTACTCGCCATTTTATGCTTCATCTACTACCTCGCAGTTAGACTTCCATCAAGATGTCGTACGACTCATGGCAGAGTCCGCTGGGGGCGCGTTATGCCAGTAAGGAAATGCTCACATTGTTCTCACCGCGCACTCGTTCAGAAAACTGGCGTCAACTATGGATCTGGTTGGCCGAGGGTGAACAAGAGCTTGGGCTCGACATCTCGGACGAGGCAATCAGCCAGATGAAGGCGGCCAAGGTCATGACCGACGAAGATTTCCAAGTCGCTGCGGTCGAGGAGAAAAGGCGGCGCCACGATGTCATGGCCCATGTCCATGCATATGGCCAACGGGCACCAGCGGCCGCGGGCATCATTCACTTGGGCGCTACCTCGTGCTATGTGACCGACAACGGAGACCTGTTGTCATTGAGAGAGGGATTGTCTCTTCTCCTGCCTAAAATTGCCAGATGTATCCAGAAGCTGTCGGACTTTGCGATCGAGTACAAGGCTCTCCCCTGCCTAGGATTTACACATGGCCAACCGGCACAGCCAATCACCGTCGGGCGACGCGCTATTCAATGGATTGAATCCCTTCTGATGGATTTGAGGAACATCGAACGCGCTAGGTCCGATATCCGCTTCAGGGGAGTCAAAGGAACCACGGGAACCCAGGCGTCCTTCCTGGAACTGTTCCACGGAAACCATGAAAAGGTCAAAAAACTTGACGAGCTCGTCACCGAAAAGGCCGGCTTTAGTAGAAGATCCATCGTCTCCGTGCAGACCTACAACCGCAAGATCGATTTCGACATTGCCAACGCTCTGGCGTCGTTCGGGACAACGTGCGAGCATATTGGTACAGACATCCGTCATCTTGCCATGCTGAAAGAAGTGGAAGAGCCTTTCGAAAAAGACCAAATCGGCTCTTCTGCCATGGCCTACAAGCGAAATCCCATGCGCTCAGAACGTATGTGCTCGCTTGGCCGAAAGCTAACCTTCCTCCCGCTCGGCTTCGGAGCGACGTATGCTCACCAGTGGTTTGAACGATCATTGGACGACTCGGCCATTCGACGAATAGATATCCCAGAAATGTTTTTGATCGCCGACGCATTGTGCATCCTCCTCGAAAACGTTTCTTCAGGCTTGGTTGTCTATCCGGCGGTTATCAACAGCCGCTTGCAGCAAGAATTGCCATTTATGGCGACTGAGACGATGATTATGCGTATGTGTGAGAAGGGTGCCAGCAGGCAAGAGACTCATGAGCAAATTCGAGTGTTGTCGCACCAGGCCGGGGCTGTTGTTAAACAGGAGGGCAAGCCGAATGACTTGGTTGAGCGGGTCAGAAAAGAAAAGTTTTTCGAACCCATCTGGAATGAATTGACCGAGGAGGACTTGCTGAATCCTGCCAAGTTCGTAGGCAGATCTGCTCAACAAGTGGACGAATTTGTCCAAGAGGAGGTACAGCCGGCTTTGGTATCTTACAAGGAAGAGATTCAGTCTGCCGGGGCCGCTGAGATCCATGTTTGAGTTGAGATCAACACATTAGGTCCATTCCCAGTGCAAGGGCACAAGGTGAAGGCTAAGTGGGGGCAGTTGGACTTTGTGATACCCGGAAGGAGGATATTGACCTAGTCAGTCAAGCTCTCTTGCAAGCAGTGGAAAAAAGTCCTTTCCGAGCTAAAAGTTGATGGCACCTCTCAATCAGCCATCTCATGAATCAGCTTCCACAGTTGTCGCTGTTCTTCCAGTTTCGCGTCATTAGAGAGCTGTCGAGCTGCGGAATCTTCCTGCGTCGGACCCTCGACCACATTAGTTGTCTTGAGTTCACCCACATTGCCTAGGAACTCGTCCACTCGCTCCTTGAGTCTGTCGCATTCCTCTATTTCCCTCTGTCCGTTTTCGAGGACCGCTTCAAGCAACTCTTTAACGCTTTCACGCGCTTGATGCGGCCGATACACGTTGATTACCACATGAATATTGAGCACAAGCTGTCTGATGTCCTCCATCTTCTCTGCGTGTTTTGTAGGATCGAGCGAAAGGATGCTAGTCAACTCGAGAAAATTGAGTAGAAGAGATTTGGTGAGGCGACTGAGAATGACCGCATGGTTCAGGTTTGGGTCATCCGGGTTGAAGAGGAGCTGGTCTCTTGGGAGCGACGAAGGTCTCGTAGGGTCAACAACTTGCTTCTGTCCGAAAGTGGTGTAGTATTCTGCTGAATCTGGAGGGGGAGGAGGAGGACGCAGATATGCTAAAGGGAGAGGTAGTGAGCCTTCGGCGGTTTCAGACTTCTTCAGCTGCTCTTCATTGGCAACCGTGAAATGTTTCCAGAAGGGAGGTGGTGCAGGAAACGGCGCCTCAGGCAGTTGTTGCAGTTGCTCCTGGTCCGCCATATCTCTCCGGACTGGGTGGTGCTTTGGGTTCCCGCTACTGCCAAGGGGTAAACATGTTGGGGAGCGCCTTAAATAGGTTACACAGCAGTCGCAAGGAAGTGATGGTTATATATGAAGCCTGTTCCGCACATAGGGAGTGTAATTCTATTCAACTAGCTAAAGAAGCACGTGATACACCCTTGATATACCACGCGTACATGCCAATAGAAGACCGCGATTTGCGGGATTGACTTATCATCTCTCCTCTCCCTTCCTTGTCGGCAACAATCTCACCATCTCACAGCATGGGCCATTGCTAAGTTCAGGAGCACTGCTATTCATTGCGGAATATCTCTAGAAAGTCAGATGTGGCGGTCCACGAACGATGCTGGAGGAGTTGCAGGTTCGATACGGCGGGTTTGGCAATGGTCATACGCCTCCGATTATGTTGGATTTGCGCTGCTTCTGGCTGTGTATACATACGTTGGTACCCTCGCACTCACTGCCACATCTTACTGACCAACGCCAGGTTCAATTCTTTGTCGAGCCTTTCCATCGGATGTTTAGCCTAGATGATCATGCAAAACAGTATCCCCATGCGATCGTCCAGCGGGTATCCTCGCGGGAGAACATTATATGGGCAGGGGGAGGACCACTGGTTCTCATAATGGTTTGGTCGTTGGTCTTTCGACCAGGTCTGCACAAGGCACATGTCACGATTCTCGGCCTCCTCATCAGCCTCTTCCTCGCCTCGCTTCTCACCGATATCATCAAAAATGCTGTTGGCCGGCCTCGTCCTGACCTGATCGCACGGTGTAAGCCGGAACCAGGCACACCCGAGCACCAGTTGGTGACGATATCTGTCTGTACGGAAACAGACCATCACACCCTTCATGATGGCTGGCGCAGTTTCCCGAGCGGCCATAGCAGTTGGGCTTTCTCCGGGTTAGGATATCTGGCCTTGTTCCTCGCCGGACAGCTTCGTATCTTTCGACCGCATGCAGACTTAGCCAAAGTCATGGTTGTGCTAGCTCCGCTGGTGGGAGCTTCGCTTATCGCTATGTCACGACTGGCAGACTACAGACATGACGTTTTTGACGTCACTTGCGGGAGTCTTTTGGGGATGTTGGTTGCATATTTCTCCTACCGGCGCTATTATCGCCCGCTCAAGCACCCCAGATGTGAGATTCCATATCCCAACCCGGCAGACTGCGCAGCAGCAAGAATTGCAAGCAAGGCTAGGGACTTGGAACAGCAGACCAATGGAGAGTACTCTTTGGATGACCTGTCTGAGGATGAGGTGCTAGCCTATCCTCTTACGCATGCACAGTCGCCACGGACAGACGAGCAATCCGCTCATGCGGAAACCCCTTGATCTGGTCTTTAGAAACGTACTGGGTGCGTACTGGGTGCATTGCTTCGATCATTTACCCAAAAGTTCTTGTGCTATCATGCTGCCTGCATTCGTTTTAATCTTCAGGCATAGTTTGTGTCTTCCATCAAGGTATGACGATAAACGGCTATCCTCATTTCCAGCAGTTGCCAGACCCCTTCGTTCCTTGAATCCATAACGCTGTATATTCCGCTCAAGTGAAATCCAGAATTGATGTCGTGCATCTCACATCACTGTGCAAGGGATGATGCAGCAGTCGCACTCGTAGTCACCGCAGTCGCAAGGAATACAGGGTTTCGTGGGACCCTTGACACCCTTGGTGATGCTCGAGGTCGAGGAAGTGGATGAAGGAGGCATGGTTCTCAGGTTTGAATCGAGGTAGTGATTGGAATCGAATTCTGGGAAAGTATCAATAATGAACGCCGCCGGGGGCTGGGTGGATTGACTCACTTGGCTCGGATTGCAATTGGGCTCTTGCAAGACTGAAGAGGAGTGGTTTTTTGTCCACCAGCGATGCTTAAGAGATGCTTAAGAACTCCGTGAAGCATGCAAAACCAGGATATTAGGGGAGGTTGACGTATGCATGGAGTACGGGGCTGTGGTGCCCGGCCACGTATTGAATGACACGCAAGCTGAGATTGCGGACACTCCTAGGGCGGCGCCACCGTGACTGTTCCAGGCTGACGCACCAGGGATTTTGCGCTCCGATATGGACTACATTATTAGGTAGATACCTGTTCTTGACGCATTCTTGGGGGTTTGTAGATGCGGCTCTGCTACTGAATTAACTGTGTCCGTGCATGGGACTTACTGTTGTTGGCCGCTCAACGAGCCCTCAACCGTTGCTGTGGAGGCACGTCCTATATTACAGTACAAGTATCGTAGGTAAACCGCCTGCAACATGAAACGGCCATGTACCTTCATGAGAGTCAGAATGCTTTACCTTGGCCTGCTTCTGCCACTACTATTTTCCCAGATGACTACTTGCCTCGCCCGACCAGAAGCGACGAGGCCCATTCAAACCACAGGGATGATGGCTCCAGCTCCGACGATGTTCAACCATGCCTTGTTAATGCCTCCGAAGCGTAATCACGGGCTGTTCGACCGTCCAGTCCCGCCGCCATATCCACAGTGAGGCAGGGCCCAACCACCTCTTTTCTTCAGCCTCGTCATTATCTCTCGGTAACCAAGCTGCTGACTTTCACATGCTGGTGCCCAGCATTATAACACCATTTTTGGGTCGCCAGTGGCCTAAGCCCCGTCCGTACCAACATCACTACATTCGATGACGTTGTGGTATCTGCACCACCTTTGTTCTCAGTCTCCAGTTCGATTTTACACTCCTCGCGTATTTCATTTCTTCCTCGTTTCCTCTCGTTTCCATGGTCTTTCACTTCAACCTTTCCGGGAAGTGATAGGGACGTTTGAGGCCATGCATTTCAGTCCAGTCTTTTGGTTTTATTCCATTCTCCAATGGATACTCGACAAGATCTTCTCACCCACCCCCCCTCCGCCAGGTGCACGCTTACGTCGGCCAAAGATTGCAGTCATCGGCGCTGGTCTTACTGGCGTCTCTGCAGCCGCACATTGCATGGGTCATGGGTTTGATGTCACCCTTTTTGAAGCCGGAGACGAGAAGCATCTCGGCGGTATATGGAGCCATGTGAACACCACGTCTGGGCTCCAGATTCATAGCGCCATGTATAGGTTCCATCCCTCGATCAAATGGGAAGGGGGATACCCAAGGCAGAATCAGATTGTCAGTCAAATCCAACAGTTGTGGTACCGTTATCACCTCGACGAGAAGACAAAATTCAACACCCGAGTTGAGAAGATCTACAAGGACAAACAAGGGCGATGGATACTCAACGACGTTTCTAATGGTAGATTTGATGGCATCATCCCAGCTATTGGGACCTGCGGTGCTCCTAAGATGGCTCATCTCTCTGGCCAAGAAACTTTCAAGGGCGACATCTACCACTCCTCCGACCTGGACAACAAGGATGCGGAAGGGAAAAAAGTTCTCATCGTTGGTGGTGGCGCCAGCGCGGTTGAGGCTCTCGAGTGGGCAGTCAACACGGGAGCTGCTGAGATCAAAGTCCTTGCCAGATCTGATAAATGGATCATACCTCGGAACGCATTTGTGGATGCGCTTCTTGCTTTTAATATCTTCGGCCAGGAAACCCTCCTCTCGTGGATCCCCGAAAATCTCCTACGCTTCTTTTTCTACCGTGATTTGAAAGATATAGCTCCCGCTGACCAGGGCTTATTCACGGAGACGCCAATGGTGAATAGTGAAATATTCCACTGGATACGGGCTGGCAAAGCCGCTTGGCTGCGTGGTGACATTGAAGAGGTCCGGAAAAATGGGATCTTCTTTAATCATCGAGCTAAGAATGTTCCAAAGGGCGGGCCTGGCCGCCACAAATTGATTGAGGGAGATGTGATCATTATGGCTACCGGCTACAAGCGGCCCAGCCTCGACTTTTTGCCGGATGAATGCTTCAAGGACGGCTACGTACCACCTCGATGGTTCATACAATGCTTTCCTCCGGCGGCCCCATCTATTTGCGCGATCAACTCAACATACGTCTCGGCTATCGGGTGAGTTCAACGGTAGCTAAGTGGCTTTACCATAAGCTGACTTTTTGCCTAGCACGGTTGGAAACTACCATATCGGAATCTACACACGCATGCTGCTGATGTTCTTGGTCGACCCTCTCACTACCCCTCGGACTTGGTGGATGGAGCGATGGGTTGACTTTACGAGCGCTATTAAGTCGCTGGGCCCAACGAAAGCCTTTGACTTCTTCACCTACTCGGAGCTACTTTACTGGTTCTTCTTTATTACGGTGATCAACCCTTTCAGATGGAAATGGGCTCTGTTTGTCTTTTTCGGCATTGGTAAAGACTTACCGGCCAAGGTCGTGGAGGAAGAAGACAGGTTGAGGAATGGACTTGGTTACAGGAAGAGCCTCTACGCGGATTAAACAGCGTCGGGCAATATCCATAGAGCATCCAGGGCCTTTAGGCACTTGGTGGATGTCTTCGATGCGGGCCTGCCCGTTCCTAATTGGCACATACCACAAAGGGGAGCTATAAAGGGGTGACGTCATGCTATGTATCTTACCTAGGTAGCCACCATAGCCAGCCTGCGGCCAAAAAGTTGACTTCGTTTCCCCATTCTACACAGTACCTTCCTTGCAGGCACGTCAAGAGCTGCCGCGAAACCTGTAGTCTATGTTCCGTATCCCCTAGCTACACCTACGCCTTCTAGAGATGCGTCAGCAGTTCAGGATTGAGCAAGTGCCGTCAACCATCCCAAGCGTTCATGATATTCCTACTCTCCACCGCAATTCCCCGGCCAAACCGATAGGCTGCGTTCCCTTCAATTTGACGCATTTCTCTCCTCTACTTTAGGATAGGTAACCCGCTCCAATGGATGACCCAGGTAAGTCTCTATGAATGCATACAGAAAAACATCGTGTCTTACTATCGTCTGCGCAGTGGCCGAAATACCACGTATCATCCGAACTCTCTGTACAGCTTCCCCGGCCATTCAACGATCCACAATAGACACATACTTCACCCCTACTGCCTCGTTCACCCATCCCTTCTGCCGTACAGGGAGTTTTGCCGGTTCAATATGGCTCATCATGATGATCTACCGCTGGTACAAGATCCTCAGCCCCCACATCGACATCTGCGTTGACAGCGTGGGTATGTCAGACTGATACTCGCTCCAAATGAACCGTATGGGTGACGATAAAATAGCCTTTGATAAGGAGAACTTGCTTCTTTACGTGTCAATGCACCAGAACTTCAAACTCTGGGTCGTCCCCTTCTACAATGCTCCAGTCAAGTTGGTCACGGTTCTGCAACTGACCACAGATCCATTTCCACACGCTTCTGACCCCCTCGAGACTGTCGAGAAAGCAGTTTCACTCGAACAAGAAGACAGCGAAGTGAAAGGAAGCGGTCGCAACAGGAAGGTCACCTTTTCCCCCCAGGACCCTGCGAGAAAGAAAGACACCAAGAGAGAGAAATCTGCAGATTCAGCAATACTGAAACAAGCCGGCGGTGAACAATACTTCATCCAATCACAAAATGATCTCTACCAGACAAGTGAATGGATCAAATTCCTGATACCCTGGGGCCTGGGCGTCTTCCTTGTGGTTACCTGGCAGGTCGGCGCTACGATTGCCTGTGTCATCGGAACCAAGTTGTTTGACCTTTTCACATGGCTGCCTCGAAAGCTCCATCGCGGTCATTATCAGGGTTTGGATAATGACACGGAAGTTCTTGGTGCGGAACGATACTGACCGACTCCCAACCGTCATGTCCGACATTAGAAATTCACTTCGATGCGAATCAGTCATGGTATTCTTAAAGCCCATCAGGCAGGGATTACATTTCTGAAAATATCCCACGACAATCATTACCCAGAATGTATGCCAACCTGAAGAGCATCGCAGACTACATGGATTCATAGGGCATCGCGCGTCAAAGACATTCCTGAGGGATGCCTGATGGGATATCGACTTCAGACTGAAACTAATGGGTTAGGAGGGTGATGTTTCTTGGAATTGACGAATACGGGATTGCGTCAATATCGCATCAATGGAAGAGGTTACACGAGCACACGTATTTGTTGGAAAGCCTAGGTAGGCTATCACAATGTCTATGTCCCGGAACCCGAAAACGACGGCGCTATGTGATACACCGATAGACAGGAGGTAAGAAGGACAGGAAGGCTCTTGTAACTGTAAGTCTATGATTAACTGTCACTGTGATGCGCGTCGGAAACCAGCAACTGGCCGTTCTGCTGTTGGAAGGCTCCCTGACTCCTATAACAGCATTGAATGAATAGAGCAACCTTGCTAGCGGAGACAACCTCGGAAAGTCAGCTGTATGTAGTTGATCAGTCAAACAGACTGCCCTGGCAGTCAACATGGTTCTGGACTAAGTTTTGGACTAATTCGAGGGTCTCAGTGCTACAAACTGCCACTATCAACGCTGTATGGCCTTCCCATTCAGCATTGATATCGGCACCCGCCTGAATCTGTAGGTAGCAACTGCACTGACCCGGATTGGTCGGAGTGAAAGAGTTACCTTAGCAGCCAGACCCTGAGTGCCAAGTCGGGCCAGGCTTGGCGAGACCCTTCCAGAACCAAGACTTGAATCTAGCCGCAGGGGTAGAGTCGCCACCCTTACATCACAGCCTCGCAGTTCGAAGAGGTGATTTGATGTGCTTGGATTGGGTCGAACGTCTATCGGAGGTAAGTACCTAGTATCTAGAGCACCCCCAAGGCAACATGTGGGTGTCTGAATCTGGAAGCCGATGCTGGATAGCTCCTCTATCCGTTTCCTCGTATATTCACTTGAGTGAGCCGACGATTCTGCACACACGTCAGATACGAGAGATATATCCGTAGTTGGCCCTTCATTGATGCCACAGCTCATTCTTGCTAACAGGCAGCAGCCGCATCTAGCAGTCAAGGCTTGCTGTGGGGGGCCGGGTTGGCCTCGTCTATGTAGATGCCCGTCGAGAGACCCAAAATCTGAAGATCACACTTGTTCAGACTCTCCGCTGTCAAGCATTGAACTCACTGGTAGATCCAAAATCGCTGTAGAGGGTAACTGGTCACCTTGGTTGTGGTCCGTGTCACCTCGCAAGGCTCTGATATTGCTTCCCAGGGTCCCCGGATTTGATAGAGCATAGTTGCGGACGTCTGTGTATGTCATGCCACCCCTGCATCATAGAGATCAAACCTCCCTGTCGCCGCCCGAAACCCACAAGCAGTATCATAATTGATTGGTTCATCAGGTTGACTTGTTGCTCTTCAAAAGACTGATCTGCACGTGCCAAAATGATCCGCCTGACGATCAAAATTCCTTCGTAATTCAAGGAAATCGGTATGGTGGCGATACACGCCACTTGAGGTCATTGACGCACTGGAGAACGTACTTCTAACGTCCTATGACTTCCTGCACAAGGCATATGACTGGTAGACGGTCTCTCCAATGCACTGGAATCCTTGAACGAGGTATTGAAAGTCTTTCGTATGTTTTCAATATTTCTTACTGCGGCTCGAGGGACTGCGTTCCGTAATGGCCTTTGGGGCATCAGGGAAATCCCCGAGCCAGTCATGCCATGTCACATTGCCACATGCACAGGGTCAATCGGTACTGTTGTTTCATCTCGTGATAGAAGCCAGTACCTGATTGCAAGCCCAAGCCCGAGGCGTGATTTGGAAAACTGCCCGACCCATGAGTTTCCGTGTTTGTTTTTCCATCCCCCAAGTATCGGAGCGCCCGTTTGTGCATTCATCTTTCTCGACAATGGGGAAGGCGAGTGGCATTCGTTCTTCGACGCGTGAAGGTAGATCAGGAGGAAGGTTAGATAGCTATCAACAGCCCCTTCAGCACTGCCATACCAAATGACAATGGCTGCTCACCAAGTCATGTCAGATTGGACAGGCCTCGGCAAGAAGATGAGGAACAATGTCAGAGGGAGCTGATTTCTTCTGTGGTCAGAGGGAAGATGGCTGGGCATTGGTGAACGCGTCGGATCGGTATCCATGTGGCAGAGTCCTGCAACAAAGCTTCGCTATCCCGGCTTTGCTTTCATATGTCGGCATGATGGAGGATGGCTATGTCGGCAAGAACTGCAAGACAAGGCAGACTGTGAAGAGATTGTATGGTATTGGAGTTTTAAACACATTCTTGACTGCAAAATCACGGAGTTTCGGTTGCATGGCAAACACCTCGACCGGAAAAGGCTTCCATGCCCTCATTTTCCCTCCCAAATGGATCTCACACAGGAAGGTCGGTGAAGAGCCCGGAAGATTTTCCCTGGAGTATCAGCACGCCAGAACAAGGTGATGATGCCGTGAGTCTTAAATATGATGCATTGGACTGTTACATAAGAATGTCTGGATCTTCGTCCCTCAGCTTGTGTGACGGTTTGGACTCAGCCGGAGCCTGGACCACGTTTCTTTTCTCTGCCAGTTGTCTAGACTGCTTTGCAAGCCTATTACACCCGCAGCGTAGATTGGCGCAGCTGGCCATCGACTGTTTCTACTTTGTTGGCCACAAATCAATAGATCCAGCTTTGAGGATCCCTTGCGCCGCCAGACTGCCACCGCCACGATACCCGGCTGCGGCTTACCTTGTGGCGCGAAGCTCAATTGCAACCGATTTCTCTGTCCCTTTACACAACTGCGTAAAGTGAGAGCACTCGTGAAATGCTGACATGGATTAACGGCAGTTCCACCTCCTACGACTTCTCCTTCGACACTTATTCTGCTTGAAGAGGAAAACCTTACCTTCTCGAAGTCCTCTCCACCCCTACCAGTCAATGATACGGCATGATGCCACTCCCTAGCAGTCCCTTTTGCTTTTGGCAGCTTAGTTTGTGAAACAGGGGACTGGGATGTGATGTTCTTGCTTGTCTGCAGATGACACGAAGGTCAAACAGACTTGATTTGCAGCTAGAAGGTGTACAGTCACGACGGTCACTATGTGTAGTGAGCCGTCGTTTATCTTCGCCGACACGAAGGTGAGGGACTCTACCAGCAATTTTCTCAGATAGATTTAAAGATGGATCAACAGGAAGGAACTACCCCCAGAGCATTGTTTCGTACCAGATGGCCAGTCCTTGGAACGTCAAGCAGGATGAAAGATGTACCAGCCGAGAATCGAGTATCCAGACGGTGGCCATACACTCGCGCGGATACAGGAAGGTGAGATCTACAGTCTTGCTTCTGAGGAGGAGCAGCCGTCACTACGTCTGCCATCAGCGGCCAGTCTTTCTTGCCCAGGAAGGCCTTCGAGGCGGTCGTCCTGTTCATTCAGCATGTTCCCCTCCTATTGATGATTGGTCTCAAGAACATTGATTGCCACAGATCGTCGACACGAATCAACGCCCTGCACCTTTCCTCGTTCCTGGCACAAAACATCCTTCTCTCAGTAAGGCCTTGAGATGTTCGGCGTGTCTTGTACACATTCCACAATGGACGCTTAGACTGAACGAAATTTCATTGGAGCTGTTATCTTTTCTCCTATATCATCGCAGCCCGCCTCCTAACTGGGCTACTCAATCAAGATTTGAAGACCGGGTACTTGATCAGAGACTTTAAGAGTCAGAGAAACCGGACAGACAATAATGATCCAGATGGCAGGGTCACGACCGGAAGATAACAAGTTTTCATGAATCGGCTGCGTGGTCGAACTTCGTTGCGTTGTCGCGATTTCCTTGCCCAGGTGCTCCTAGTTGGTAACACTTCAGCTCCAGCCCCCCCCCCCCCCCCCCCCCCAACAGAGGCACATGCTGAAAGCAGCTTTCAGCATAGCCAAGGCATGTCTACACATCATTGTCACAACTATATGGAGGCGAGCAGCAAGGTCCCTATATTTTTTCCAGGTCTGTGCTTGTATCCTCCCGACTCCTACTTTTGCCTTTCCTGGTCATGCAGCCTGATCAAATTCCATCGTCACGGATCATTTATCGTTTCTCAGGGCACATCAGTACACATACGAGTGGTCGGCTGGCCTTGATTGCCACCGGACGGGTGATCATGCACACAACCCAATGGAGGCGAGTGTGACCACCAGGTCGGGCATTAGGTGAGATGACTGGGACCAGAATGCTTTCATCGTGATACGCAGCTTGAGCCTTGCAGTTGAATTCATGTTCGAGGCCAGGCCCTCAGTTCAAAATTCCGCGATGGCCACCTTCCTGGTGATCGAATCAATGGTTTCGTCCAGCTACAGACCGGAAGTTTATACCGGGCATGCAAAACGCTAGGGCAATAACGCGCTCCCGTCGCCCCGACTAGTTCGTTCTGGACACGGGGTCCAGAGGCTGCTTATTATGACAACATCATTACCCACAGAAGAGCCTCGCCCATCATCGGATACTAGAGGCGAGGGCGGCATGATATGACGCTGTTAAAGCATTGATGAATGCCAGCCAAAGATCCCGTGTGCTTGTCTAGATCCGCCTGCTCGGATCTTCTTCCGTGTTTTGCTTTCCAAAGACTGGTCTGGTGCCAGCAATCTCCGACCCGCCTGTCTATAACACCCAGGCCCAGGTGACGAGGCAAAGGCAGTCTACTCGGTACACCAGAACCGGTCTGGATGTGCAGTGCTCTGTCTCAGGCGAAGAGGGTGAGGGTGGCGAGTGTAGGAGATATCTCCCAAGCGTGACGCAGGGTTCACCCATGTCTACTCCGTACTCTGCACTGAGTCGCATCAGTCCCATCGATCCCATCAAGCAACTGATCCTCTGACCTATCTGGCCAGCTTCAGAATTTTGGTTTGTTTTATGGGGGGCGGGCGCTCAGGCGGCGGGCCATCCAGAGCTACCATGTTTCTGAGCAGCAGGGATTCCTGATCACTCATTTCGTACCTGCATGGTTGCGTTGCCACTATAGAGTCCGATGGTGGTTCAGCTTACGCACTCCCCCACCAATCTCGGTATTCAGAGGCGAGAATCGTGATCAGACCAAGAGAAAATGGCGGTCCCAGAGAAGTCGCTGCTGTGAATTGGATTGGTCAGTAGAGCTGGCCTTTTGAAGGGGGTAATGGTAGATGATCTTGGAAGAGTCGATGTTCATCCCATGGACCTTGATCGTGGTCGATACCCGTGATGATGCCAGTATCCGCAGAGACCTTGTAGCATACAATTGGCCTCTTCATTTTTTGGTTCTTATGCCTGACCTTAAGCCAGCCACTTTGAGCAATATAGGCACGCTGACATTCTGGCCTAGGCTGGGATGGGCCTTCGCAACCAGTTGACGTGACGAAGGAAAGGATCTGAAAAGATCTGAAAAGATCTGATCCAGCTGGCCTCCCCTTTGGCGACATCACGTATATTTGTCCCTATGCCGAACTAAAGCCAACTTCCGTGGTGCTATGCCGGTACTGATACTGTACTCCGTACTCCGTACAGAGTACACATAGGTCCTGGCTCTTGCTGCGACCCCGGTCGTTGTTCTGGGGTTGGGGGGACTGGGATTAGAGGGATGGGGAGGTTGGGATCGTTATACAGAGGACTCCGTACCTTACTTTGGGAGACCTGGTGCCGGATGTTTATCGCCGGACAGGAAGGGGGCGTGGTGGGGGCGTGTTGCAGCGCGAAAGAAGACGATAGGAGGAAGGGCTTAGGAGGCCAGAGGGCTGGGGCCCCCCCAAGGGTGCCTTCTGTGGTCGCGAATCTTGATTTGGCCAGCCGATCAGTCAAGTCTAGGATGTTCGCGCGTCTTTTGATCCCCTTTTCACTCTCTTGACTGATGTAATGTCGGGTATTTAGTTTCTTCCCCCCCCTGCGCCGAAATTTACTGAAGACAATACCTGACCTACCTCGCCCTGCACACACCTATCTCGTACACGAGAACTCTGGAGCATCCCCATGTCTTCCTGGCCAGTCCAGTCGCCCCATCGTCGACATACGACTTGTTGCCCCCCTGATACTGCCAGAGCCTGAGACTACACTGAGATAAATAATGCTACAAATTGTAGCTCGACTTGGAAATGTACACTCGCCTATCCCCAACAGAATCCAAACCCGGGCCATAGAGATTGCGCTGTATAAAAGTCTCTTGACCGAGGCTGGCAAGCTTCAGACGAGGTGGCATTTTAAAGACACAAGAAACTTCCAGCTTTTCAGTCTCTGAAATCACCCTGCACACCTGAACGCGGTTTCCATTCCTCGACGTCAAAGTTGGCTCTTTTGAGGCCAAAGTCTACCAATGCCAGCCCACGCCACACCTCAATGAAGTGGGACAACTTCACAGAAGACACCGTCAGAGGACCAATGAAGCCCGAGCTGGAGGCGAGTTCGACGAGCATGGTGTTTTTCTGTTGAGGTGCCACTGAGTTCAGAGAGATTATGGTGAGGATGCCTACATTGTGCGGTTGCTGGCATCTATATCTGACATAATGCACGGGAGTCCAGACAAAATGCAGCTGTTGCACATGAGTGCTCGCAAGAAATATCCGTGGATCGTTTGAAATCTTGATTCTGTCTGGATCGAATTTTGCCCGGAAACCTTTTCCAGTAACTGCGCCAGTTTATCCATGCTCAGTGCGCCTGGTAGCACCACAATGTCATATCAATCCCTGACTGCTTCTGATCCCAGAACCCTCATCTGCAGGTCGTTTGTACCTGACTCATCATTCTGTCATCCCTGATTGAGGGAGCCATTCTTGGTTGATAGTGTGCATGCCCAAGGTAGGCGCACGGGGTATCTCGAACAGAGCTGGAAACTGTCCCTCCAGTAGCCACTTGTCTTCTGTGGAGATTTGATGTGCTAGGATTGTGGCCCAGGCCGCCGGCTTCTGCAATGACAGAGATCTGGACGAATGGGATCCGGCGCAGTCAATAGACTGTACTGGAGAAACGTGCCAAATTTCGCAGACTAAACACGTTTGAGCCCGCAGACTGCAGACTACCCTGTCGTTCTTGCAGACCTTCTACAGTCATCGAACGGCCTTGGAATGCACATATCCCGTGCCAAACAGTCTATGCGGTACGTCTGGTCTGTTGCCAAAGAGCGCGAGACTCCAAGGTTCATGACCTTCATTGCCTGTTTCGCATGTCCCTCTGGCCCCTGTCATACCATGATCATGACTCTCTGTTGAGGTTACGCCATATATCTGGTTGGAAAGGCTCGCTATTGACCTCTGGTGCATCCGAAGTGGAGGATTTTGCATCTCCCTGCGGTGCTATCTCTCCAAGTACCTGGGTTGGTGACGGTAGTTCTAGAGGCCCATCGATGCAGAAGTCGATCTGCTCGTATGCCTGCTGAATGGAAACGTTTGATCGGCACTCGTTCCTAACGTGCGCCGCTAATTGCGAAAGATCAACGCCTGAACGGACAACGCGAATGAGATCGCTGTTGGCGTCGAAATCGCCGGCTCTGATGGTGGCAATCATGCCCCCAAGCAGTTGTTTATGCCTTTCAAGTTGTACTTGGGTCTCTGCCAATTCGTGAACGTTGCGCTGGTTGGCAATCTTTCGACGCTGGTCAGAACTCGCGTCGTAGACACACGGACTCCTTCTTGAGGCACACGCTTCGCAAGGGGTGCCGCCGGTGCACTGCATTTTGGTTAGCTAGATCGAACGCGGGCCATAGTCTAGACCCTCACTCTTGTTTTTCGCATTTTGCAAGCCCCGCAAGCTGTAGAGATTTTTCGAGGACGGGGGGAGGTTGGCAAACCCTGCGAGGCATCCGGGGCCTGAGGTGGCCGAGGTGCCAAAGGTTGAGACATGATAGTAGGTTGGCTTTTGCAGACTGCATCTGGTCTGTTTAGAAGCTCATTGCCTGCGTGGATAGTGGGAGGGGATTGCTGAGCACTTGTGATGGGTCGACGACATGAATGAAACAGTGTCAAATCAAGAACAGAGATACCGGGGGAAAGTGAGCATTGACTGGGGATAATTCTAATATGTTAAGACCCTGACCCTGAGTGTTCGGGGCGCCACAGTAGCTAGAATATAGAGGCAGGGGCGACAGACAGACGGGTGGAGGAGAAGCCGGAGCGCAGAGCCGGGCATGGACGGTGGCAGATTATATACCTTGTGTATGGATGAAATGCACTTATTCCGTCACAGCCACCGGCCAACGTGTCATGCTGGAATGGGACAGATGATCCGTTCTTCTGTATAGTCCAGTCCGGTTAACGCCCCCTCGAAACTGAAGATTGTACCCCGGGCCTTGGCCTTGTAAATTCGCCCCTCGTTACTCAACCAGTGGCAGCTCTAAATATGACGCTGGTCCCTTTCTTTGCCGATGTCCATCATTGCCGGCCCTGGGTCGGCATATTCACCAGAGGTCAACCATGGTCTCGACCGTGGTGCGAAGGCGTGGAGGAGCGGCGCCTAGCAAAAGCGCTCCATGCAGCCTCAAGGTTCGTCAACCAGCGTTAGACCGCCCGGGAGTGCCGTCCGTTGTTGGCCGAGTTGCCTCTGGTGGGCCTTTGGTGACCTTCAAGTTCAGTATCACGACAAGAGGTGCCTTTATAGCCTTTCTGATCATCCGATGCCCTCTTTTAGCGACCGCCAGATCCTGCAGGGCTCCCGCCAGATCGGGAACAACGTTTTGCCAATAGCTTTGTATCATGATGGTAGCAGTGTGGCCTGAAACCGTGCCCGTACGGAGGCCTTGGTCTCGGACTGAGCCTTTGCGAGTGGCGCCGTTCCAGGCTGACCCGAGCCAGCATCCGTCAACATAGGCCATCATTCAGATTGGTGCACTAACAACCGATAGACCCTAGGGTCGATCCAGTTCTCTTCGCTGGTTAGCAGCAAAGCTCAGACTTGGGCTCCACGCAGGCAAATAGACAATAGACTCCGAGTGGCCACCAGACAGGATGAAGTGCATCTTCATGTGACCGGACTTGAAGCCATCAGATCTGAGCTGAAGTGTCGGACCAAACCTCATGCTGTGGGCTGTACGGGGTACCACTGCCACACGGAGGTATCTATAGGGACATAGAAGGTCCTATCAGGTGTCAGCTGCCAATTGATGGCGTCTCCTAACCAAACATGCTGTCTTCTCATCCCCTGGAGGAGGACTGCTATCCTATTCTCGTCTGAACTGAAAGAGGATAAAGTGTAGAACTACCTCATGTACCTTATTTGCGTATTCCTGGGTTGCGCCAGCATCTGTCCTACCAAGTGTCAGCCGGTACCTTACCTGAGATACCTCTGTGACCTCTGTGGGCCCTCCATGAACGGACTCGGGGTCAAGCCTGAGGTCTTTACAACTCTTGTCATGGTCGCCGCCGTACCACCATCAAATCTGTGTACGAGTACTCCGTCGTAGTATTTGAGCCACAGACGCGGGCAGTCGCAGGCTGGCCTTTTACTCCACCGTAGTGCAATTGGCCAGGCTTGGCATGTTTGCTGCCCGACTCGATCCAGCCTCAACCGTGCACCACTGGCACTGCATCACCGCTGCTATGACATCGGCCTAATAATTTTTTCTCTCTGGTCCAAAACAGTGGATTGAGGGACAAAATTCTTCACTCCTACTCTCTCGCGTTTCGACTTGTCCTTTTCCTGTGAGCCTGGCTTGTGAGCGTTGAAAGCCCAAATCATTACTGCTATTGTTTTGCTTTTGTTCGACTCTCAGTTCGCTACCGTCGCTGCCGTCCAGATAAGGCCGGTCGTCTACCGGCGCAGTTTGTCTGCACCATGGACCAACAAAGATTTGTTCAGCAGCTTGCAATTGTCCTAGATCCTAAGAAGGGCGATGTCAAGAACGCCACCAGCGTGCTTCAGAACGAATTCTACAAGCACCCCGAGTCCCTCCTCTTTCTCATTCAACTCGTCATTTCACACGATAGTCCCGATCTGAAGCAACTTGCCGCTACTCAAGCCCGTCCTTTAGTATCGAAACACTGGTCCAAGATCCCTGCCGACCAACGACAACATGCGAGAAGCCAGCTCTTCCAGGCTGCCCTCTCCGAACCCTCTTCTCTTGTCCGACACTCTTCATCTCGTCTGATTAGCTCAATCGCAAAGATTGACCTTGACGATGGCGAGTGGCCCGAATTGCCAGGCATGCTGCAACAGGCAGCCACGAGTTCTAAGGCAGCCGAGCGTGCTGTAGGAGTGTACGTGCTTTACAGCATTCTCGAGACGATGGGTGATGGATTCAGTTCAAAATTCAAGGAGCTGTTTGTGCTGTTTAGCACGACAATCAAAGACCCGGAGAGCCTCGAAGTGCGGGTCAATACCATGCTGGCAATATCAAAGATGGCTCTTGTCGTCGATCCAGACGAGGACCAAGCATCGATCAAAGCATTCCAAAACATATTCCCCTCCATGGTCGCTGTCCTGAAAGACACGATTGATGCCGGAAAGGACGAACAAATCATGCTGACCTTCGAGGTCTTCAACACCCTGTTGACTGCCGAGTACCAACTCATGTCAAAGCACTTTCAAGAATTGGTCGTCTTCATGAACGACATCGCTAGCAACACTAACATGACTGACGATGTTCGAACTCAAGCTATTAGCTTTCTCATGCAGTGTGTGATCTACAGAAGACTCCGTGTGCAGGGTGCCAAAATGGGGGAACCCTTGACGAAGAGTATGCTCCAGATTGTCACAGAGATAGATGACGATTCTTCCGATGAAGACGATATCACACCCGCTCGATCAGCGCTGGGGCTGATCGATACCATGGCCCAGTCTCTCCCTGCCAGCCAGGTTGTGGTGCCACTACTAGATGCATTGCCCCAGTTTTCAAACAGTCCGGATCCAAAGTACCGCCGAGCGGGTATACTCGCCCTGGGAATGGCCGTCGAAGGCGCCCCCGACTTCTTGAGCACTCAGTTGTCTTCGGTATTGCCTGTTCTCTTTACTCTATTAGAGGATTCGCAGGTTACTGTCCGACAAGCCGCTCTGCAGACGACCGCCCGACTCGCAGATGACATGCCAGAAGATGTTACCAATCAGCACGAGAAGTTGATGCCGTTGCTGGTCAAGAACCTGACTGCTGCTATGAGTGTGTACAAGGGTGAGGAGGAAGGGCCCGCTGTTGATATTATGAAGTCCGGCACAAGTGCCATTGACGCGGTCGTCGATGGTATGGATGCGCAAGACGCCGTCCAATACCTGGATAAGTTGGCTCCGCTTTTGCAGCGACTCTTCAAACATCCCGACTTCAAGATCAAAGCGTTGGCGGCGGGTGCGCTCGGGTCACTGGCTTCGACAGTCGAGGCACCCTTCCTACCGTACCTCGCGGAATCCATGAACTCTATGCAAGAGTACATCTTGAAGAAGGAGAGCGAGGAGGAGCTCGACCTTCGCGCCAGTTGCACAGATGCGATTGGGGAGATGGCTGTTGCTGTCGGGGCTGCCGAATTCAAAGACTATGTACGTCCACTTATGCAAGCAAGTGAGGAAGCCTTGCACCTTGACCACTCAAGACTCAAGGAGAGTACATATATCTTGTGGGGTTCTCTGGCCAAGGTCTACGAAGAAGACTTTGCTCCTTTCCTTGGTGGTGTGGTGCAGGGGCTCTTTGCATGCATTGACCAAGAAGAAGCGGACTTGGAGGTCTCACTCGGAGAAAGCGCAAAAGATCTACTTGGAAAGGAAGTGACCATCGCAGGCCAAAAGGTCAAGGTTGCAGCGGCGGATAGTGACGACGACGCTGAGGATGGCACTATCGAAGACATTGACATCGATGGTGAAGACGACAGCGACTGGGGCGATCTGGCAACCGTCACACCAATTGCTCTTGAAAAGGAGATTTCAATCGAGGTGATAGGCGATATTGTCTCCAACACCAAGACAGCCTACCTACCATATTTTGAGAAAACGATCGAGAAGCTGCTCCCCTTGTCAGAGCACAGCTATGAGAATGTGCGGAAGGCCACCATCAGTACCTTGCACCGGGCGTATGCTGCGTTGTACGATGTGTCAGAGGAGTCCGGCCAACTTCAGAAGTGGAGGCCAGGTCTTCCGGTCCAAGTCGAACCAACACAAGAGCTCAAGAAATTCGGCGAGATTCTAATGACTGCGACGTTGAATGTGTGGACCGAAGAAGACGATACGTAAGTTTTATCCCTTATCCCCTCTCGATTGCGCGACCCCACCCATCATGATGAGCTATCTTCGTTAATCCCAGCTCACTCCGACACGAAAATCGTGGATGAAGCGAAAACGATCTTCAACCCTCTGAATTGATGGCATTTTCTGGATACAATCTCTCAACCAGTTATTCAGGGATGTATACTAACTGGAAGATATAGTGCCACGGTTACAGAGATCTCAAGATCTCTCTCGGAGAATCTCAAAATGACAGGACCGTCTCTTCTCTCCTACCCTGAAGTCCTTGCCAAGATCATTCAGACGGTGACCGATCTGATAACCAAGAAGCACCCGTGCCAAATTGACCTGGCGGACGAAGGACTGGACGAAGAAGATCTGGAATCTACAGAACTAGAATGGTTGGTCGTTGACAGCGCTATGGATGTTATCTCTGGCCTTGCTGCCGCCCTTGGCCCCACTTTCGGTGAAATCTGGAAGATCTTCGAGAAACAAGTCTTGCGTTACGCGAGTGGTGGTGAAGCACTCGGCCGCGCGTCTGCTTGCGGCGTCCTTGCAGAGGTCATTACCGGGATGGAAGGCGCAGTCACCCCTTACACGTCACAGATGTTGAACGTACTGCTCAAGCGTCTCAGTGATGAGGATCCGCAGACCAAGTCCAATGCAGCGTACGCTGTCGGCCGTCTCGTCGAATACTCCAGCGACGACGCCACCATCGTCAAAGCATACCCTCAGATTCTTCAAAAACTCGAACCCATCCTTCACATTCGTGAAGCACGCTGCACAGACAATGCAGCTGGCTGTGTGGCGCGTCTGATTCTGAAACACAAGGACAAGGTACCCGTGTCGCAGGTCCTGCCAGCTCTCGTCGAAGCTGAAATCCTACCTCTGAAGGACGATTTCCAGGAAAATGAGCCAGTGTGGAAGATGATTGTCGAGCTCTACCGTCTCCAAGACCCGACAGTACAACAGCTTACTCCTAAGCTCGCTCCAATTATGCTGAGCGTGCTCGGTGAGCCGCAGGATCAGTTGACCGATGAGGTACGAGAGCAGGTGCAGGCCCTTGTGGAACACTTGAAGAGCATACACTAGACAACATCCCTGGCCTGGAAAAACCGGAAGGCAAGAAATGACATGATGACTGATGAACACATGGCGACGTTACCGCAAGGGATGAGGTTACGAAAAAGAATGAGTTCACAGACGACCTGATGTCAATACGCACATCACAACGGGTGAACACTTCTTTGCTCAAGTCGGAGCACTAATTCAACGGATTGGCCGTCCACGCCGGACAGGCGTCGAACTGTTTAAGTCTACCGAGATTTCTCTCTTCATCCAGCTCTGTTTCTCCAGGCACACTGAGCTTATTTGGCGTCTCATTTTCAGGCGGCAGCCATACCGGGCTCATCTATAATAGGCACATTCTGTCTTCCGCCCTGCGTGCGGTCTCATCTGAACCAGATTGGGTTCCCCTCATCTCCCAGCTAGCAGGCAGCAGGCAGCAGCTGGTTCTCAGACGGGCAGAAATCGATGGAATCCAGATATGAGGATTAGACAACATCGCCTCGCCGTTGGGAGAGGAGGGAACTTGGGTAATAATGTGACCGATTTCCTTCGCCGGATCTGTCTCGGGGCTGGGTCTCAACATACTCTACTAGAGAAGAACAATCGTTCAAGATGGCTCGACGGTGTCATCCAGCCAAACGATTTCCTTCCACTCCTGCATTTCGCCCCAGACAAGGCTAGATCATTTGTCAAAGTAAGCGGGAGATAGAATCATGGCTTTAATTCAGGCTGTGACTTGATTTACGTGTGTATCAGTAATTCATCATATGCCGAGGACACTGTACTCATTGGACCGCCATCTGCAGAGTCTGCCACCTCAATCTCTGCCGGTGCCCGATGACTCTACGGAGTACTAAAATCACAAATGAAATGGTCATCCAGCCCCCTCACTCTCTCATTTGGGGCCTGTTCCCTGCCGAAATCAATTGTTAGGCGTAGAAGCCCCTGGGACCCATTTCCCGAACCACGCGCATAGATCCTTGACCCCAGTCTCGAAAGTGCAGTATATGTACTCGTAGGTTTCGACACACATTGAGGATGACGCAGTCCGCCATTCAAACTCAACCAAACATGGGCGCCATTAGAACATGTCATGGCCGCTCGAATCGAGACGCCCGAGAGTCCAAGCATATGTTGTTTGCAGATTTGTCAAACAGGCAGACAGACCGGTGCAACGCAAAATGAGGTAAATGCTGTCGCCACAGTAATATCCTCTCGGGTTGATTCGTATCCTTGGGGCCGAGGAATGCATTCTACATGCACACCGAATCTGCCTATATTCAGGCAGCGTTCAGAATAGACTGACCAATACGAGCTATGTTTGCTCGTGTGAACCGGACTAGAATATGTGATCCGGCTGCTGCCGCCAGTCACGGAATATGATGACTGCTTCCTTGGGCCAGGCCTGCCACACTCTGGCGGAAGAGCTGGACGTTTCATGAAGCCAGGCGCTCTTCCGTGGTTTGGCCTAGCACTGGTTGGTCACGGCCTTGTTGGCCAGGGATGCCGCACTGCGTCAGGAGGCCTGGTCATACTGTGGGCAAGGATGACGGCAAGAACGCACGTCAGCCACGTTCCAATTGTCCTGGTACTGCGTTGCCATCCCTAGCTTCTTGTAACGTTGAAGTACTTATATACAGCCATCGCGGTTTTGTAGAGAGGTCCGGCTGGAGTTGCAGAGCCTGAGAATCACTAACCCTGCCATGATAATGGCGAGATTATGACAGCAGAGCCCAGACGCTTATGGAAATGCAGTGCGGCCGCCACCGTGTAGCACCATGCCCCTTGTCACTTGGGATGCATGGGCGGGCGCACCTGTAAGCGAGAAGCAGGGCCCCGAGTTCAACGCCGGCATTTTGCCGTTGGCCTAATGACTAGGCGTAGGGGGCCCCTAAGCCACCAAGGGGTAGTCTGAGAATGCGCTAAGCCTAAAGAGGATAGCGTTGTCGCCGGGTTGCTGGGCCATGCGATTGGCTTTTTGCACCGCTGCTCATTGATTGATCGAGATTGGGTCTGAGGCAGCATAAGCAGCCATCAACAGGCCGGTGTTCCGGCAAGGGTGTACACGTACGGAGTACAGCCAGCTTTGGGTTTGGCCTTTGACCGGGTGGCGGATCCTGGACAGCTGTGCTCATAACACAAGAACGCCCGGGTGGAAAGTTGGTTTTTCCTCCTCCCAGACTCTTATAAGGATGCACCCTCCCCTTCGGACAAGCGATGGCACAATTCAACCTCACCAGCCTGACCTGATTTCTTCTGGCAGACCTGCCACGTTCTTGATGCCCTTCTCTGACTTCTGCCCTTGCTTGAACGTGGACGAAACCTGGTCTCACCGCTTCATGCAGTTGTTTGTTGACTTTGATGAGCACTTGAGATGGGTCTTGCTAAGTCGGTGATTGTGTTGAAGACGGGTCTGCTTTTGTACTCTGAAAGCGTACCATACATGAGACTCAATGAGGCTGAACGGCTGTTTGGCGCCTTATCCTCAAGTTGTGGCCTGTTGAGTCACCTGACGGCTGCCTTTCGCCGCTTCAAATCTTTCTCTGTTGCCAAGTCGGACCGGATTAACCTTTTTCCAGTACTTGGTGTTGGTTCCTGCCCAAGTACTGCCTTTGGCAAGACATGTCGAGTGGCTTGCTAGTATGACTGAGGATACATGCGTTGATTGCATGACCTGCTTCTGTGATGTGTTTGTTTTGGAATTGCTGGTACGAGACCGCCCACTCCGCACTGACCGTGGTATAGGAAACGCCTTTTTTGCCGTACTCATCAAAGGTTGAACAAAGGAAAGGAAGTGTAAACGAGGGTATTCTGCCGTCGTTAGGGACCCTGCTGTGGTTGAAGTTCTTGCCTGCATACTGACCATGCGTCAAACAAGCCGCCCCCCC